>NC_138769.1:282949200-283438200 GCF_965119305.1 Pelophylax lessonae
TTTGAGACTCTAAAAGACAAAAATACAGTAATTTTAGCTAAAAAAGTATTTCAGACCTTTGGTGAAAAAATGCATTTATTTTTACTAAAATAGGCTTTTTAGACACTTGGAGACCAAAATAGAGTCATTTTGACCCAAACAAATGTTAAAGGCGTTTGGTTAGAAAATGCAATTATCTTGTCCAAAACCGGCTTTTTAAGACTCTAATAGACGAAAATACTATTATTTTGACTAAATTTTTTTTCAGACCTTTGGTGACCAAATGCAGTTATTTTGACTAAAAATGGCTTTTTAGACACATGGAGACCAAAAATGAGTCATTTTGACCAAAAAATGTTTTCAGAGCACTGGTAACGAAATGCAATTATCTTGTCTAAAACCGGCTTTTTAAGACTCTTAAACACAAAAAAACAGTCATTTTGGCTAAAAAAGTTTTTCAGACCTTTGGTGACCAAACGTAGTTATTTTGAGTAAAAAGGGCTTTTTAGACACATGGACACCTAAATAGAGTCATTTTGACCAAAAACATTTTTTCAGGCCATAAGTTACCAAATGTAGTTTATCTTGTCTAAAAGCGGTATTTTAAGACTCTAAAAGACAAAAATACAGTCATTTTGGCTAAAAAAGGTTTTCAGAGCATTGGTGACCAAATGCATTTATTATGACTAAAATAGGCTTTTTAGACACTTGGGAGACCAAAATAAAATCATTTTGACCAAAAACATTTTTTAGGCCCATTGGTTACCAAATGTAGTTTATCTTGTCTAAAAGCGGTGTTTTTCTGTAACTGATTATGTCTACCGTTCATGTTATTTATTCAGTGTACTGTTTATACTCAATAAATATTAAAAAAATGTTTTAGACCTTTGGTGATCAAATGCAAAAAAATAAATGCTTTTTAGACACTTGGAGACCAAATTAGAGTCATTTTGACCCAAACAAATGTTTCAGGCGGTTGGTTACCAAATGCAATTATCTTGTCCAAAACCGGCTTTTTAAGACTCTAAAAGACAAAAATACAGTCATTTTGGCTAAAAAAGTTTTTCAGACCTTTGGTGACCAAATGCAGTTATTTTGACTAAAAAGGGCTTTTTAGACACTTGGAGACCAAAAATAGAGTCATTTAGACGAATCTTATAGACGAAAATACTATCATTTTGACTAACTTTTTTTCAGAACGTTTGTGACCAAATGCAGTTATTTTGACTAAAACAGGCTTTGGAGACCTAAATAGATTCTTTTTGACCAAAAACATGTTTTCAGACCTTTGGTGACCAAATGCAGTTATTTTGACTAAAACAGGCTTTGGAGACCTAAATAGAGTCATTTTGACCAAAAACATGTTTTCAGGCCATTGGTTACCAAATGCAGTTATCTTGTCTAAAAGCGGCGTTTTGAGACTCTAAAAGACAAAAATATAGTCATTTTGGCTAAAAAAAGTTTTTCAGACCTTTGGTGACCAAATGCAGTTATTTTGACTGAAAAAGGCTTTTTAGACACTTGGAGAACAAAATAGAGTCATTTTGACCAAAAACATTTTTTCATTCCATTGGTTACCAAATGCAGTTATCTTGTCTAAAAGCGATGGTTTGAGACTCTAAAAGATAGAAATACAGTCATTTTGGGTAAAAATGTTTTTCACACCTTTGGTGACCAAACGTAGTTATTTTGACTAAAATGGGCTTTTTAGACACTTGGAGACCTAAATAGAGTCATTTTGACCAAAAATATTTTTTCAGGCCATTGGTTACCAAATGTAGTTTATCTTGTCTAAAAGCGGTGTTTTAAGACTCTAAAATACAAAAATATAGTCATTTTGGCTAAAAAAAAAAAAGGTTTTCAGGCCATTGGTTACCAAATGCAGTTATCTTGTCTAAAAGCGGCGTTTTAGAAATTTGGAGAACAAAATAGAGTCATTTTGACCAAAAACACGTTTTCAGGCCATTGGTTACCAAATGCAGCTATCTTGTCTAAAAGCGATGGTTTGAGACTTTAAAAGATAAAAATACAGTCATTTTGGGTAAAAATGTTTTTCAGACCTTTGGTGACCAAATGCAGTTATTTTGACTAAAAAAGGCGTTTTAGAAATTTGGAGAACAAAATAGAGTCATTTTGACCAAAAACACGTTTTCAGGCCATTGGTTACCAAATGCAGCTATCTTGTCTAAAAGCGATGGTTTGAGACTTTAAAAGATAAAAATACAGTCATTTTGGGTAAAAATGTTTTTCAGACCTTTGGTGACCAAATGCAGTTATTTTGACTAAGAAAGGATCTTTAGACACTTGGAGACCAAAATAGAGTCATTCTGACAAAAACATTTTTTTCAGGCCATTGGTTACAAAATGCAGTTATCTTTGTCTAAAAGCGATGGTTTGAGACTCTAAAAGACAAAAATACAGTCATTTTGGCTAAAAAAAAGTTTTTCAGACCTTTGGTGACCAAATGCAGTCATTTTGACAAAAAAGGCTTGTAAGACACTTGGAGAGCAAAATAGAGTCATTTTGACCAAAAACATGTTGTCAGGCCTTTTGTTACGAAATGCAATTATCTTGTCTAAAAGCGGCGTTTTAAGACTCTAAAAGACAAAAATGCAGTAATTTTAGCTAAAAAAAAGTATTTCAGACCTTTGGTGAACAAATGCAGTTATATTGAAAAAAGAGGCTCTTTAGACACTTGGACACCAAAGATAGAGTCATTTTGACCAAAAAAATGTTTTCAGGCTATTTGTTACCAAATGCAGTTATCTTGTCTAAAAGCGGCGTTTTGAGAATCTAAAAGACAAAAATACAGTCATTTTGGATAAAAGTTTTTCAGACCTTTGATGACCAAATGCATTTATTTTGACTAAAAAAGGCTTGTAAGACACTTGGAGACCAAAATAGAGTCATTTTGACCAAAAACATGTTGTCAGGCCTTTTTTTAAGAAATGCAATTATCTTGTCTAAAATCGGCGTTTTAAGACTCTAAAAAGACGAAAATACAGTAATTTTAGCTAAAAAAGTATTTCAGACCTTTGGTGATCAAATGCATTTATTTTGACTAAAATAGGCTTTTTAAACACTCGGGAGACCAAAATAGAGTCATTTTGACCAAAAATGTTTTCAGATCACTGGTTACGAAATGTAATTATCTTGTCTAAATCCGGCTTTTTAAGACTCTAATAGACGAAAATACAGTCATTTTGACTAAATTTTTATTTCAGACCTTTGGTGACCAAATGCAGTTATTTTGACTAAAAGGGGCTTTTTAGACACTTGGAGACCAAAATTGAGTCATTTTGACCAAAAAATGTTTTCAGATCACTGGTTACGAAATGTAATTATCTTGTCTAAAACCGGCTTTTTAAGACTCTAAAAGACAAAAATACAGTCATTTTGGCTAAAAAAGTTTTTCAGACCATTGGTGACCAAATGCAGTTATTTTGACTAAAACAGGCTTTGGTGACCTAAATAGAGTCATTTTGACCAAAAACATGTTTTCAGGCCATTGGTTACCAAATGCAGTTATCTTGTCTAAAAGCGGCGTTTTGAGACTCTAAAAGACAAAAATATAGTCATTTTGGCTAAAAAAAAGTTTTTCAGACCTTTGGTGACCAAATGCAGTTATTTGACTAAAAAATACTTTTTAGACACTTGGAGACCAAAATAGAGTCATTTTGACCAAAAACATTTTTTCAGACCTTTGGTGACCAAACATAGTTATTTTGACTAAAAAGGGCTTTTTAGACACTTGGAGACCTAAATAGAGTCATTTTGACATAAAAACATTTTTTCAGGCCATTTGGTCACCAAAGGTCTGAAATACTTTTTTAGCTAAAATTACTGTATTTTCGTCCTTTAGAGTCTTAAAACGCAGGTTTTAGACAAGATAATTGCATTTCGTAACAAAAGGCCTGAAAACTTGTTTTTGGTCAAAATTACTCTATTTTTGGTCTCCAGGTCTCTATAAAGCCTATTTTAGTCAAAATTAATGCATTTGGTCACCAAAAGTCTGAAAAACTTTTTTTAGCCAAAATGACTGTATTTTTGTCTTTTAGAGTCTTTAAACGCATCTTTTAGACAAGATAACTACATTTGGTAACCAATGGCCTGAAAAAAATGTTTTTGTCAAAATGACTCTATTTAGGTCTCCAAGTGCCTAAAAAGCCCATTTTAGTCAAAATAACTACGTTTGGTCACCAAAGGTCTGAAAAACCATTTTAGCCAAAATGACTCTATTTTTGTCTTTTAGTCTCAAAACGCCGCTTTTAGACACGATAACTGCATTTTGCTCTCCAATGGCCTGAAATTTTTTTTGTTCAAAATGACTCTATTTTGGTCTCCAAGTGTCTTAAAAGCCTTTTTTAGTCAAAATAACTGCATTTGGTCACCAAAGGTCTATAAAAAAATTTAGTCAAAATTACTTTATTGTACTCTTTTAGAGTCCTTAAAAGCCGGTTTTTGACAAGATAATTGAATTTGGAACAAATCGCCTAAAACATTTGTTTTGGTCAAAATGACTCTATTTTGGTCTCCAAGTGTCTAAAACGCCTTTTTAGTCAAAATAACTGCATTTGGTCACCAAAGGTCTGAAAAACTTTTTTAACTAAAATTACTGTTTTTTTGTCTTTTAGAGTCTTAAAACGCCGCTGTTAGACAAGATAGTCTTAAAACGCCCTTTTAGACAAGATAATTGCATTTCGTAACAAAAGGCCTGAAAACATGTTTTTGGTCAAAATGACTCTATTTTGGTCTCCAAGTGGCTAAAAAGACTTTTTTAGTCAAAATAACTGCATTTGGTCACCAAAGGTCTGAAAAACATTTTTACCCAAAATGACTGTATTTTTATCTTTTAAAGTCTCAAACCATCGCTTTTAGACAAGATAGCTGCATTTGGTAACCAATGGCCTGAAAACGTGTTTTTGGTCAAAATGACTCTTTTTTGTTCTCCAAATGTCTAAAACGCCTTTTTTAGTCAAAATAACTGCATTTGGTGACCAAAGGTCTGAAAAACTATTTTAGCCAAAATGACTGTATTTTTGTCTTTTAGTCTCAAAACGCCGCTTTTAGACAAGATAACTGCATTTGGTAACCAATGGCATGAAAACCTTTTTTTTTCAGCCAAAATGACTATATTTTTGTATTATAGAGTCTTAAAACACCGCTTTTAGACAAGATAAACTACATTTGGTAACCAATGGCCTGAAAAAATATTTTTGGTCAAAATGACTCTATTTAGGTCTCCAAGTGTCTAAAAAGCCCATTTTAGTCAAAATAACAACGTTTGGTCACCAAAGGTGTGAAAAACATTTTTACCCAAAATGACTCTATTTTTGTCTTTTAGTCTCAAAACGCCGCTTTTAGACACGATAACTGCATTTTGCTCTCCAATGGCCTGAAATTTTTTTTGTTCAAAATGACTCTATTTTGGTCTCCAAGTGTCTTAAAAGCCTTTTTTAGTCAAAATAACTGCATTTGGTCACCAAAGGTCTATAAAAAAATTTAGTCAAAATTACTTTATTGTACTCTTTTAGAGTCCTTAAAAGCCGGTTTTTGACAAGATAATTGAATTTGGAACAAATCGCCTAAAACATTTGTTTTGGTCAAAATGACTCTATTTTGGTCTCCAAGTGTCTAAAACGCCTTTTTAGTCAAAATAACTGCATTTGGTCACCAAAGGTCTGAAAAACTTTTTTAACTAAAATTACTGTTTTTTTGTCTTTTAGAGTCTTAAAACGCCGCTGTTAGACAAGATAGTCTTAAAACGCCCTTTTAGACAAGATAATTGCATTTCGTAACAAAAGGCCTGAAAACATGTTTTTGGTCAAAATGACTCTATTTTGGTCTCCAAGTGGCTAAAAAGACTTTTTTAGTCAAAATAACTGCATTTGGTCACCAAAGGTCTGAAAAACATTTTTACCCAAAATGACTGTATTTTTATCTTTTAAAGTCTCAAACCATCGCTTTTAGACAAGATAGCTGCATTTGGTAACCAATGGCCTGAAAACGTGTTTTTGGTCAAAATGACTCTTTTTTGTTCTCCAAATGTCTAAAACGCCTTTTTTAGTCAAAATAACTGCATTTGGTGACCAAAGGTCTGAAAAACTATTTTAGCCAAAATGACTGTATTTTTGTCTTTTAGTCTCAAAACGCCGCTTTTAGACAAGATAACTGCATTTGGTAACCAATGGCATGAAAACCTTTTTTTTTCAGCCAAAATGACTATATTTTTGTATTATAGAGTCTTAAAACACCGCTTTTAGACAAGATAAACTACATTTGGTAACCAATGGCCTGAAAAAATATTTTTGGTCAAAATGACTCTATTTAGGTCTCCAAGTGTCTAAAAAGCCCATTTTAGTCAAAATAACAACGTTTGGTCACCAAAGGTGTGAAAAACATTTTTACCCAAAATGACTGTATTTTTATCTTTTGGAGTCTCAAACCATCGCTTTTAGACAAGATAACTGCATTTGGTAACCAATGGAATGAAAAAATGTTTTTGGTCAAAATGACTCTATTTAGGTCTCCAAGTGTCTTAAAAGCCCTTTTAGTCAAAATAACTACGTTTGGTCACCAAATGTCTGAAAAACTGCTTTAGCCAAAATGACTGTATTTTTGTCTTTTAGAGTCTTAAAAAGCCGGTTTTAGACAAGATAATTGCATTTCGTAACCAGTGATCTGAAAACATTTTTTGGATCAAAATGACTCTATTTTGTTCTCCATGTGTCTAAAAAGCCCTTTTTAGTCAAAATAACTGCATTTTGGTCACCAAAGGTCTGAAATAAAAATTTAGTAAAAATGATTGTATTTTCGTCTATTAGAGTCTTAAAAAGCCGGTTTTGGACAAGATAATTGCATTTGGTAACTTACCGCCTGAAACATTTGTTTGGGTCAAAATGACTCTAATTTGGTCTCCAAGTGTCTAAAAAGAATTTTTTTTTTTGCATTTGATCACCAAAGGTCTAAAACATTTTTTTAATATTTGAGTATAAACAGTACACTGAATAAATAACATGAAAGGTAGACATAATCAGTTACAGAAAAACACCGCTTTTAGACAAGATAAACTACATTTGGTAACCAATGGGCCTGAAAAAATGTTTTTGGTCAAAATGATTCTATTTTGGTCTCCCAAGTGTCTAAAAATCCTATTTTAGTCATAATAAATGCATTTGGTCACCAATGCTCTGAAAACCTTTTTTAGCCAAAATGACTGTATTTTTGTCTTTTAGAGTCTTAAAATACCGCTTTTAGACAAGATAAACTACATTTGGTAACTTATGGCCTGAAAAAATGTTTTTGGTCAAAATGACTCTATTTAGGTCTCCATGTGTCTAAAAAGCCCTTTTTAGTCAAAATAACTACGTTTGGTCACCAAAGGTCTGAAAAACTGCTTTAGCCAAAATGACTGTATTTTTGTCTTTTAGAGTCTTAAAAAGCCGGTTTTAGACAAGATAATTGCATTTCGTAACCAGTGATCTGAAAACATTTTTTGGATCAAAATGACTCTATTTTGTTTCTCCATGTGTCTAAAAAGCCCTTTTTAGTCAAAATAAATGCATTTTGTCACCAAAGGTCTGAAATACTTTTTTAGCTAAAAATTACTGTATTTTTGTCCTTCAGAGTCTTAAAACGCCCTTTTAGACAAGATAATTGCATTTCGTAACAAAAGGCCTGAAAACATGTTTTTGGTCAAAATGACTCTATTTTGGTCTCCAAGTGGCTAAAAAGACTTTTTTAGTCAAAATAACTGCATTTGGTCACCAAAGGTCTGAAAAACATTTTTACCCAAAATGACTGTATTTTTATCTTTTAAAGTCTCAAACCATCGCTTTTAGACAAGATAGCTGCATTTGGTAACCAATGGCCTGAAAACGTGTTTTTGGTCAAAATGACTCTATTTTGTTCTCCAAATGTCTAAAACGCCTTTTTTAGTCAAAATAACTGCATTTGGTGACCAAAGGTCTGAAAAACTATTTTAGCCAAAATGACTGTATTTTTGTCTTTTAGTCTCAAAACGCCGCTTTTAGACAAGATAACTGCATTTGGTAACCAATGGCCTGAAAAAATGTTTTTGGTCAAAATGACTCTATTTAGGTCTCCAAGTGTCTTAAAAGCCCTTTTTAGTCAAAATAACTGCGTTTGGTCACCAAAGGTCTGAAAAACTGCTTTAGCCAAAATGACTGTATTTTTGTCTTTTAGAGTCTTAAAAAGCCGGTTTTAGACAAGATAATTGCATTTCGTAACCAGTGATCTGAAAACATTTTTTGGGTCAAAATGACTCTATTTTGTTCTCCATGTGTCTAAAAAGCCCTTTTTAGTCAAAATAACTGCATTTTGGTCACCAAAGGTCTGAAATAAAAATTTAGTAAAAATTACTGTATTTTCGTCTATTAGAGTCTTAAAAAGCCGGTTTTGGACAAGATAATTGCATTTGGCAACTTACCGCCTGAAACATTTGTTTGGGTGAAAATGACTCTAATTTGGTCTCCAAGTGTCTAAAAAGAATTTTTTTTTTTGCATTTGATCACCAAAGGTCTAAAACATTTTTTTAATATTTATTGAGTATAAACAGTACACTGAATAAATAACATGAACGGTAGACATAATCAGTTACAGAAAAACACCGCTTTTAGACAAGATAAACTACATTTGGTAACCAATGGGCCTGAAAAAATGTTTTTGGTCAAAATGATTCTATCTTGGTCTCCCAAGTGTCTAAAAATCCTATTTTAGTCATAATAAATGCATTTGGTCACCAATGCTCTGAAAACCTTTTTTAGCCAAAATGACTGTATTTTTGTCTTTTAGAGTCTTAAAATACCGCTTTTAGACAAGATAAACTACATTTGGTAACTTATGGCCTGAAAAAATGTTTTTGGTCAAAATTACTCTATTTAGGTCTCCATGTGTCTAAAAAGCCCTTTTTAGTCAAAATAACTACGTTTGGTCACCAAAGGTCTGAAAAACTGCTTTAGCCAAAATGACTGTATTTTTGTCTTTTAGAGTCTTAAAAAGCCGGTTTTAGACAAGATAATTGCATTTCGTAACCAGTGATCTGAAAACATTTTTTGGGTCAAAATGACTCTATTTTGTTCTCCATGTGTCTAAAAAGCCCTTTTTAGTCAAAATAAATGCATTTTGTCACCAAAGGTCTGAAATACTTTTTTAGCTAAAATTACTGTATTTTTGTCCTTCAGAGTCTTAAAACGCCCTTTTAGACAAGATAATTGCATTTCGTAACAAAAGGCCTGAAAACATGTTTTTGGTCAAAATTACTCTATTTTGGTCTCCAAGTGGCTAAAAAGACTTTTTTAGTCAAAATAACTGCATTTGGTCACCAAAGGTCTGAAAAACATTTTTACCCAAAATGACTGTATTTTTATCTTTTAAAGTCTCAAACCATCGCTTTTAGACAAGATAGCTGCATTTGGTAACCAATGGCCTGAAAACGTGTTTTTGGTCAAAATGACTCTTTTTTGTTCTCCAAATGTCTAAAACGCCTTTTTTAGTCAAAATAACTGCATTTGGTGACCAAAGGTCTGAAAAACTATTTTAGCCAAAATGACTGTATTTTTGTCTTTTAGTCTCAAAACGCCGCTTTTAGACAAGATAACTGCATTTGGTAACCAATGGCATGAAAACCTTTTTTTTTCAGCCAAAATGACTATATTTTTGTATTTTAGAGTCTTAAAACACCGCTTTTAGACAAGATAAACTACATTTGGTAACCAATGGCCTGAAAAAATATTTTTGGTCAAAATGACTCTATTTAGGTCTCCAAGTGTCTAAAAAGCCCATTTTAGTCAAAATAACAACGTTTGGTCACCAAAGGTGTGAAAAACATTTTTACCCAAAATGACTGTATTTTTATCTTTTGGAGTCTCAAACCATCGCTTTTAGACAAGATAACTGCATTTGGTAACCAATGGAATGAAAAAATTTTTTTGGTCAAAATGACTCTATTTAGGTCTCCAAGTGTCTTAAAAGCCCTTTTTAGTCAAAATAACTACGTTTGGTCACCAAATGTCTGAAAAACTGCTTTAGCCAAAATGACTGTATTTTTGTCTTTTAGAGTCTTAAAAAGCCGGTTTTAGACAAGATAATTGCATTTCGTAACCAGTGATCTGAAAACATTTTTTGGATCAAAATGACTCTATTTTGTTCTCCATGTGTCTAAAAAGCCCTTTTTAGTCAAAATAACTGCATTTTGGTCACCAAAGGTCTGAAATAAAAATTTAGTAAAAATGATTGTATTTTCGTCTATTAGAGTCTTAAAAAGCCGGTTTTGGACAAGATAATTGCATTTGGTAACTTACCGCCTGAAACATTTGTTTGGGTCAAAATGACTCTAATTTGGTCTCCAAGTGTCTAAAAAGAATTTTTTTTTTTGCATTTGATCACCAAAGGTCTAAAACATTTTTTTAATATTTGAGTATAAACAGTACACTGAATAAATAACATGAACGGTAGACATAATCAGTTACAGAAAAACACCGCTTTTAGACAAGATAAACTACATTTGGTAACCAATGGGCCTGAAAAAATGTTTTTGGTCAAAATGATTCTATTTTGGTCTCCCAAGTGTCTAAAAATCCTATTTTAGTCATAATAAATGCATTTGGTCACCAATGCTCTGAAAACCTTTTTTAGCCAAAATGACTGTATTTTTGTCTTTTAGAGTCTTAAAATTCTGCTTTTAGACAAGATAAACTACATTTGGTAACTTATGGCCTGAAAAAATGTTTTTGGTCAAAATTACTCTATTTAGGTCTCCCAAGTGTCTAAAAAGCCTATTTTAGTCATAATAAATGCATTTGGTCACCAATGCTCTGAAAACCTTTTTTAGCCAAAATGACTGTATTTTTGTCTTTTAGAGTCTTAAAAAGCCGGTTTTAGACAAGATAATTGCATTTCGTAACCAGTGATCTGAAAACATTTTTTGGGTCAAAATGACTCTATTTTGTTCTCCATGTGTCTAAAAAGCCCTTTTTAGTCAAAATAAATGCATTTTGTCACCAAAGGTCTGAAATACTTTTTTAGCTAAAATTACTGTATTTTTGTCCTTCACAGTCTTAAAACGCCCTTTTAGACAAGATAATTGCATTTCGTAACAAAAGGCCTGAAAACATGTTTTTGGTCAAAATGACTCTATTTTGGTCTCCAAGTGGCTAAAAAGACTTTTTTAGTCAAAATAACTGCATTTGGTCACCAAAGGTCTGAAAAACATTTTTACCCAAAATGACTGTATTTTTATCTTTTAAAGTCTCAAACCATCGCTTTTAGACAAGATAGCTGCATTTGGTAACCAATGGCCTTAAAACGTGTTTTTGGTCAAAATGACTCTATTTTGTTCTCCAAATGTCTAAAACGCCTTTTTTAGTCAAAATAACTGCATTTGGTGACCAAAGGTCTGAAAAACTATTTTAGCCAAAATGACTGTATTTTTGTCTTTTAGTCTCAAAACGCCGCTTTTAGACAAGATAACTGCATTTGGAAACCAATGGCCTGAAAAAATGTTTTTGGTCAAAATGACTCTATTTAGGTCTCCAAGTGTCTTAAAAGCCCTTTTTAGTCAAAATAACTACGTTTGGTCACCAAAGGTCTGAAAAACTGCTTTAGCCAAAATGACTGTATTTTTGTCTTTTAGAGTCTTAAAAAGCCGGTTTTAGACAAGATAATTGTATTTCGTAACCAGTGATCTGAAAACATTTTTTGGGTCAAAATGACTCTATTTTGTTCTCCATGTGTCTAAAAAGCCCTTTTTAGTCAAAATAACTGCATTTTGGTCTCCAAAGGTCTGAAATAAAAATTTAGTAAAAATTACTGTATTTTCGTCTATTAGAGTCTTAAAAAGCCGGTTTTGGACAAGATAATTGCATTTGGTAACTTACCGCCTGAAACATTTGTTTGGGTGAAAATGACTCTAATTTGGTCTCCAAGTGTCTAAAAAGAATTTTTTTTTTTTGCATTTGATCACCAAAGGTCTAAAACATTTTTTTAATATTTATTGAGTATAAACAGTACACTGAATAAATAACATGAACGGTAGACATAATCAGTTACAGAAAAACACCGCTTTTAGACAAGATAAACTACATTTGGTAACCAATGGGCCTGAAAAAATGTTTTTGGTCAAAATGATTCTGTTTTGGTCTCCCAAGTGTCTAAAAATCCTATTTTAGTCATAATAAATGCATTTGGTCACCAATGCTCTGAAAACCTTTTTTAGCCAAAATGACTGTATTTTTGTCTTTTAGAGTCTTAAAATACCGCTTTTAGACAAGATAAACTACATTTGGTAACTTATGGCCTGAAAAAATGTTTTTGGTCAAAATGACTCTATTTAGGTCTCCATGTGTCTAAAAAGCCCTTTTTAGTCAAAATAACTACGTTTGGTCACCAAAGGTCTGAAAAACTGCTTTAGCCAAAATGACTGTATTTTTGTCTTTTAGAGTCTTAAAAAGCCGGTTTTAGACAAGATAATTGCATTTCGTAACCAGTGATCTGAAAACATTTTTTGGGTCAAAATGACTCTATTTTGTTCTCCATGTGTCTAAAAAGCCCTTTTTAGTCAAAATAAATGCATTTTGTCACCAAAGGTCTTAAATACTTTTTTTAGCTAAAATTACTGTATTTTTGTCCTTCAGAGTCTTAAAACGCCCTTTTAGACAAGATAATTGCATTTCGTAACAAAAGGCCTGAAAACATGTTTTTGGTCAAAATGACTCTATTTTGGTCTCCAAGTGGCTAAAAAGACTTCTTTTTTAGTCAAAATAACTGCATTTGGTCACCAAAGGTCTGAAAAACATTTTTACCCAAAATGACTGTATTTTTATCTTTTAAAGTCTCAAACCATCGCTTTTAGACAAGATAGCTGCATTTGGTAACCAATGGCCTGAAAACGTGTTTTTGGTCAAAATGACTCTTTTTTGTTCTCCAAATGTCTAAAAGGCCTTTTTTAGTCAAAATAACTGCATTTGGTGACCAAAGGTCTGAAAAACTATTTTAGCCAAAATGACTGTATTTTTGTCTTTTAGTCTCAAAACGCCGCTTTTAGACAAGATAACTGCATTTGGTAACCAATGGCCTGAAAACCTTTTTTTTTTTTAGCCAAAATGACTATATTTTTGTATTTTAGAGTCTTAAAACACCGCTTTTAGACAAGATAAACTACATTTGGTAACCAATGGCCTGAAAAATTATTTTTGGTCAAAATGACTCTATTTAGGTCTCCAAGTGTCTAAAAAGCCCATTTTAGTCAAAATAACAACGTTTGGTCACCAAAGGTGTGAAAAACATTTTTACCCAAAATGACTGTATTTTTATCTTTCAGAGTCTCAAACCATCGCTTTTAGACAAGATAACTGCATTTGGTAACCAATGGAATGAAAAAATGTTTTTGGTCAAAATGACTCTATTTAGGTCTCCAAGTGTCTTAAAAGCCCTTTTTAGTCAAAATAACTACGTTTGGTCACCAAATGTCTGAAAAACTGCTTTAGCCAAAATGACTGTATTTTTGTCTTTTAGAGTCTTAAAAAGCCGGTTTTAGACAAGATAATTGCATTTCGTAACCAGTGATCTGAAAACATTTTTTGGATCAAAATGACTCTATTTTGTTCTCCATGTGTCTAAAAAGCCCTTTTTAGTCAAAATAACTGCATTTTGGTCACCAAAGGTCTGAAATAAAAATTTAGTAAAAATGATTGTATTTTCGTCTATTAGAGTCTTAAAAAGCCGGTTTTGGACAAGATAATTGCATTTGGTAACTTACCGCCTGAAACATTTGTTTGGGTCAAAATGACTCTAATTTGGTCTCCAAGTGTCTAAAAAGAATTTTTTTTTTTGCATTTGATCACCAAAGGTCTAAAACATTTTTTTTAATATTTGAGTATAAACAGTACACTGAATAAATAACATGAAAGGTAGACATAATCAGTTACAGAAAAACACCGCTTTTAGACAAGATAAACTACATTTGGTAACCAATGGGCCTGAAAAAATGTTTTTGGTCAAAATGATTCTATTTTGGTCTCCCAAGTGTCTAAAAATCCTATTTTAGTCATAATAAATGCATTTGGTCACCAATGCTCTGAAAACCTTTTTTAGCCAAAATGACTGTATTTTTGTCTTTTAGAGTCTTAAAATACCGCTTTTAGACAAGATAAACTACATTTGGTAACTTATGGCCTGAAAAAATGTTTTTGGTCAAAATGACTCTATTTAGGTCTCCCAAGTGTCTAAAAAGCCTATTTTAGTCATAATAAATGCATTTGGTCACCAATGCTCTGAAAACCTTTTTTAGCCAAAATGACTGTATTTTTGTCTTTTAGAGTCTTAAAAAGCCGGTTTTAGACAAGATAATTGCATTTCGTAACCAGTGATCTGAAAACATTTTTTGGGTCAAAATGACTCTATTTTGTTCTCCATGTGTCTAAAAAGCCCTTTTTAGTCAAAATAAATGCATTTTGTCACCAAAGGTCTGAAATACTTTTTTAGCTAAAATTACTGTATTTTTGTCCTTCACAGTCTTAAAACGCCCTTTTAGACAAGATAATTGCATTTCGTAACAAAAGGCCTGAAAACATGTTTTTGGTCAAAATGACTCTATTTTGGTCTCCAAGTGGCTAAAAAGACTTTTTTAGTCAAAATAACTGCATTTGGTCACCAAAGGTCTGAAAAACATTTTTACCCAAAATGACTGTATTTTTATCTTTTAAAGTCTCAAACCATCGCTTTTAGACAAGATAGCTGCATTTGGTAACCAATGGCCTTAAAACGTGTTTTTGGTCAAAATGACTCTATTTTGTTCTCCAAATGTCTAAAACGCCTTTTTTAGTCAAAATAACTGCATTTGGTGACCAAAGGTCTGAAAAACTATTTTAGCCAAAATGACTGTATTTTTGTCTTTTAGTCTCAAAACGCCGCTTTTAGACAAGATAACTGCATTTGGAAACCAATGGCCTGAAAAAATGTTTTTGGTCAAAATGACTCTATTTAGGTCTCCAAGTGTCTTAAAAGCCCTTTTTAGTCAAAATAACTACGTTTGGTCACCAAAGGTCTGAAAAACTGCTTTAGCCAAAATGACTGTATTTTTGTCTTTTAGAGTCTTAAAAAGCCGGTTTTAGACAAGATAATTGTATTTCGTAACCAGTGATCTGAAAACATTTTTTGGGTCAAAATGACTCTATTTTGTTCTCCATGTGTCTAAAAAGCCCTTTTTAGTCAAAATAACTGCATTTTGGTCACCAAAGGTCTGAAATAAAAATTTAGTAAAAATTACTGTATTTTCGTCTATTAGAGTCTTAAAAAGCCGGTTTTGGACAAGATAATTGCATTTGGTAACTTACCGCCTGAAACATTTGTTTGGGTGAAAATGACTCTAATTTGGTCTCCAAGTGTCTAAAAAGAATTTTTTTTTTTTGCATTTGATCACCAAAGGTCTAAAACATTTTTTTAATATTTAGTGAGTATAAACAGTACACTGAATAAATAACATGAACGGTAGACATAATCAGTTACAGAAAAACACCGCTTTTAGACAAGATAAACTACATTTGGTAACCAATGGGCCTGAAAAAATGTTTTTGGTCAAAATGATTCTGTTTTGGTCTCCCAAGTGTCTAAAAATCCTATTTTAGTCATAATAAATGCATTTGGTCACCAATGCTCTGAAAACCTTTTTTAGCCAAAATGACTGTATTTTTGTCTTTTAGAGTCTTAAACCATCGCTTTTAGACAAGATAGCTGCATTTGGTAACCAATGGCCTGAAAACGTGTTTTTGGTCAAAATGACTCTATTTTGTTCTCCAAATGTCTAAAACGCCTTTTTTAGTCAAAATAACTGCATTTGGTGACCAAAGGTCTGAAAAACTATTTTAGCCAAAATGACTGTATTTTTGTCTTTTAGTCTCAAAACGCCGCTTTTAGACAAGATAACTGCATTTGGTAACCAATGGCCTGAAAAAATGTTTTTGGTCAAAATGACTCTATTTAGGTCTCCAAGTGTCTTTAAAGCCCTTTTTAGTCAAAATAACTACGTTTGGTCACCAAAGGTCTGAAAAACTGCTTTAGCCAAAATGACTGTATTTTTGTCTTTTAGAGTCTTAAAAAGCCGGTTTTAGACAAGATAATTGTATTTCGTAACCAGTGATCTGAAAACATTTTTTGGGTCAAAATGACTCTATTTTGTTCTCCATGTGTCTAAAAAGCCCTTTTTAGTCAAAATAACTGCATTTTGGTCACCAAAGGTCTGAAATAAAAATTTAGTAAAAATTACTGTATTTTCGTCTATTAGAGTCTTAAAAAGCCGGTTTTGGACAAGATAATTGCATTTGGTAACTTACCGCCTGAAACATTTGTTTGGGTCAAAATGACTCTAATTTGGTCTCCAAGTGTCTAAAAAGAATTTTTTTTTTTTGCATTTGATCACCAAAGGTCTAAAACATTTTTTTAATATTTATTGAGTATAAACAGTACACTGAATAAATAACATGAACGGTAGACATAATCAGTTACAGAAAAACACCGCTTTTAGACAAGATAAACTACATTTGGTAACCAATGGGCCTGAAAAAATGTTTTTGGTCAAAATGATTCTGTTTTGGTCTCCCAAGTGTCTAAAAATCCTATTTTAGTCATAATAAATGCATTTGGTCACCAATGCTCTGAAAACCTTTTTTAGCCAAAATGACTGTATTTTTGTCTTTTAGAGTCTTAAAATACCGCTTTTAGACAAGATAAACTACATTTGGTAACTTATGGCCTGAAAAAATGTTTTTGGTCAAAATGACTCTATTTAGGTCTCCATGTGTCTAAAAAGCCCTTTTTAGTCAAAATAACTACGTTTGGTCACCAAAGGTCTGAAAAACTGCTTTAGCCAAAATGACTGTATTTTTGTCTTTTAGAGTCTTAAAAAGCCGGTTTTAGACAAGATAATTGCATTTCGTAACCAGTGATCTGAAAACATTTTTTGGGTCAAAATGACTCTATTTTGTTCTCCATGTGTCTAAAAAGCCCTTTTTAGTCAAAATAAATGCATTTTGTCACCAAAGGTCTGAAATACTTTTTTTAGCTAAAATTACTGTATTTTTGTCCTTCAGAGTCTTAAAACGCCCTTTTAGACAAGATAATTGCATTTCGTAACAAAAGGCCTGAAAACATGTTTTTGGTCAAAATGACTCTATTTTGGTCTCCAAGTGGCTAAAAAGACTTCTTTTTTAGTCAAAATAACTGCATTTGGTCACCAAAGGTCTGAAAAACATTTTTACCCAAAATGACTGTATTTTTATCTTTTAAAGTCTCAAACCATCGCTTTTAGACAAGATAGCTGCATTTGGTAACCAATGGCCTGAAAACGTGTTTTTGGTCAAAATGACTCTTTTTTGTTCTCCAAATGTCTAAAAGGCCTTTTTTAGTCAAAATAACTGCATTTGGTGACCAAAGGTCTGAAAAACTATTTTAGCCAAAATGACTGTATTTTTGTCTTTTAGTCTCAAAACGCCGCTTTTAGACAAGATAACTGCATTTGGTAACCAATGGCCTGAAAACCTTTTTTTTTTTTAGCCAAAATGACTATATTTTTGTATTTTAGAGTCTTAAAACACCGCTTTTAGACAAGATAAACTACATTTGGTAACCAATGGCCTGAAAAATTATTTTTGGTCAAAATGACTCTATTTAGGTCTCCAAGTGTCTAAAAAGCCCATTTTAGTCAAAATAACAACGTTTGGTCACCAAAGGTGTGAAAAACATTTTTACCCAAAATGACTGTATTTTTATCTTTCAGAGTCTCAAACCATCGCTTTTAGACAAGATAACTGCATTTGGTAACCAATGGAATGAAAAAATGTTTTTGGTCAAAATGACTCTATTTAGGTCTCCAAGTGTCTTAAAAGCCCTTTTTAGTCAAAATAACTACGTTTGGTCACCAAATGTCTGAAAAACTGCTTTAGCCAAAATGACTGTATTTTTGTCTTTTAGAGTCTTAAAAAGCCGGTTTTAGACAAGATAATTGCATTTCGTAACCAGTGATCTGAAAACATTTTTTGGATCAAAATGACTCTATTTTGTTCTCCATGTGTCTAAAAAGCCCTTTTTAGTCAAAATAACTGCATTTTGGTCACCAAAGGTCTGAAATAAAAATTTAGTAAAAATGATTGTATTTTCGTCTATTAGAGTCTTAAAAAGCCGGTTTTGGACAAGATAATTGCATTTGGTAACTTACCGCCTGAAACATTTGTTTGGGTCAAAATGACTCTAATTTGGTCTCCAAGTGTCTAAAAAGAATTTTTTTTTTTGCATTTGATCACCAAAGGTCTAAAACATTTTTTTTAATATTTGAGTATAAACAGTACACTGAATAAATAACATGAAAGGTAGACATAATCAGTTACAGAAAAACACCGCTTTTAGACAAGATAAACTACATTTGGTAACCAATGGGCCTGAAAAAATGTTTTTGGTCAAAATGATTCTATTTTGGTCTCCCAAGTGTCTAAAAATCCTATTTTAGTCATAATAAATGCATTTGGTCACCAATGCTCTGAAAACCTTTTTTAGCCAAAATGACTGTATTTTTGTCTTTTAGAGTCTTAAAATTCCGCTTTTAGACAAGATAAACTACATTTGGTAACTTATGGCCTGAAAAAATGTTTTTGGTCAAAATTACTCTATTTAGGTCTCCCAAGTGTCTAAAAAGCCTATTTTAGTCATAATAAATGCATTTGGTCACCAATGCTCTGAAAACCTTTTTTAGCCAAAATGACTGTATTTTTGTCTTTTAGAGTCTTAAAAAGCCGGTTTTAGACAAGATAATTGCATTTCGTAACCAGTGATCTGAAAACATTTTTTGGGTCAAAATGACTCTATTTTGTTCTCCATGTGTCTAAAAAGCCCTTTTTAGTCAAAATAAATGCATTTTGTCACCAAAGGTCTGAAATACTTTTTTAGCTAAAATTACTGTATTTTTGTCCTTCACAGTCTTAAAACGCCCTTTTAGACAAGATAATTGCATTTCGTAACAAAAGGCCTGAAAACATGTTTTTGGTCAAAATGACTCTATTTTGGTCTCCAAGTGGCTAAAAAGACTTTTTTAGTCAAAATAACTGCATTTGGTCACCAAAGGTCTGAAAAACATTTTTACCCAAAATGACTGTATTTTTATCTTTTAAAGTCTCAAACCATCGCTTTTAGACAAGATAGCTGCATTTGGTAACCAATGGCCTTAAAACGTGTTTTTGGTCAAAATGACTCTATTTTGTTCTCCAAATGTCTAAAACGCCTTTTTTAGTCAAAATAACTGCATTTGGTGACCAAAGGTCTGAAAAACTATTTTAGCCAAAATGACTGTATTTTTGTCTTTTAGTCTCAAAACGCCGCTTTTAGACAAGATAACTGCATTTGGAAACCAATGGCCTGAAAAAATGTTTTTGGTCAAAATGACTCTATTTAGGTCTCCAAGTGTCTTAAAAGCCCTTTTTAGTCAAAATAACTACGTTTGGTCACCAAAGGTCTGAAAAACTGCTTTAGCCAAAATGACTGTATTTTTGTCTTTTAGAGTCTTAAAAAGCCGGTTTTAGACAAGATAATTGTATTTCGTAACCAGTGATCTGAAAACATTTTTTGGGTCAAAATGACTCTATTTTGTTCTCCATGTGTCTAAAAAGCCCTTTTTAGTCAAAATAACTGCATTTTGGTCTCCAAAGGTCTGAAATAAAAATTTAGTAAAAATTACTGTATTTTCGTCTATTAGAGTCTTAAAAAGCCGGTTTTGGACAAGATAATTGCATTTGGTAACTTACCGCCTGAAACATTTGTTTGGGTGAAAATGACTCTAATTTGGTCTCCAAGTGTCTAAAAAGAATTTTTTTTTTTTGCATTTGATCACCAAAGGTCTAAAACATTTTTTTAATATTTAGTGAGTATAAACAGTACACTGAATAAATAACATGAACGGTAGACATAATCAGTTACAGAAAAACACCGCTTTTAGACAAGATAAACTACATTTGGTAACCAATGGGCCTGAAAAAATGTTTTTGGTCAAAATGATTCTGTTTTGGTCTCCCAAGTGTCTAAAAATCCTATTTTAGTCATAATAAATGCATTTGGTCACCAATGCTCTGAAAACCTTTTTTAGCCAAAATGACTGTATTTTTGTCTTTTAGAGTCTTAAACCATCGCTTTTAGACAAGATAGCTGCATTTGGTAACCAATGGCCTGAAAACGTGTTTTTGGTCAAAATGACTCTATTTTGTTCTCCAAATGTCTAAAACGCCTTTTTTAGTCAAAATAACTGCATTTGGTGACCAAAGGTCTGAAAAACTATTTTAGCCAAAATGACTGTATTTTTGTCTTTTAGTCTCAAAACGCCGCTTTTAGACAAGATAACTGCATTTGGTAACCAATGGCCTGAAAAAATGTTTTTGGTCAAAATGACTCTATTTAGGTCTCCAAGTGTCTTTAAAGCCCTTTTTAGTCAAAATAACTACGTTTGGTCACCAAAGGTCTGAAAAACTGCTTTAGCCAAAATGACTGTATTTTTGTCTTTTAGAGTCTTAAAAAGCCGGTTTTAGACAAGATAATTGTATTTCGTAACCAGTGATCTGAAAACATTTTTTGGGTCAAAATGACTCTATTTTGTTCTCCATGTGTCTAAAAAGCCCTTTTTAGTCAAAATAACTGCATTTTGGTCACCAAAGGTCTGAAATAAAAATTTAGTAAAAATTACTGTATTTTCGTCTATTAGAGTCTTAAAAAGCCGGTTTTGGACAAGATAATTGCATTTGGTAACTTACCGCCTGAAACATTTGTTTGGGTCAAAATGACTCTAATTTGGTCTCCAAGTGTCTAAAAAGAATTTTTTTTTTTTGCATTTGATCACCAAAGGTCTAAAACATTTTTTTAATATTTATTGAGTATAAACAGTACACTGAATAAATAACATGAACGGTAGACATAATCAGTTACAGAAAAACACCGCTTTTAGACAAGATAAACTACATTTGGTAACCAATGGGCCTGAAAAAATGTTTTTGGTCAAAATGATTCTGTTTTGGTCTCCCAAGTGTCTAAAAATCCTATTTTAGTCATAATAAATGCATTTGGTCACCAATGCTCTGAAAACCTTTTTTAGCCAAAATGACTGTATTTTTGTCTTTTAGAGTCTTAAAATACCGCTTTTAGACAAGATAAACTACATTTGGTAACTTATGGCCTGAAAAAATGTTTTTGGTCAAAATGACTCTATTTAGGTCTCCATGTGTCTAAAAAGCCCTTTTTAGTCAAAATAACTACGTTTGGTCACCAAAGGTCTGAAAAACTGCTTTAGCCAAAATGACTGTATTTTTGTCTTTTAGAGTCTTAAAAAGCCGGTTTTAGACAAGATAATTGCATTTCGTAACCAGTGATCTGAAAACATTTTTTGGGTCAAAATGACTCTATTTTGTTCTCCATGTGTCTAAAAAGCCCTTTTTAGTCAAAATAAATGCATTTTGTCACCAAAGGTCTGAAATACTTTTTTTAGCTAAAATTACTGTATTTTTGTCCTTCAGAGTCTTAAAACGCCCTTTTAGACAAGATAATTGCATTTCGTAACAAAAGGCCTGAAAACATGTTTTTGGTCAAAATGACTCTATTTTGGTCTCCAAGTGGCTAAAAAGACTTCTTTTTTAGTCAAAATAACTGCATTTGGTCACCAAAGGTCTGAAAAACATTTTTACCCAAAATGACTGTATTTTTATCTTTTAAAGTCTCAAACCATCGCTTTTAGACAAGATAGCTGCATTTGGTAACCAATGGCCTGAAAACGTGTTTTTGGTCAAAATGACTCTTTTTTGTTCTCCAAATGTCTAAAAGGCCTTTTTTAGTCAAAATAACTGCATTTGGTGACCAAAGGTCTGAAAAACTATTTTAGCCAAAATGACTGTATTTTTGTCTTTTAGTCTCAAAACGCCGCTTTTAGACAAGATAACTGCATTTGGTAACCAATGGCCTGAAAACCTTTTTTTTTTTTAGCCAAAATGACTATATTTTTGTATTTTAGAGTCTTAAAACACCGCTTTTAGACAAGATAAACTACATTTGGTAACCAATGGCCTGAAAAATTATTTTTGGTCAAAATGACTCTATTTAGGTCTCCAAGTGTCTAAAAAGCCCATTTTAGTCAAAATAACAACGTTTGGTCACCAAAGGTGTGAAAAACATTTTTACCCAAAATGACTGTATTTTTATCTTTCAGAGTCTCAAACCATCGCTTTTAGACAAGATAACTGCATTTGGTAACCAATGGAATGAAAAAATGTTTTTGGTCAAAATGACTCTATTTAGGTCTCCAAGTGTCTTAAAAGCCCTTTTTAGTCAAAATAACTACGTTTGGTCACCAAATGTCTGAAAAACTGCTTTAGCCAAAATGACTGTATTTTTGTCTTTTAGAGTCTTAAAAAGCCGGTTTTAGACAAGATAATTGCATTTCGTAACCAGTGATCTGAAAACATTTTTTGGATCAAAATGACTCTATTTTGTTCTCCATGTGTCTAAAAAGCCCTTTTTAGTCAAAATAACTGCATTTTGGTCACCAAAGGTCTGAAATAAAAATTTAGTAAAAATGATTGTATTTTCGTCTATTAGAGTCTTAAAAAGCCGGTTTTGGACAAGATAATTGCATTTGGTAACTTACCGCCTGAAACATTTGTTTGGGTCAAAATGACTCTAATTTGGTCTCCAAGTGTCTAAAAAGAATTTTTTTTTTTGCATTTGATCACCAAAGGTCTAAAACATTTTTTTTAATATTTGAGTATAAACAGTACACTGAATAAATAACATGAAAGGTAGACATAATCAGTTACAGAAAAACACCGCTTTTAGACAAGATAAACTACATTTGGTAACCAATGGGCCTGAAAAAATGTTTTTGGTCAAAATGATTCTATTTTGGTCTCCCAAGTGTCTAAAAATCCTATTTTAGTCATAATAAATGCATTTGGTCACCAATGCTCTGAAAACCTTTTTTAGCCAAAATGACTGTATTTTTGTCTTTTAGAGTCTTAAAATACCGCTTTTAGACAAGATAAACTACATTTGGTAACTTATGGCCTGAAAAAATGTTTTTGGTCAAAATGACTCTATTTAGGTCTCCCAAGTGTCTAAAAAGCCTATTTTAGTCATAATAAATGCATTTGGTCACCAATGCTCTGAAAACCTTTTTTAGCCAAAATGACTGTATTTTTGTCTTTTAGAGTCTTAAAAAGCCGGTTTTAGACAAGATAATTGCATTTCGTAACCAGTGATCTGAAAACATTTTTTGGGTCAAAATGACTCTATTTTGTTCTCCATGTGTCTAAAAAGCCCTTTTTAGTCAAAATAAATGCATTTTGTCACCAAAGGTCTGAAATACTTTTTTAGCTAAAATTACTGTATTTTTGTCCTTCACAGTCTTAAAACGCCCTTTTAGACAAGATAATTGCATTTCGTAACAAAAGGCCTGAAAACATGTTTTTGGTCAAAATGACTCTATTTTGGTCTCCAAGTGGCTAAAAAGACTTTTTTAGTCAAAATAACTGCATTTGGTCACCAAAGGTCTGAAAAACATTTTTACCCAAAATGACTGTATTTTTATCTTTTAAAGTCTCAAACCATCGCTTTTAGACAAGATAGCTGCATTTGGTAACCAATGGCCTTAAAACGTGTTTTTGGTCAAAATGACTCTATTTTGTTCTCCAAATGTCTAAAACGCCTTTTTTAGTCAAAATAACTGCATTTGGTGACCAAACGTCTGAAAAACTATTTTAGCCAAAATGACTGTATTTTTGTCTTTTAGTCTCAAAACGCCGCTTTTAGACAAGATAACTGCATTTGGAAACCAATGGCCTGAAAAAATGTTTTTGGTCAAAATGACTCTATTTAGGTCTCCAAGTGTCTTAAAAGCCCTTTTTAGTCAAAATAACTGCGTTTGGTCACCAAAGGTCTGAAAAACTGCTTTAGCCAAAATGACTGTATTTTTGTCTTTTAGAGTCTTAAAAAGCCGGTTTTAGACAAGATAATTGTATTTCGTAACCAGTGATCTGAAAACATTTTTTGGGTCAAAATGACTCTATTTTGTTCTCCATGTGTCTAAAAAGCCCTTTTTAGTCAAAATAACTGCATTTTGGTCACCAAAGGTCTGAAATAAAAATTTAGTAAAAATTACTGTATTTTCGTCTATTAGAGTCTTAAAAAGCCGGTTTTGGACAAGATAATTGCATTTGGTAACTTACCGCCTGAAACATTTGTTTGGGTGAAAATGACTCTAATTTGGTCTCCAAGTGTCTAAAAAGAATTTTTTTTTTTTGCATTTGATCACCAAAGGTCTAAAACATTTTTTTAATATTTAGTGAGTATAAACAGTACACTGAATAAATAACATGAACGGTAGACATAATCAGTTACAGAAAAACACCGCTTTTAGACAAGATAAACTACATTTGGTAACCAATGGGCCTGAAAAAATGTTTTTGGTCAAAATGATTCTGTTTTGGTCTCCCAAGTGTCTAAAAATCCTATTTTAGTCATAATAAATGCATTTGGTCACCAATGCTCTGAAAACCTTTTTTAGCCAAAATGACTGTATTTTTGTCTTTTAGAGTCTTAAACCATCGCTTTTAGACAAGATAGCTGCATTTGGTAACCAATGGCCTGAAAACGTGTTTTTGGTCAAAATGACTCTATTTTGTTCTCCAAATGTCTAAAACGCCTTTTTTAGTCAAAATAACTGCATTTGGTGACCAAAGGTCTGAAAAACTATTTTAGCCAAAATGACTGTATTTTTGTCTTTTAGTCTCAAAACGCCGCTTTTAGACAAGATAACTGCATTTGGTAACCAATGGCCTGAAAAAATGTTTTTGGTCAAAATGACTCTATTTAGGTCTCCAAGTGTCTTTAAAGCCCTTTTTAGTCAAAATAACTACGTTTGGTCACCAAAGGTCTGAAAAACTGCTTTAGCCAAAATGACTGTATTTTTGTCTTTTAGAGTCTTAAAAAGCCGGTTTTAGACAAGATAATTGTATTTCGTAACCAGTGATCTGAAAACATTTTTTGGGTCAAAATGACTCTATTTTGTTCTCCATGTGTCTAAAAAGCCCTTTTTAGTCAAAATAACTGCATTTTGGTCACCAAAGGTCTGAAATAAAAATTTAGTAAAAATTACTGTATTTTCGTCTATTAGAGTCTTAAAAAGCCGGTTTTGGACAAGATAATTGCATTTGGTAACTTACCGCCTGAAACATTTGTTTGGGTCAAAATGACTCTAATTTGGTCTCCAAGTGTCTAAAAAGAATTTTTTTTTTTGCATTTGATCACCAAAGGTCTAAAACATTTTTTTAATATTTATTGAGTATAAACAGTACACTGAATAAATAACATGAACGGTAGACATAATCAGTTACAGAAAAACACCGCTTTTAGACAAGATAAACTACATTTGGTAACCAATGGGCCTGAAAAAATGTTTTTGGTCAAAATGATTCTGTTTTGGTCTCCCAAGTGTCTAAAAATCCTATTTTAGTCATAATAAATGCATTTGGTCACCAATGCTCTGAAAACCTTTTTTAGCCAAAATGACTGTATTTTTGTCTTTTAGAGTCTTAAAATACCGCTTTTAGACAAGATAAACTACATTTGGTAACTTATGGCCTGAAAAAATGTTTTTGGTCAAAATGACTCTATTTAGGTCTCCATGTGTCTAAAAAGCCCTTTTTAGTCAAAATAACTACGTTTGGTCACCAAAGGTCTGAAAAACTGCTTTAGCCAAAATGACTGTATTTTTGTCTTTTAGAGTCTTAAAAAGCCGGTTTTAGACAAGATAATTGCATTTCGTAACCAGTGATCTGAAAACATTTTTTGGGTCAAAATGACTCTATTTTGTTCTCCATGTGTCTAAAAAGCCCTTTTTAGTCAAAATAAATGCATTTTGTCACCAAAGGTCTGAAATACTTTTTTTAGCTAAAATTACTGTATTTTTGTCCTTCAGAGTCTTAAAACGCCCTTTTAGACAAGATAATTGCATTTCGTAACAAAAGGCCTGAAAACATGTTTTTGGTCAAAATGACTCTATTTTGGTCTCCAAGTGGCTAAAAAGACTTCTTTTTTAGTCAAAATAACTGCATTTGGTCACCAAAGGTCTGAAAAACATTTTTACCCAAAATGACTGTATTTTTATCTTTTAAAGTCTCAAACCATCGCTTTTAGACAAGATAGCTGCATTTGGTAACCAATGGCCTGAAAACGTGTTTTTGGTCAAAATGACTCTTTTTTGTTCTCCAAATGTCTAAAAGGCCTTTTTTAGTCAAAATAACTGCATTTGGTGACCAAAGGTCTGAAAAACTATTTTAGCCAAAATGACTGTATTTTTGTCTTTTAGTCTCAAAACGCCGCTTTTAGACAAGATAACTGCATTTGGTAACCAATGGCCTGAAAACCTTTTTTTTTTTTAGCCAAAATGACTATATTTTTGTATTTTAGAGTCTTAAAACACCGCTTTTAGACAAGATAAACTACATTTGGTAACCAATGGCCTGAAAAATTATTTTTGGTCAAAATGACTCTATTTAGGTCTCCAAGTGTCTAAAAAGCCCATTTTAGTCAAAATAACAACGTTTGGTCACCAAAGGTGTGAAAAACATTTTTACCCAAAATGACTGTATTTTTATCTTTCAGAGTCTCAAACCATCGCTTTTAGACAAGATAACTGCATTTGGTAACCAATGGAATGAAAAAATGTTTTTGGTCAAAATGACTCTATTTAGGTCTCCAAGTGTCTTAAAAGCCCTTTTTAGTCAAAATAACTACGTTTGGTCACCAAATGTCTGAAAAACTGCTTTAGCCAAAATGACTGTATTTTTGTCTTTTAGAGTCTTAAAAAGCCGGTTTTAGACAAGATAATTGCATTTCGTAACCAGTGATCTGAAAACATTTTT
The DNA here is from genome assembly GCF_965119305.1 of Pelophylax lessonae. Lineage (NCBI taxonomy): Eukaryota > Metazoa > Chordata > Amphibia > Anura > Ranidae > Pelophylax > Pelophylax lessonae. The sequence goes on from NC_138769.1 coordinate 282,976,134, forward strand.
TGGATCAAAATGACTCTATTTTGTTCTCCATGTGTCTAAAAAGCCCTTTTTAGTCAAAATAACTGCATTTTGGTCACCAAAGGTCTGAAATAAAAATTTAGTAAAAATGATTGTATTTTCGTCTATTAGAGTCTTAAAAAGCCGGTTTTGGACAAGATAATTGCATTTGGTAACTTACCGCCTGAAACATTTGTTTGGGTCAAAATGACTCTAATTTGGTCTCCAAGTGTCTAAAAAGAATTTTTTTTTTTGCATTTGATCACCAAAGGTCTAAAACATTTTTTTTAATATTTGAGTATAAACAGTACACTGAATAAATAACATGAAAGGTAGACATAATCAGTTACAGAAAAACACCGCTTTTAGACAAGATAAACTACATTTGGTAACCAATGGGCCTGAAAAAATGTTTTTGGTCAAAATGATTCTATTTTGGTCTCCCAAGTGTCTAAAAATCCTATTTTAGTCATAATAAATGCATTTGGTCACCAATGCTCTGAAAACCTTTTTTAGCCAAAATGACTGTATTTTTGTCTTTTAGAGTCTTAAAATACCGCTTTTAGACAAGATAAACTACATTTGGTAACTTATGGCCTGAAAAAATGTTTTTGGTCAAAATGACTCTATTTAGGTCTCCCAAGTGTCTAAAAAGCCTATTTTAGTCATAATAAATGCATTTGGTCACCAATGCTCTGAAAACCTTTTTTAGCCAAAATGACTGTATTTTTGTCTTTTAGAGTCTTAAAAAGCCGGTTTTAGACAAGATAATTGCATTTCGTAACCAGTGATCTGAAAACATTTTTTGGGTCAAAATGACTCTATTTTGTTCTCCATGTGTCTAAAAAGCCCTTTTTAGTCAAAATAAATGCATTTTGTCACCAAAGGTCTGAAATACTTTTTTAGCTAAAATTACTGTATTTTTGTCCTTCACAGTCTTAAAACGCCCTTTTAGACAAGATAATTGCATTTCGTAACAAAAGGCCTGAAAACATGTTTTTGGTCAAAATGACTCTATTTTGGTCTCCAAGTGGCTAAAAAGACTTTTTTAGTCAAAATAACTGCATTTGGTCACCAAAGGTCTGAAAAACATTTTTACCCAAAATGACTGTATTTTTATCTTTTAAAGTCTCAAACCATCGCTTTTAGACAAGATAGCTGCATTTGGTAACCAATGGCCTTAAAACGTGTTTTTGGTCAAAATGACTCTATTTTGTTCTCCAAATGTCTAAAACGCCTTTTTTAGTCAAAATAACTGCATTTGGTGACCAAACGTCTGAAAAACTATTTTAGCCAAAATGACTGTATTTTTGTCTTTTAGTCTCAAAACGCCGCTTTTAGACAAGATAACTGCATTTGGAAACCAATGGCCTGAAAAAATGTTTTTGGTCAAAATGACTCTATTTAGGTCTCCAAGTGTCTTAAAAGCCCTTTTTAGTCAAAATAACTGCGTTTGGTCACCAAAGGTCTGAAAAACTGCTTTAGCCAAAATGACTGTATTTTTGTCTTTTAGAGTCTTAAAAAGCCGGTTTTAGACAAGATAATTGTATTTCGTAACCAGTGATCTGAAAACATTTTTTGGGTCAAAATGACTCTATTTTGTTCTCCATGTGTCTAAAAAGCCCTTTTTAGTCAAAATAACTGCATTTTGGTCACCAAAGGTCTGAAATAAAAATTTAGTAAAAATTACTGTATTTTCGTCTATTAGAGTCTTAAAAAGCCGGTTTTGGACAAGATAATTGCATTTGGTAACTTACCGCCTGAAACATTTGTTTGGGTGAAAATGACTCTAATTTGGTCTCCAAGTGTCTAAAAAGAATTTTTTTTTTTTGCATTTGATCACCAAAGGTCTAAAACATTTTTTTAATATTTAGTGAGTATAAACAGTACACTGAATAAATAACATGAACGGTAGACATAATCAGTTACAGAAAAACACCGCTTTTAGACAAGATAAACTACATTTGGTAACCAATGGGCCTGAAAAAATGTTTTTGGTCAAAATGATTCTGTTTTGGTCTCCCAAGTGTCTAAAAATCCTATTTTAGTCATAATAAATGCATTTGGTCACCAATGCTCTGAAAACCTTTTTTAGCCAAAATGACTGTATTTTTGTCTTTTAGAGTCTTAAACCATCGCTTTTAGACAAGATAGCTGCATTTGGTAACCAATGGCCTGAAAACGTGTTTTTGGTCAAAATGACTCTATTTTGTTCTCCAAATGTCTAAAACGCCTTTTTTAGTCAAAATAACTGCATTTGGTGACCAAAGGTCTGAAAAACTATTTTAGCCAAAATGACTGTATTTTTGTCTTTTAGTCTCAAAACGCCGCTTTTAGACAAGATAACTGCATTTGGTAACCAATGGCCTGAAAAAATGTTTTTGGTCAAAATGACTCTATTTAGGTCTCCAAGTGTCTTTAAAGCCCTTTTTAGTCAAAATAACTACGTTTGGTCACCAAAGGTCTGAAAAACTGCTTTAGCCAAAATGACTGTATTTTTGTCTTTTAGAGTCTTAAAAAGCCGGTTTTAGACAAGATAATTGTATTTCGTAACCAGTGATCTGAAAACATTTTTTGGGTCAAAATGACTCTATTTTGTTCTCCATGTGTCTAAAAAGCCCTTTTTAGTCAAAATAACTGCATTTTGGTCACCAAAGGTCTGAAATAAAAATTTAGTAAAAATTACTGTATTTTCGTCTATTAGAGTCTTAAAAAGCCGGTTTTGGACAAGATAATTGCATTTGGTAACTTACCGCCTGAAACATTTGTTTGGGTCAAAATGACTCTAATTTGGTCTCCAAGTGTCTAAAAAGAATTTTTTTTTTTGCATTTGATCACCAAAGGTCTAAAACATTTTTTTAATATTTATTGAGTATAAACAGTACACTGAATAAATAACATGAACGGTAGACATAATCAGTTACAGAAAAACACCGCTTTTAGACAAGATAAACTACATTTGGTAACCAATGGGCCTGAAAAAATGTTTTTGGTCAAAATGATTCTGTTTTGGTCTCCCAAGTGTCTAAAAATCCTATTTTAGTCATAATAAATGCATTTGGTCACCAATGCTCTGAAAACCTTTTTTAGCCAAAATGACTGTATTTTTGTCTTTTAGAGTCTTAAAATACCGCTTTTAGACAAGATAAACTACATTTGGTAACTTATGGCCTGAAAAAATGTTTTTGGTCAAAATGACTCTATTTAGGTCTCCATGTGTCTAAAAAGCCCTTTTTAGTCAAAATAACTACGTTTGGTCACCAAAGGTCTGAAAAACTGCTTTAGCCAAAATGACTGTATTTTTGTCTTTTAGAGTCTTAAAAAGCCGGTTTTAGACAAGATAATTGCATTTCGTAACCAGTGATCTGAAAACATTTTTTGGGTCAAAATGACTCTATTTTGTTCTCCATGTGTCTAAAAAGCCCTTTTTAGTCAAAATAAATGCATTTTGTCACCAAAGGTCTGAAATACTTTTTTTAGCTAAAATTACTGTATTTTTGTCCTTCAGAGTCTTAAAACGCCCTTTTAGACAAGATAATTGCATTTCGTAACAAAAGGCCTGAAAACATGTTTTTGGTCAAAATGACTCTATTTTGGTCTCCAAGTGGCTAAAAAGACTTCTTTTTTAGTCAAAATAACTGCATTTGGTCACCAAAGGTCTGAAAAACATTTTTACCCAAAATGACTGTATTTTTATCTTTTAAAGTCTCAAACCATCGCTTTTAGACAAGATAGCTGCATTTGGTAACCAATGGCCTGAAAACGTGTTTTTGGTCAAAATGACTCTTTTTTGTTCTCCAAATGTCTAAAAGGCCTTTTTTAGTCAAAATAACTGCATTTGGTGACCAAAGGTCTGAAAAACTATTTTAGCCAAAATGACTGTATTTTTGTCTTTTAGTCTCAAAACGCCGCTTTTAGACAAGATAACTGCATTTGGTAACCAATGGCCTGAAAACCTTTTTTTTTTTTAGCCAAAATGACTATATTTTTGTATTTTAGAGTCTTAAAACACCGCTTTTAGACAAGATAAACTACATTTGGTAACCAATGGCCTGAAAAATTATTTTTGGTCAAAATGACTCTATTTAGGTCTCCAAGTGTCTAAAAAGCCCATTTTAGTCAAAATAACAACGTTTGGTCACCAAAGGTGTGAAAAACATTTTTACCCAAAATGACTGTATTTTTATCTTTCAGAGTCTCAAACCATCGCTTTTAGACAAGATAACTGCATTTGGTAACCAATGGAATGAAAAAATGTTTTTGGTCAAAATGACTCTATTTAGGTCTCCAAGTGTCTTAAAAGCCCTTTTTAGTCAAAATAACTACGTTTGGTCACCAAATGTCTGAAAAACTGCTTTAGCCAAAATGACTGTATTTTTGTCTTTTAGAGTCTTAAAAAGCCGGTTTTAGACAAGATAATTGCATTTCGTAACCAGTGATCTGAAAACATTTTTTGGATCAAAATGACTCTATTTTGTTCTCCATGTGTCTAAAAAGCCCTTTTTAGTCAAAATAACTGCATTTTGGTCACCAAAGGTCTGAAATAAAAATTTAGTAAAAATGATTGTATTTTCGTCTATTAGAGTCTTAAAAAGCCGGTTTTGGACAAGATAATTGCATTTGGTAACTTACCGCCTGAAACATTTGTTTGGGTCAAAATGACTCTAATTTGGTCTCCAAGTGTCTAAAAAGAATTTTTTTTTTTGCATTTGATCACCAAAGGTCTAAAACATTTTTTTTAATATTTGAGTATAAACAGTACACTGAATAAATAACATGAAAGGTAGACATAATCAGTTACAGAAAAACACCGCTTTTAGACAAGATAAACTACATTTGGTAACCAATGGGCCTGAAAAAATGTTTTTGGTCAAAATGATTCTATTTTGGTCTCCCAAGTGTCTAAAAATCCTATTTTAGTCATAATAAATGCATTTGGTCACCAATGCTCTGAAAACCTTTTTTAGCCAAAATGACTGTATTTTTGTCTTTTAGAGTCTTAAAATACCGCTTTTAGACAAGATAAACTACATTTGGTAACTTATGGCCTGAAAAAATGTTTTTGGTCAAAATGACTCTATTTAGGTCTCCCAAGTGTCTAAAAAGCCTATTTTAGTCATAATAAATGCATTTGGTCACCAATGCTCTGAAAACCTTTTTTAGCCAAAATGACTGTATTTTTGTCTTTTAGAGTCTTAAAAAGCCGGTTTTAGACAAGATAATTGCATTTCGTAACCAGTGATCTGAAAACATTTTTTGGGTCAAAATGACTCTATTTTGTTCTCCATGTGTCTAAAAAGCCCTTTTTAGTCAAAATAAATGCATTTTGTCACCAAAGGTCTGAAATACTTTTTTAGCTAAAATTACTGTATTTTTGTCCTTCACAGTCTTAAAACGCCCTTTTAGACAAGATAATTGCATTTCGTAACAAAAGGCCTGAAAACATGTTTTTGGTCAAAATGACTCTATTTTGGTCTCCAAGTGGCTAAAAAGACTTTTTTAGTCAAAATAACTGCATTTGGTCACCAAAGGTCTGAAAAACATTTTTACCCAAAATGACTGTATTTTTATCTTTTAAAGTCTCAAACCATCGCTTTTAGACAAGATAGCTGCATTTGGTAACCAATGGCCTTAAAACGTGTTTTTGGTCAAAATGACTCTATTTTGTTCTCCAAATGTCTAAAACGCCTTTTTTAGTCAAAATAACTGCATTTGGTGACCAAAGGTCTGAAAAACTATTTTAGCCAAAATGACTGTATTTTTGTCTTTTAGTCTCAAAACGCCGCTTTTAGACAAGATAACTGCATTTGGAAACCAATGGCCTGAAAAAATGTTTTTGGTCAAAAAAAGCCCTTTTTAGTCAAAATAACTACGTTTGGTCACCAAAGGTCTGAAAAACTGCTTTAGCCAAAATGACTGTATTTTTGTCTTTTAGAGTCTTAAAAAGCCGGTTTTAGACAAGATAATTGTATTTCGTAACCAGTGATCTGAAAACATTTTTTGGGTCAAAATGACTCTATTTTGTTCTCCATGTGTCTAAAAAGCCCTTTTTAGTCAAAATAACTGCATTTTGGTCACCAAAGGTCTGAAATAAAAATTTAGTAAAAATTACTGTATTTTCGTCTATTAGAGTCTTAAAAAGCCGGTTTTGGACAAGATAATTGCATTTGGTAACTTACCGCCTGAAACATTTGTTTGGGTGAAAATGACTCTAATTTGGTCTCCAAGTGTCTAAAAAGAATTTTTTTTTTTTGCATTTGATCACCAAAGGTCTAAAACATTTTTTTAATATTTATTGAGTATAAACAGTACACTGAATAAATAACATGAACGGTAGACATAATCAGTTACAGAAAAACACCGCTTTTAGACAAGATAAACTACATTTGGTAACCAATGGGCCTGAAAAAATGTTTTTGGTCAAAATGATTCTGTTTTGGTCTCCCAAGTGTCTAAAAATCCTATTTTAGTCATAATAAATGCATTTGGTCACCAATGCTCTGAAAACCTTTTTTAGCCAAAATGACTGTATTTTTGTCTTTTAGAGTCTTAAACCATCGCTTTTAGACAAGATAGCTGCATTTGGTAACCAATGGCCTGAAAACGTGTTTTTGGTCAAAATGACTCTATTTTGTTCTCCAAATGTCTAAAACGCCTTTTTTAGTCAAAATAACTGCATTTGGTGACCAAAGGTCTGAAAAACTATTTTAGCCAAAATGACTGTATTTTTGTCTTTTAGTCTCAAAACGCCGCTTTTAGACAAGATAACTGCATTTGGTAACCAATGGCCTGAAAAAATGTTTTTGGTCAAAATGACTCTATTTAGGTCTCCAAGTGTCTTAAAAGCCCTTTTTAGTCAAAATAACTACGTTTGGTCACCAAAGGTCTGAAAAACTGCTTTAGCCAAAATGACTGTATTTTTGTCTTTTAGAGTCTTAAAAAGCCGGTTTTAGACAAGATAATTGTATTTCGTAACCAGTGATCTGAAAACATTTTTTGGGTCAAAATGACTCTATTTTGTTCTCCATGTGTCTAAAAAGCCCTTTTTAGTCAAAATAACTGCATTTTGGTCACCAAAGGTCTGAAATAAAAATTTAGTAAAAATTACTGTATTTTCGTCTATTAGAGTCTTAAAAAGCCGGTTTTGGACAAGATAATTGCATTTGGTAACTTACCGCCTGAAACATTTGTTTGGGTCAAAATGACTCTAATTTGGTCTCCAAGTGTCTAAAAAGAATTTTTTTTTTTTGCATTTGATCACCAAAGGTCTAAAACATTTTTTTAATATTTATTGAGTATAAACAGTACACTGAATAAATAACATGAACGGTAGACATAATCAGTTACAGAAAAACACCGCTTTTAGACAAGATAAACTACATTTGGTAACCAATGGGCCTGAAAAAATGTTTTTGGTCAAAATGATTCTGTTTTGGTCTCCCAAGTGTCTAAAAATCCTATTTTAGTCATAATAAATGCATTTGGTCACCAATGCTCTGAAAACCTTTTTTAGCCAAAATGACTGTATTTTTGTCTTTTAGAGTCTTAAAATACCGCTTTTAGACAAGATAAACTACATTTGGTAACTTATGGCCTGAAAAAATGTTTTTGGTCAAAAATGACTCTATTTAGGTCTCCATGTGTCTAAAAAGCCCTTTTTAGTCAAAATAACTACGTTTGGTCACCAAAGGTCTGAAAAACTGCTTTAGCCAAAATGACTGTATTTTTGTCTTTTAGAGTCTTAAAAAGCCGGTTTTAGACAAGATAATTGCATTTCGTAACCAGTGATCTGAAAACATTTTTTGGGTCAAAATGACTCTATTTTGTTCTCCATGTGTCTAAAAAGCCCTTTTTAGTCAAAATAAATGCATTTTGTCACCAAAGGTCTGAAATACTTTTTTTTAGCTAAAATTACTGTATTTTTGTCCTTCAGAGTCTTAAAACGCCCTTTTAGACAAGATAATTGCATTTCGTAACAAAAGGCCTGAAAACATGTTTTTGGTCAAAATGACTCTATTTTGGTCTCCAAGTGGCTAAAAAGACTTCTTTTTTAGTCAAAATAACTGCATTTGGTCACCAAAGGTCTGAAAAACATTTTTACCCAAAATGACTGTATTTTTATCTTTTAAAGTCTCAAACCATCGCTTTTAGACAAGATAGCTGCATTTGGTAACCAATGGCCTGAAAACGTGTTTTTGGTCAAAATGACTCTTTTTTGTTCTCCAAATGTCTAAAAGGCCTTTTTTAGTCAAAATAACTGCATTTGGTGACCAAAGGTCTGAAAAACTATTTTAGCCAAAATGACTGTATTTTTGTCTTTTAGTCTCAAAACGCCGCTTTTAGACAAGATAACTGCATTTGGTAACCAATGGCCTGAAAACCTTTTTTTTTTTAGCCAAAATGACTATATTTTTGTATTTTAGAGTCTTAAAACACCGCTTTTAGACAAGATAAACTACATTTGGTAACCAATGGCCTGAAAAATTATTTTTGGTCAAAATGACTCTATTTAGGTCTCCAAGTGTCTAAAAAGCCCATTTTAGTCAAAATAACAACGTTTGGTCACCAAAGGTGTGAAAAACATTTTTACCCAAAATGACTGTATTTTTATCTTTCAGAGTCTCAAACCATCGCTTTTAGACAAGATAACTGCATTTGGTAACCAATGGAATGAAAAAATGTTTTTGGTCAAAATGACTCTATTTAGGTCTCCAAGTGTCTTAAAAGCCCTTTTTAGTCAAAATAACTACGTTTGGTCACCAAAGGTCTGAAAAACTGCTTTAGCCAAAATGACTGTATTTTTGTCTTTTAGAGTCTTAAAAAGCCGGTTTTAGACAAGATAATTGCATTTCGTAACCAGTGATCTGAAAACATTTTTTGGATCAAAATGACTCTATTTTGTTCTCCATGTGTCTAAAAAGCCCTTTTTAGTCAAAATAAATGCATTTTGTCACCAAAGGTCTGAAATACTTTTTTTAGCTAAAATTACTGTATTTTTGTCCTTCAGAGTCTTAAAACGCCCTTTTAGACAAGATAATTGCATTTCGTAACAAAAGGCCTGAAAACATGTTTTTGGTCAAAATGACTCTATTTTGGTCTCCAAGTGGCTAAAAAGACTTTTTTAGTCAAAATAACTGCATTTGGTCACCAAAGGTCTGAAAAACATTTTTACCCAAAATGACTGTATTTTTATCTTTTAAAGTCTCTAACCATCGCTTTTAGACAAGATAGCTGCATTTGGTAACCAATGGCCTGAAAACGTGTTTTTGGTCAAAATGACTCTTTTTTGTTCTCCAAATGTCTAAAAGGCCTTTTTTAGTCAAAATAACTGCATTTGGTGACCAAAGGTCTGAAAAACTATTTTAGCCAAAATGACTGTATTTTTGTCTTTTAGTCTCAAAACGCCGCTTTTAGACAAGATAACTGCATTTGGTAACCAATGGCCTGAAAACCTTTTTTTTTTTAGCCAAAATGACTATATTTTTGTATTTTAGAGTCTTAAAACACCGCTTTTAGACAAGATAAACTACATTTGGTAACCAATGGCCTGAAAAATTATTTTTGGTCAAAATGACTCTATTTAGGTCTCCAAGTGTCTAAAAAGCCCATTTTAGTCAAAATAACAACGTTTGGTCACCAAAGGTGTGAAAAACATTTTTACCCAAAATGACTGTATTTTTATCTTTTAGAGTCTCAAACCATCGCTTTTAGACAAGATAACTGCATTTGGTAACCAATGGAATGAAAAAATGTTTTTGGTCAAAATGACTCTATTTAGGTCTCCAAGTGTCTTAAAAGCCCTTTTTAGTCAAAATAACTACGTTTGGTCACCAAAGATCTGAAAAACTGCTTTAGCCAAAATGACTGTATTTTTGTCTTTTAGAGTCTTAAAAAGCCGGTTTTAGACAAGATAATTGCATTTCGTAACCAGTGATCTGAAAACATTTTTTGGATCAAAATGACTCTATTTTGTTCTCCATGTGTCTAAAAAGCCCTTTTTAGTCAAAATAACTGCATTTTGGTCACCAAAGGTCTGAAATAAAAATTTAGTAAAAATGACTGTATTTTCGTCTATTAGAGTCTTAAAAAGCCGGTTTTGGACAAGATAATTGCATTTGGTAACTTACCGCCTGAAACATTTGTTTGGGTCAAAATGACTCTAATTTGGTCTCCAAGTGTCTAAAAAGAATTTTTTTTTTGCATTTGATCACCAAAGGTCTAAAACATTTTTTTAATATTTATTGAGTATAAACAGTACACTGAATAAATAACATGAACGGTAGACATAATCAGTTACAGAAAAACACCGCTTTTAGACAAGATAAACTACATTTGGTAACCAATGGGCCTGAAAAAATGTTTTTGGTCAAAATGATTCTATTTTGGTCTATCAAGTGTCTAAAAATCCTATTTTAGTCATAATAAATGCATTTGGTCACCAATGCTCTGAAAACATTTTTTAGCCAAAATGACTGTATTTTTGTCTTTTAGAGTCTTAAAATACCGCTTTTAGACAAGATAAACTACATTTGGTAACTTATGGCCTGAAAAAATGTTTTTGGTCAAAATGACTCTATTTAGGTGTCCATGTGTCTAAAAAGCCCTTTTTACTCAAAATAACTACGTTTGGTCACCAAAGGTCTGAAAAACTTTTTTAGCCAAAATGACTGTTTTTTTGTGTTTTAGAGTCTTAAAAAGCCAGTTTTAGACAAGATAATTGCATTTCGTTACCAGTGCTCTGAAAACATTTTTTGGTCAAAATGACTCAATTTTGGTCTCCATGTGTCTAAAAAGCCATTTTTAGTCAAAATAACTGCATTTGGTCACCAAAGGTCTGAAAAAAAATTTAGTCAAAATGATTGTATTTTCGTCTATTAGAGTCTTAAAATGCCGGTTTTGGACAAGATAATTGCATTTTCTAACCAAACGCCTTAAACATTTGTTTGGGTCAAAATGACTCTATTTTGGTCTCCAAGTGTCTAAAAAGCCTATTTTAGTAAAAATAAATGCATTTTTTCACCAAAGGTCTGAAATACTTTTTTAGCTAAAATTACTGTATTTTTGTCTTTTAGAGTCTCAAAACGCCGCTTTTAGACAAGATAACTGCATTTGGTAACCAATGGCCTGAAAACATGTTTTTGGTCAAAAAGCCTGTTTTAGTCAAAATAACTGCATTTGGTCACAAATGGTCTGAAAAAAAATTAGTCAAAATGATAGTATTTTCGACTATTAGATTCGTCTAAATGACTCTATTTTGGTCTCCAAGTGTCTAAAAAGCCCTTTTTAGTCAAAATAACTGCATTTGGTCACCAAAGGTCTGAAATACTTTTTTTAGCTAAAATTACTGTATTTTTGTCTTAAGAGTCTTAAAACGCCGCTTTTAGACAAGATAATTGCATTTCGTAACAAAAGGCCTGAAAACATGTTTTTGGTCAAAATTACTCTATTTTGGTCTCCAAGTGTCTAAAAAGCCTTTTTTAGTCAAAATAACTGCATTTGGTCACCAAAGGTCTGAAAAACTTTTTTTTCAGCCAAAATGACTATATTTTTGTCTTTTAGAGTCTTAAAAAGCTGGTTTTAGACAAGATAATTACATTTCGTAACCAGTGATCTGAAAACATTTTTTGGGTCAAAATGACTCTATTTTAGTCTCCAAAGCCTGTTTTAGTCAAAATAACTGCATTTGGTCACAAACGGTCTGAAAAAAAAATTTAGTCAAAATGATAGTATTTTCGTCTATTAGAGTCTTAAAAAGCCGGTTTTGGACAAGATAATTGCATTTGGTAACCAATCGCCTGAAACATTTGTTTGAGTCAAAATGACTCTATTTTGGTCTCCAAGTGTCTAAAAAAGCCTTTTTTAGTCAAAATAACTGCATTTGGTCACCAAAGGTCTGAAAAACTTTTTTTAGCCAAAATGACTGTATTTTTGTCTTTTAGAGTCTTAAAAAGCTGGTTTTAGACAAGATAATTACATTTCGTAACCAGTGATCTGAAAACATTTTTTGGGTCAAAATGACTCTATTTTGGTCTCCAAGTGTCTAAAAAGCCCCTTTTAGTCAAAATAACTGCATTTGGTCACCAAAGGTCTGAAATAAAAATGTAGTCAAAATGACTGTATTTTCGTCGATTAGAGTCTTAAAAAGCCGGTTTTGGACAAGATAATTGCATTTGGTAACCAACTGCCTGAAACATTTGTTTGGGTCAAAATGACTATTTTTGTCTCCAAGTGTCTAAAAAGCATTTTTTTTTCATTTGATCACCAAAGGTTTAAAAAATGTTTTAATATTTATTGAGTATAAACAGTACACTGAATAAATAACATGAACGGTAGACATAATCAGTTACAGAACCAGTGTTCGGAAAAATACAAATATGTAAAGGATATAACAGCAACAGAACAGGAAAACGTCATCCATAAACCATCGAATTCAGGTGAAAATTACAGCCAAGTAAACAAACCTGAGCATGTTCCCATGTGCATACGAGAAGGATAAATAAAAACATACAGTTATTCCCTCCCAATAGTAATAGGACCATGAAAACCACCTGAAGTACTAAGTGCAAAGGAGAAGGGAAGGGAAAAAATTAAAACAGTGGCAGAAAACTTAAAGGGAGGGGGGAGGGGGGAAAGGAAGGGAAAGGATGGGAGGACTCTGCACTCTTCTCAAGAAATGCTACCCTATCCAATGAGCAGCCGATCCATAACCAACTGGGGGGAGCCAAGGCCGGGTCATCCAACCAAGGTTGCCATAACGAGGCAAATTTCTTGTGAGCATTTCGATGCTGGTATGTCAGCTTTTCCCTGATTAAAGAGGCATTGACCTGTGTTATCCACTGGCCCCTGCTCGGCACCCTGGAGGCGATCCAAAATCTAGCAATTAATTTGCGAGCAATATACAACAATCGCAACACGGCAACGTGAGCATTTGGGGTCAGGATCCCTTAGTAGCTGAAAATTATACACTTTAGAGATCATGTCAATTACCTTCCCCCAGTAGCGAAACAGCTTGGGACATCTCCACATTATGTGTATAAGTGTACCCTGGTCTCTCTCAAATTTGGGGCACAAGGGTGTAGATCTGCGTCCCTAACGGTACAGCTGCATTGGTGTTCTGTATGCTTTGTGAAACAGAATAAAGTGAGATATCTTATGGGAGGCCGACACCGACACCAAAGGGATTGATGAGAGGCAAAGATCCCACGTCTCCTCATCTATGGGTCCAAGATCCCCCCTCCCACCCCGCACGAGCAGGGTGGGAAGAGGGGTCCTGCACGGATCCCAACAGAAGGACATAAACCTGTGACATCATATTCTTGTCCGAGACCCGAAACACCTCACCCAACAGGCAGTGAGTGTCGGGTGTCAAAGAAGCCAAGCCTGCCTGGGCCATCATCGCGTGTCTCAATTGTAGGTAGCGAAAGAAACAGTGCCTAGGAACATCAAACTCCCTCTGTAAGTCTTGAATATATTTCAGTACCCCAGCTCTGAACAATTGTGCTATAAAATATACACCATGGGCCTCCCACATCTCCGCGCCCTCTAGACGAAACAGTTCCGAAAAGTTGCGATTATGCCAAATCGGAGTCTGAGGAAGGTAACCTGTGATCTGCAACATCCCCTTGACACAGCGCCACACCATGCGAATCAAGGCGAATCAAAAAGAGTGTGGGTAACCAAGTCCCCATATTGGAGAACCCCGCTTCAAGGTGTACAAGGACAGGGTGAGGCGAGTCAGTAGGGACCAATAAGGACCCAATAGGATCGAATGGATCCAAAAGACCCCAGCCCCCCATATGCTGAACCTGGAAGGCTAGAAAATATACTCTGGGGTTGGGCCCATCTGAAGGGTAGCCAATTTAATCCTAGCCACTTTTTTGCACCAGATCAGTTCATGGAACTGGGAGTCAATCCTATAGAACCATTTCCTGGGTATCCAGATTGGGGAGTTGTGCAAGACATAAAGAAGTTGAGGAGCCCACACCATCTTAATTAGATTGACTCGCCCAGCCACCGACAAGGGAACTTTGCAGCAGAGGTACGAGGTTCAGTGTGATATACTGGGTAGGATCAGGAGACACCTGGATCCCCAAATATTTGAAGGAGTCAACCACTCGCACTGTGGATGCACAGTCCGGAAGAGGCTGAGTTATGGGATCAAGGGGCATTAAAACTGATTTATCCCAATTTATGGAAAATCCCGACAGGGACCCAAAATAGTCAATAAGGGACATTACCGCCCGCAAGGATTCCCCTGTATCACCTAGGTAGAGCAGTGTGTCATCCGCATAGAGTGAGATAACGTCTGCATGGGAGCCCCTTCTGAACCCCACTATGTCAGGGGAGGACCGAATCCGCGCCGCTAAGGTCTCCAGTGCCATGGCAAACAGCAATGGAGATAGCGGGCAGCCCTGTCTAGTCCCCCTGTGCAAACAGAAGGGTCCAGAAAGCTCCCCGTTCACCCTCAGTCTGCCCGTGACCCACACCTCACAGTACCCACACCCAGTTCAGAAAGTTCTCTCCCACACCAAAGCGCTTGAGAACTTCCCATAGGTACACCCATTCAACACTATCGAATGCCTTAGCGGCATCTAGCGAAAAGACTGCCCGGTTCCCAGGGTTGTCTACTGGGATCTGAAGGTTCAGAAATAGTCAGCGGAGATTAAGTGCTGTCGATCTGGTCAGGATAAACCCCGATTGATCCCTATGGACAACCCCCTGGACAACAGAGGACAGCCTAGTGGCCAGTATCTTAGATAGAATTTTAACATCCGTTGTGAGTAGAGATATGGGCCTTTAGGAATCCGACAAAAGCGGATCCTTGCCGGGCTTCAGCAGGAAAACAACTATAGCTTCGGACATAGAGGCAGGAAGGCGGCTGTTAGGGATACAAGTGGTAGCCTGATGGCAGAGGAAGGCTCCACGTGTGCCAGAGGGCGGTGCTTAGACAGGAACCCCCAAGGTAAGTGACACAGGCTAACCTGAGGTGTGGAATCTAAGTATCCACCGGTTTTCACCAGTGCCTCTAGTGGTGAGGATGGATTTTGCTGCGTGTGGATACCAGGTTGCAGTCCTCAGGGTCACCCCACCAAGGAAGAAGCCGATCAAGATCCGAAGGCAGATAAGCAGACAAGGGAGATCCGAGAGAATGGTCAAACAAGCCGGGGGTCAGGACGGGCAGCAGGTCAACAAGGTCAGGAAAAAGCCAAAGGTCAAAACGGATATCAAACAGGTAACAGGAAGCAGGCTTCAGGAACACAGGAAGAGCTGCAGACAAGTCAGCAAAGACACAGTGCTTCTGAGCTGTTTAAATAAGGCAGCCTCTTTGCCAATTACTGCAATTAGTCTGCTCTAGGTTTTAGATTGCAGATTCATGACAGCACATCAGTGTGCTCAGGAAGCATTCCTAACATTGCCCCCCCCCCTTAAGGGCAACCTCCGGGTGTCCAACAAACTGCTTTTCTGAGGATGGGCAAGAAAAAACGCCTGGATCAGGTCTGCGGCATAAATGTTACTCTCAGGTTCCCAGGAATTCTCTTCCAGCACATAACCCTTCCATTTAATAAGGAACTGAAGCTGGTTACCTCTTTTCCGGCAATCAAGTACAGCCTCAACTTCGTACTCCATGTCGCCATCCACCATCACTGGTTCCGGAGGTCCAGGGCTTCTGCCGGGGAAGGCGTCGGGAACCACGGGTTTTAAAAAAGAGTGACATGGAACACAGGATGGATCCGTAGGGTATCAGGTAAGGAAAACTCATAGGACATGGCATTGAGTCTTATTTTAACGGGGAATGGGCCGATAAACCTGGAAGCCAACTTCTTGGATGGGCAGGCCAAGCGCAGGTTAGCTGTGGATAAAAAGACCTGGTCACCTGGTTGGAGAATCAGTTCTCCCCTCTTTTTCCCATCAAAGATTCTTTTGGACGCTATCTGAGCCTTGGCCAAGGTGTCCTGCAGAAGTTTGTTGTTACTCGTGAAGAAGTCAATGGTGACCTGAACTGCGGGCACTCCGGAATCAGATGGGACGTCGGGCAGAAAGGAAGGATGAAAACCATAATTGGCAAAGAAGGGAGATTGCCCGGTAATGGAATGTCGTGAATTATTAAAGGCAAATTCCGCAAATGGTAGTAATGCTACCCAGTCGTCCTGGACGAAGATGGTAAAGCACCGGAGATATTGTTCCAGGGTCTGGTTTGTCCTCTTTGTTTGCCCGTTTGTCTGCGGGTGGTAAGCTGAGGACATAGATAATTCAATTTTTAGTAGCTTACACAAGGCCCTCCAAAAGCGGGACATGAACTGTACCCCTCTGTCCGAGATAATGTTCGTAGGTACCCAGTGGAGTCACACAATCTCCCTAATGAAGACTTCTGCAGTTTCTTTTGCAGAGGGGGTACCTTTGAGGGGTAGAAAGTGGGCCATCTTAGTAAGCCGGTCTACAACCGCAAAAATGACGGAGCACCCGGCCAAAGGTGGAAGTTCCACGATAAAGTCCATGGCGATAGTTTGCCAGGGCCGGTCAGGGATTGGGAGTGGTCTGAGGAGACCCCACGCCTTACTTCTGGTGGTTTTACTCCTTCAGCAAGAAACACAGGAAGACACATAACTTCTGCAGTCTTTTCCCATCTCAGGCCACCAGAAGGTGCGTTGCATGAGGTCAAGGGTCCTATGAACACCAAAATGGCCAGCCAGAGGGTGGTCATGGCAGGCAGCTAGAACCGAAACTCTGACTCCCTCCGGGACAAATATTTTGTCCTTAGCCCACAACAAACCATCCTTGCGTGACAGGGGTATCCCAGGTGGACCGGAAATTTTGGCAGAGGCTTGCTCAAGATGGGATTTCAGGCTAGTGAGCAGGAAGTTTTTCTCTGACAGGATAGTGTCAGGTACCAACTCTTCTTTAGTATTATCAAACATCCGGGACAGGGCATCCGGTTTGACATTTTTCGACCCGGGCCGATAGGTGATATGGAATGAGAATCTGGAGAAGAAGAGTGCCCATCGGGCCTGGCGGGGTCTAAGTCGCTTTGCAGATCTTAAGTACTCAAGGTTCTTATGATCGGTAAATATAAGAATCGGGTGTGATGCTCCTTCTAGTAGATATCTCCACTCTTCGAGAGCGGCTTTGATTGCCAGGAGTTCCCGGTCCCCGACATCATAGTTTTTCTCCGCGGGAGAGAGTTTCCGGGAAAAGAAGGCTATTGGGTGAGTTAAGTCTCTAGTTCCCTGTCTTTGGGAGATGACTGCCCCGACCGCAACGTCCGATGCGTCTACCTCCAGGAGATAGGGTAAGGCAGGATCCGGGTGACTTAGGATAGGGGCAGAGGTAAAATGTTTTTTAAGAACCGAGAAGGCGGACTGAGCTTCTGGGGTCCACTGGAAGTGGACGTTCTTCTTAGTAAGGGGCTATGATGTTAGAGAACCCCTTAATGAACCTCCTATAAAAATTGGCGAAGCCAACGAAGCGCTGTACTCCCTTTTTGTCTGATGGAGGTGGCCAGTCCAGAATGGCAGAGACCTTCTGAGGATCCATCTCTATTCCTTCTGTGGAAATTATTAACCCCAGAAACGGGATACTGTTCTGCTCAAAAACGCACTTCTCGGCCTTGGCGTAGAGACCATGCTGGCGAAGGCGACCGAGGACATTTCGAACGTGCTCGCGTTGCTGCTCTAGGGATGTTGAGAAGATTAGGATGTCATCCAAGAATACGATGACGAAGATATCCAACCAATCCCTGAAGATGTCGTTCACAAAGTGTTGGAATGTGGCAGGAGCATTACAAAGGCCAAATGGCATTACCAGGTATTCGAAATGTCCGAATCTAGTGCGGGAAGCAGTCTTCCATTCGTCGCCCTCTCGGATGCGCACCAAGTTGTACGCCCCACGAAGATCCAGCTTAGTAAACAGGATGGCAGATCTGAGTCTCTGAAAGAGTTCGGGGACTAGAGGAAGGGGATAACGTTTTTTAATAGTAACTTTATTTAAATCCCTATAACCGATGCAGGGTCGGAGGGTGTGATCCTTCTTCTCTACGAAGAAGATACCTGCCCTTGCTGGAGAGGTAGAGGGATGGATTAACCCCTTCTTCAGACTTTCGTCTACATAGTCCTTTAAGACGTCCAGCTCACGTTCAGAAAGTGGGTAAATCCGGCCGAACGGGATTTCGGCTCCTGGGAGCAAGTCGATGGGGCAGTCATATGGACGGTGGGGGGGCAAGGTCTCTGCTCCCCGTTTGCTGAATACGTCCAGGAAATCATGGTATGCTTTGGGCACCACAGAACATACATCAGGTTCGGATTCAAGACAGAACAGAGTCTTGGGGAATTCAGGAGGAGCGGGTAGACAGGAATTCTTGCAGTAAAGAGATGGGAACTGGATGGTGCCTGTGATCCAATTGACTTGCGGGTTATGTGCTTGCAACCACGGTAATCCCAGGATAATGGGAAATAAGGAGGATGTGATAACATCCAGGCTAATCAGTTCCTTATGGCCGGAGGAGACCATAGGAAGGGGAAAAGTTTCTTGGGTCACGGGCCCGGATTTGATGTGGGAGCCATCAGCCAGGAAGATGGTGAGGTCCTGAGTCTTGAGCCGGAGAGGTACGCAACATGCAGGGCGAACGAGCGATCAATGAAACAACGGCAGGCTCCAAAGTCAATGATTGCGGTAACTGGGACGAGTCCTTCCGGAAGCTGTAATGACACAGGAAAGGCTAGGTGGGAGGAACTGGCAACAGATGGTGAGGCCGGCATGAACTTATGGTATTTTGCCGGGCAGGAGCGCACATAGTGGCCAGCTTCACCGCAATACAGGCACAGGTTACCCAACTGGTGACGGCGTCTCTCCTCCGGGGACAAACCAGGCCGTATGATCCCAAGGTTCAGTCGTATCTGAGGCGACTCCAGCGGGAGCGGGTTTGGTAAGAGCTGACCCAGCAGAAGAAAAGTATGCAGGATGAGCAACTCGTGGTAGCGTCCAGGCTGGTCTGAACTGCTGCGGAGATCGTTCTGCTCTGCGCTCCCGTAGCCACCGGACGATTTGAATGGCCTGGGAAATCAAATCTTCCAAGGCGTTGGGGACACCTACCCGCGCCAGCTCATCCTTCAGTCCTTCTGAAAGCCGAGACGGAACTGATACCGGAGTGCTGCTTCGTTTCAGGACGTATCGGAACTGAGGCAGCGGAAGTCAGTGACGTAGTGTTCTACGGGCCTGCGACCCTGCTGAAGAACATGAAGCGCAGCTTCTGCGGTGGAGGATCGCTGCGGGTCAACATAGAGCTGTGCCATGGCCTCAAAAAATGACCGTAAGGAGTTTAATGGGGGCTGCCCTCTTCAAGGAGCCGATATCTCCCTGCTCCTAGGCGAACTGGGGTTCGCCTAGGAGCAGGGAGATAAGCAAACCCCACCTTGGTGGTCTCCAAAGAAAAGGTTCGAGGTTGCAGGGAGAAATACAGCTGGCAGGCGTTGCGAAAGGCGCAGAATTTACCGCGATCCCCGGAATATTTTTCGGGAGCAGGAACTCGAGGTTCTGGTGGCAGCATCACTACGGTAGGGCCAGAAGCAGGTGCAGAGAGTGCTGCAGCAGGAGAGGAAGCAGATAATACAGGATGATCCCCCTGAAGTGTCGTAGAGCGCAGCCGTTCCTCTAGCTGTGTGTAGCCGCCTTGAAGTGACTTTACGGTTTGAGACAGGGCTGCGAGGTGTTGGCAGATCTCTTCCAACGGTGAGGCTTCTCTTGCAGGCTCCGTCATGGCTGACTTGTACTGTTAGGGATACAAGTGGTAGCCTGATGGCAGAGGAAGGCCCCACGTGTGCCAGAGGGCGGAGCTTAGACGGGAACCCCCAAGGTAAGTGACACAGGCTAACCTGATGTGCGGAATCTAAGTATCCATCGGTTTTCGCCAGAGCCTCTAGTGGGGAGGATGGATTTTGCTGCGTGTGGATACCAGGTCGCAGTCCTCAGGGTCGCCCCACCAAGGGAGAAGCCGGTCATGATCCGAAGGCAGATAAGCAGACAAGGGAGATCCGAGAGAATGGTCAAACAAGCCGGGGGTCAGGACGGGCAGCAGGTCAACAAGGTCCGGAACAAGCCAAAGGTCAAAACGGATATCAAACAGGTAACAGGAAGCAGGCTTCAGGAACACAGGAAGAGCTGCAGACAAGTCAGCAAAGACACAGTGCTTCTGAGCTGTTTAAATAAGGCAGCCTGTTTGCCAATTACTGCAATTAGTCTGCTCTAGGTTAACCCTTTAGATTGCAGATTCATGACAGCACATCAGTGTGCTCAGGAAGCATTCCTAACAGCGGCCAATACGGAAGGCTTCGTTATATACCCGCAGCAGCACGGGCACCAACTGTTCAGCGTATCGGCTGTAAACCTCCGATGGGATACCATCAGCCCCCGGAGATTTACCAGGCTTAGTAGATTTCAAGGCCGCATAAAGTTCGTTCTCCGTAAGGGGGGCCCCAAGCACAGCCACATCCCAGGCAGACAGAGAAGGCAAATCGCAGGAAGCCAAAAAAAATCGGCAATTTCTCGTAAGTCAGCCGAGATCTTAGAGGAGTAAAGATCAGCATAAAACTTCCCAAGTACTCTCCGTATGTCAGCCGTGGCGTGCCAGAGCACCCCCTGAGGATCCTTAATCTGGGGTATAAATGCCACAGGCTGCTGCGAGCGAACCAGCATGGCCAACATATGACCCGTGTTTTCTTCCTTCTCAAAATACCTCTGCTGCAAGAAGAAGCACTTGTTTTCAGCCTTTTGAATCGTGACCGACTTGGCCATAGATTGGGCAGCCAGCCACGACCTCTGAGTATCATCTGACGGGTCCCTAACATAAGTTTCCTCCGCTCTAGTCACTGCGTCCAACACAGTATTCTCCCATTGCCCGGTGTCCGTTTTAATGGCATTAACCATACGTATAAACTGACCTCTCATGAATGCCTTAGCCGCATCCCACACCACCCCCACCTCTGCGGATTCCAAATTGTCAGCAAAAAAGGACGTTAGTTTGGGTGGCAGGGGATCAGGACTAGGAAAGAGCGTCAGCCAGAATGCATTGAGTTTCCAAAGGGATTTCCCCCTATTATCCAGGAGGGACAGACGGACCCAAAAGGGGGAATGATCAGACACCAACCGGGATGCATAATCCGCCACGACCACCAGAGGCAGTAGCGAACCATTACCCAGCCCCAGATCTATCCTAGACAATCCCGAGTGTGACGCCGAGAAGCACGAAAACTTTCGTACCTCAGGGTGGCCCATCCTCCAGACATCTGTCAGTCCGAGTTCACCCACCAACCGAGCAAGGGGCGTAGCCCCCCCGGCCAGCATAGGTCCACCGGAGTGAGAGGAAAACCTATCCCAGGCAGAGTCAAGTACAGCAGTAAAGTCCCCCAACATCAGCAGGGGCACATCAGGAAGTTGAGCAATATGTGGCACGATAAGTTTAAGTACCCCTGCAGAATACGGGGGGGGGCACAAGTACACACCTAAGGCTTGCTAGTTGGCAGGATAAAACAAACCGGCCCTCAGGGCCAATCACAGTCTTTGAGCATAGAAACCGTACCCCCTTCTTAACCACTTCCATACAGAGCAGTTAGACACCCTTCCTGCCCAGACCAATTTTCACTGTAACCAAACAAAATTTTTATCATTTTTTTCACACAAATAGAGCTTTCTTTTGGTGGTATTTGATCACAACTGGGTTTTTTTTTTCGTTATATATGCAAAAAAAGAGCAAAAATTTTGAAAAAAAAACACTTTTTTTTAGTTTCAATTATAAAATTTTGCAAAAAAATATTTTTTCTTCATACATTTGGGCCAAAATGTATACTGCTACATGTCTCTGGTAAAATTAACCCAAATTAGTGTATATTATTTAGTCTGTGTGAAAGTTATTGAGTCTAGAAGCTATGGTACCAATTACTGAAAATTTATCACACCAGATGTACTGACTGCCTATCTCCTTTCTTGAGGCCCTGAAATGTCAGGACAGTACAAATACCGCCCAAATTACCCCTTTTTGTAAAGTAGACAGTCCAAGGTATTTAGTAAGAGGCATGGTGGGTTTTTTGAAGTTGTAATTTTTTCCCACAATTCTTGGGAAAATGAAGAAAATTTTTTTTTTCTTTTTTTCCCACAAAGTTGTCAATTTATAAGCTATTTCTAACGCATAGCATGTACACAGCAAAAATTACACCCAAAAATACATTCTGCTACTCCTTCCGAGTATGGTGATACCACATGTGTGAGACTTTTACACAGCCTGGCCACAAAAAGAGACTCCACGTCCAAAAAGCACCTTCATGCTTTTTAGGAGCATAAATACACATAAAACTTTCTTACTACCTATCACACTTTTCAAGGCCCTAGAGCACCAATACAATGGAAAAGTCCACAAAATGACCCCATTTTGGAAAGCAAACACTCCAACGTATATTCTATGAGGCATTATGGGTCGTTTGAACGTGTCATTTTTTTCCACAAGTTTTTGGAAAATGTGGGAAACAAATGAAAACCTTTTTTTTTTTTACACAAAGTTGTCAATTTATAGGATATTTCTAACACATAGCATGTAAATAGCAAAAATTACACCCCAAAATACATTCTGCCACTCCTCCTGAGTATGGCAATACCACATGTGTGAGACTTTTTCACAGCCTAGCCATATAGAAGGGCCTAACATCCAAGGAGCATCATCATCCAAGGAGCATCACATTTGGTGTTTACAAGCTACAATCAGTTGTTTTGCTAGTAAACTGCTTAAAACCCCCAAACATTATATATTTTTTTTTAGCAGAGACCCTAGAGAATAAAATGGAGATTATTGCAATATTTTTATGACACCGTATTTGCGCAGCGGTCTTCCAAACGCAATTTTTTTGGAAAAAATTCACTTTTTTTAATTAAAAAATAAGAAACCAGTAAAGTTAGCCCAATTTTTT
Organism: Pelophylax lessonae; assembly: GCF_965119305.1. NCBI lineage: Eukaryota > Metazoa > Chordata > Amphibia > Anura > Ranidae > Pelophylax > Pelophylax lessonae. Next base: position 282,999,077 of record NC_138769.1, read on the forward strand.
CCATAATGTGAAAGATAATGTTACGCCGAGTAAATAGATACCCAACATGTCATGTTGCAAAATTGCACACGCTCACGGAATGGCGACAAACTTTGGTACTTAAAAATCCCCATAGGCGACAATTTAAAAATTTCTACAGGTTACCATCTTTGAGTTACAGAGGAGGTCTAGGGCTCAAATTATTCCCCTTGCTCTAACGATCGCGGCGATACCTCACATGTGTGGTTTGAACACCATTTACATATGTGGGCGGGGTTTCTGTATGCGTTCGCTTCTGCGCGCAAGCTCACGGGGACAGGGCGCTTTAATTTTTTTTTTTACTATTTATTTTATTTATTATTTTTTATTTTTACACCGTGTAAAAAAAAAAAATTGATCATTTTTATTTCTATTAAAAGGAATGTAAACATTCCTCGTAATAGAAATAGGCACGACAGGACCTCTTTTTTGTGAGATCTGGGGTCAAAAAGTCCTCAGATCTCACAAGTACACTAAAAGATAGAAAAAAAAAATTACTATATAAAATGAAAAAAAAAAAAGGACCTTTAAACCGGTTGCTAGGCAACAACATTTTCCGTAGCTCCGGTCCTCCAAGACCATAGAGTCAAGTGAGGGCAAGCTTGCCCTCACTCGACATCCTGTCTGTGAGGATCTGGGACCGGATCGTTTTCCCCGCTGCCGGCGGGGAAAAGGACCGGAACGCGGCGGGAAGGGGGGCGCCTCTTCCGCCATCCCGGAAGGGTGATCCCACGGTGAATCCGCCGCTGGGACCACCCTTATCGGAAAGCCAACCGTCCACCGTTTAAAAAAATACCAGGGTTATGGCAGCTATCTGCTGCCATAACACCGGTATTTAGGTTTAAATGGAGGAAGTATATAAACCTTTTTGGACTTGGACATGGTGGCTGTATGAAGGGTGACAGGTACTCGGGTACTTTGTTGGGCAGGTGACAGGTACTCTGGTACTGATGAGCAGGTGGCAGGTACTCGGGTACTCTGATGGGCAGGTGACAGGCAGGTGATAGGTACTGATGAGTAGTACTGATAGGTGTTACTGTACTGATGGGTACTGATGATCAGTACTGATACGTGATAGGTACTGATGAGTACTGATGAGTAGTGATGGGTACTGATGAGCAGGCGGCAAGTACTCGGGTACTTCAGGCGTCAGGTACTCTGATGAGCAGGTGGAAGGTACTCGGGTACTCTGATGATGGGTACTCCGTTGACAGGTACTCAAAGTACCCGAGTACCTGTCATCAGAGTACCCCAGTACCTGTCATCAGAGTACCCGAGTACCTGTCATCAGAGTACCCGAGTACCCGTCATCAGAGTACCCGAGTACCCGTCATCAGAGTACCCGAGTACCCGTCATCAGAGTACCCGAGTACCCGTCATCAGAGTACCTGAGTACCCATCATCAGAGTACCCGAGTACCTGTCATCAGAGTACCCGAGTACCCATCATCAGAGTACCCGAGTACCCGTCATCAGAGTACCCGAGTACCTGTCATCAGAGTACCCGAGTACCTGTCATCAGAGTACCCGAGTACCTGTCACCAGCCCATCAGAGTACCCGAGTACCTGTCATCTGAGTACCTGATGGGCTGGTGACAGGTACTCAGGTACTTTGATGGGCTAGTGACAGGTGCTCTTTATTGGGGGGGGGCAATCAGTGTGTTTGGGGTGCACTGTAATTGGTAACTAGCTGTTACCACACTCTCTTCCTCACACAGGATCAGTGTGTGAGGAGGAGAACACGGTGACAGCTAGTTACCGTGTTCTCTGTTGACATTTGTGACCGGCTGTGATTGGACACAGCGGTCACGTGGTAAAGAGCCAATTTCATTGGCTCTTTACCTAGATCGGGGATCGACTCTGTCCGAGGGATGAGCCTCGTCCCCGATCGCTGCTCTGCGCGCCCCCAGGGGCGCGCATTGCAGAGAGAACGAGCGGCTCGTGCTGCAGCCGCTCATGTGATCGGCTGTGATTGACACAGCCGATCACATGGTAAACAGCCAATTTCTATTGGCTATTTACCTTGATCAGGGATGGGCTATGTCCGAGGGACGAGCCTCACCCCCGATCGCCGCGCTGCGCGCCCCCGGGGGAGCGCAGTAGAGGGGAGATCCGGGCGACGTCATATGACGGCGGCCCGGATCCTTACAACCACTTTGCCGACGTCATTTTACATGACTCGGTATGGAAGTGGTTAATCAAAATACACACCCCTCTCGAATAAGTGGAGTAAACAGAGTGGAACTGGTGAATAAATACGCTAGGAGCTAGACACGGGGAAGTGGAAGGAGACATATGGGTCTCCTGCAGGCAAACCACATCTGCCTGCAGGCGTTTGATGGTGCGGAGCACCGCCGTCCTCTTTACTGGGTTGCCGAGGCCCCGCACATTCCAGGACATCACACAAATATTATCAGCCATAGTCAAAATGTAGCCATACACGGAGCCTCAGGCAACCCGGCCAGGGAGGCGAAAGAGGGCACCCAGAAAGGGTGAACCCACTACACCCCATCAGCACAGCCCAGCTATATAGAGAGAGCAACAGGAGTAGTCGCCCAGCCCACACAGTACTGGTGCAGCCCCAGCATAGAGAACAGTCAATAGGAACATCCACAGCATAGGGTAAAATAATAGCAGTAGAGCGACAAAGTACATGCAGGAAAAGAAAAAAATCAAACCAAAGTCCAGGACCAGAAAAAAGGCAAAAAGGGGGGAACAAAAAGGCAATACAAGTCTGCCACGTGTGGGGGAAGGGACAAGTCAATAGGGCATGCCCAGTCATGACCAAGGGGGGGAAACCGGAGAGGGACCACCGATGCCAGTGTAGTCTCCTCAAAATTAACAACCATGTGAGAGGTAGCAACCATTAGTGCAGCAGAAGAGCTCCCATCATAACAGGAAAAGTGTGTGTAACATCAAGTGCCAGGTACAACGTGGGTTCAGTTATTCTGACTAAAAAAGGCTTTTTTGACACTTGGAGACCAAAACAGAGTCATTTTGATCAAAAAAATATTTTTCAGGCCATTGGAGACCAAATGCAATTATCTTGTCTAAAACAAGCGTTTTAAGACTATAAAGACAAAAATAGTAATTTTGACTAAATTTTTTTCAGACCTTTGGTTATCAAATGCAGTTATATTGACTAAAAAAGGCTTTTTAGACACTTGAAAACCAAAATAGAGTCATTTTGACCAAAAAGATTTTTCAGGCCATTGGTTACGAAATGCAGTTATCTTGTCTAAAACAAGCGTTTTAAGACTCTAAAAGACGAAAATAGTCATTTTGACCAAAAACATTTTTTCAGGCTATTGGTTACCACATGCAGTTATCTCGAAAGCCAAAGAATAAAGGAAAAGCCAAAAGCCTACAGCACCTGGTATTCCCAGCTGATCTCCCATCCAGGTACTAACCAGGCCCGACCCTGCTTAGCTTCCGAGATCAGACAGGGTCGGGCGTGATGTGGCCGTAGGCGATCACCACTGCCACCCTCGACCCCTTTGAACTTTGCCATGGCAAGATGGCACCTCAGGAGAAACAAAAAGAAAGCCAACAAATAAAGGAAAAGCCAAAACCTACAGCACCTGGTATTCCCAGGCAGTCTCCCATGCAGGTTCTAACCGGGCCAATCGGTTCGACCCGAACATTGGGTGTTCGAAATTCGGCCGAATTCCGAACTTTTTGCAGTAAAAGTTCGGAATTCGGCCACCAGAACCGCCCAAAATGCACTGGTACAGGAACTGGGCTGTAAAAGCCCGTGATTGGCCCAGAAACATCAGCAAAAGCCAATGAGGGGGCAGGAGTCTTCTGGGAACGTGATTGGAGTGACTACGGAGACCAGGTTCCAATCAGAAGTGAATACACCCCACAGTATATAAGATAGCCCCGCCTAACCCCTAGCACAGTGATACAGAGTCTGTTGAAGAGAGTGGAAGCATTTCTCTTACTCCTGCTTTGCTACACTATGTTTTCTGCATAGGCGAGTGCTTCTAAAGCTCCATATAGCAGAATTGCATTCAGCTTACAGCCAGTCAGTGTAGTTAGAAATACAGCGATTGTGCTGGTTTTTTGAGTTAGAAAAAAAAATAAAAATTAAAGGGACAGTGTCAGTCTTCTGCTGTATGGAGCTGTTCTTTTAGTGTGAGGAAAGGGATATCTAGTGTAGTTAGGAAACTTTGTACCACAGTAGTTAGATGTAATAATCTAGTTTCTGTAGGGAAAGTGAAAGTGAAAGTGTGAGGGTTCTGTGTAGTGAGCACGTTCCACAGTGCTGATATATCTACAGCAGGTATACGTGCTTGCTAGTCAGCAAAATACATTGCCTCAGTGACAACTTAACTCCTGTTCTTGAAAGCGTTATGTTCACTGTGCAAAAGGCTTTGCAAGTGTGCATGACACGCATCTGCTGTGCTGTATTCAGCGACAACTGTGGGTCGCATAGCAGTGTGCGTTTTTCACCGCACAGAGTTGCCAATGCCTCAGTGACAAATATGCCAGGTAGACCAAGAAAAGGCATACGTGGCCCTGCTGCGGAAAGGGGCACAGCTTCTAGGGTGTCTAGAGGCAGGGGTGGACGTGGTGGTCAGTCCTCAGCCAGGCCACCATTTGCATTGTTCTCTGGCAGTGGCCAAGCTATACGTCCACAGTACGTACAGGAGGTGGTGGACTATATTACCAAACCCTCATCATCGGCATCATCTGCAACTACAGTGACCCAGGCAGAGAAAAGTGGTCAGTCTTCTGCAGTTGGCAGAACAAATAGAGATGAGTCCATGTCCACCTCATGTCCTCCCTTAGACCCAACTTCAGACATGGCAGAGGAGTCAGCTGAGCTGTTTGACCACAGTGTCAGCCATCTACTCCAGCCTGATGCTCAGTCCTTTATGGAGTCTGATGTTGGGTCTGAGGTTGAGGAGGAGGCAGAGCAAGCAAGAGGGGAGAGCAGACAGCCCGCTCCATCTAAGGCCGCACCTGTTGTCTCCCGGGCCACGCCTGATGCTCAGTCCTTTATAGAGTCTGATGTTGGGTCTGAGGTTGAGGAGGAGGCAGAGCAAGCAAGAGGGGAGAGCAGATGGCTTGCTCCATCTAAGGCCGCACCTGTTGTCTCCCGGGCCACTATACACACCTCTTCTTGATGGGCCTTTTTTGAGACATCCCATGCAGAACGAACAGTTGCGATCTGCAAGATTTGTCAGAAGGGTATAAAACGTGGCAAAAATGTCAACCACCTGGGTACAAGCTGCCTAAACAGGCATTTGACAACCCACCACTTGGCCTGTTGGCAGGAGCATTTGAAGAACCCACAAAAGGGCCAAAGATCGGTCAGTCGGCCTCCTAGTCCTCCTCGCGCTGCTTCTCGTGCTCCACCTGCACATCAGTCTGTTCCTGGCCCTGCTATAGTCACTCGTCACCTGTTGGCAGCCTCCATTGACAGGGATGATGATATAGCAGGCAGTGTCGCATCTACCTCCAGCACACCACCAGCTGTAACATCTAGATGCCAAATTTCGATTCCACACATGCTGGAACGAAAAAAAATGTATACTCCCCGCCACCCACATACCCAGCATCTAAACAGTAGTTTGGCAAAACTACTGGCTCTGCAACTGTTACCATTTAACCTGGTAGAGTCTGCTCCCTTCCGTGACTTTGCAAAATGTGCAGTTCCACAGTGGCAGGTGCCAAGTCGGCATTACTTTGCTCGTAAGGCCCTGCCATCCCTATACCAACATGTGGAAGGCAATGTAGTGTCGTCCCTGGCCACGTCAGTCAGCTGTAAGATACACCTGACGGCTGACACTTGGTCAAGCAAACATGGGCAGGGACGGTACATTTCTGTCACTGCTCATTGGGTGACACTGCTTGCCAGCGGAAGGGATTGTAGCCAGAGCTCGGTGCTGCAGCCAGGTTGCCCCCACGTCTGCAAACAGCTGGTGGTGTCGCTGATCCAGGTAGATCGATCACTTCTACCCCCTTCTGCTCCTCCTCCTACTCATCCTCCTCCATGCCCTCCTCTGCAGAATGGTCCTTTGAATATGATGAGGTACTACGTAAGCGTTCAAAGGGCTATTCTATGTCTCAGGCCAAAAGGTGTCACGCAGTGCCGCAGCTTGTGTGTCTAGGGGACAGGCAGCATACTGCCCCTGAGATTCTTGGGGCTCTGCAGGCACAGGCCCAGAGGTGGTTGACACCACGCCAGCTGCAGCCAGGGATGGTGGTTACCGATAATGGGTTAAACCTCCTGACCGCCCTTCGTCAGGGAAAGTTGACCCATGTGCTATGCCTGGCGCATGTCCTGAATCTCGTGGTACAGCGGTTTTTGAACTCATACCCAGGAATGCAGGATGTGCTAAGGATGGCAAGAAGGGTGTGCAATCACTTCAGGCGGTTGTACAGTGCCACTGCACGTTTGGCCGAAGTGCAGCGCGAGTTTCACCTGCCGGTACACCGCCTCGTCTGTGACATGCCCACCCGCTGGAACTCCACCTTGGCTATGCTGCAGCGCCTGTACATGCAGCAGAGGGCCCTCAATGAATATCTCTGCGAGTACAGCACCAGCACTGGCTCAGCGCGCCTGGGCTTCTTTTCACCACGGCAGTGGCTTTTGATTAAGGATGCATGTGCTGTCCTCTCTGCATTTGAGGAGTCCACAAGGATGGTCAGCCGGGACAGCGCATGCATCAGTGACACCCTATCGGTACTGTTTTTGTTGGAGCACACTCTGCGTGGCATTATGGACAGGGCACTGGAGGCAGAGCAGCAGGAGGAAGAGGAGGACTTCCTTGCCTCTCAAGGCCCCCTTTATCCTGAGAATCCTGACCCCATTATGCCTAGCTCCCAGAGGCCCAAGCAGGATCCAGGGGTGGAAGAGGAGGAAGACGATTCTTCGGGAACTTTTGCAGGCTTTGAGGAGGAGGAGGAGGAAGACATGCGGCAATCTGCAAGGCCTAGTTTGACTCCCTCGATGGTGGAGATGGATTTTGCTGCGTGTTAGTACCAGGTCGCGGTCCTCAGGATCGCCCCACCAGGAGGTGAGCAAGCCAGGGTCCAGTAGCAGATACAGCAGGTCAGGATCAAGCAGAAGCGTAGTCTAGGAATAGCCAAAGGTCGGTAACAAGTAGTTGCAGGTTGGGATTAGGCAAAGCATAGTCGAGGAACAAGCCAAGTGTCGATAATGGATGGTAGCAAAGATACGGAATGCAGCAGGAGAGACAAGCGAGATATCGGCTGTTGAAGGCACAATATTCTGCCAACCAGGAAGTGCAAAGACATGGCTTAAAACAGGAAGTTCATGGGAGGAGCAAAGGGTTCAAAGTTCAAGGCAATAAAGATTCACAGCAGGGTCATTCAAGGATTTGTCCAAGGAGCTGTTCAGCATTCCAGGTGGCTCAGCAAGTAGAGTCATTGGCAGACACACTGTAGGTCCCAGGTTCAAGTCTGGGTCCTGACATTGTGAAAATACACCCGTTAATTATATGCACATTTAAAGAGACAGCACCTTTTTAAAAAAAAAACTATAATCTTGTTCCCAGTGCACTGCATTATGTCCCCATCATACACATTGGCTGTGCAGTTGATTAGGAGCAAAAGAAAGGAAAGGTTGAGCAAATAAGTCATTTTTGAAGGTTTGGCATGCTATAATTCTGGTCTGGACATGCTAAAGAGCTGAAACGTCACAGGTACACCTTTTAGACCCCACAGACACAAAATCCAAAGAAATCTTTTTTTTTTTTCCCAATAATTTTTTCAATAATTGGCTTTCTATCAAAAACGACAAATTTTAAGAACTTTTTTTGTGTTATTAATAGTCCCTGGGGAATGACCCAGAACCCTAGGCACTTTTTAGGGGCATTTATTGGGTTTTAGGGCTTCAAAATTGTGTTTTTTAATTACCGAAGTTCGGGTCCCATTGATTTCAATGAGGTCTTGGAATCTGAACCGAACTTTCGGGTCTTCTGGTCGAACCAAACTTTTCAAAAGTTCGATCATCCCTACTAACCAGGCCCGACCCTGCTTATCTTCCGAGATCAGACGTGATGTGGCCATAGGCGATTATCACTGCCACCCTCGAACCCTTTGAACTTGCCCATGGCAAGATGGCACCTCAGGAGAAACAAAAAGAAAGCCAACGAATAAAGGAAAAGCCAAAAGCCTACAGCACCTGATATTCCCAGGCGGTCTCCCATCCATGTACTAACCAGGCCCGACCCTGCTTAGCTTCCAAGATCAGATGAGATCGGGCGTGTGTTCAGGGTGATGTGGCCGTAGGCGATCACCACTGCCACCCTCGACCCCTTTGAACTTGGCAATGGCAAGATGGCACCTCAGGAGAAACAAAAAGAAAGCCAACGAATAAAGGGAAAGCCAAAATGCTACAGCACCCTGTATTCCCAGGCAGTCTCGCATCCAGGTACAAACCAGGCCCGACCCTGTTTAGCTTCTGAGATCAGATGAGATCGGGCGTGTTAAGGGTGATGTGGCCTTAGGCGATCACTACTACTGCCACCCTCGACTCCTTTGAACTTGGCCATGGCAAGATGGCACCTCAGGAGAAGCAAAAAGAAAGCCAACGAATAAAGGAAAAGCCAAAAGCCTACAGCACCTGATATTCCCAGGCGGTCTCCCATCCATGTACTAACCAGGCCCGACCCTGCTTAGCTTCCAAGATCAGATGAGATCGGGCGTGTGTTCAGGGTGATGTGGCCGTAGGCGATCACCACTGCCACCCTCGACCCCTTTGAACTTGGCAATGGCAAGATGGCACCTCAGGAGAAACAAAAAGAAAGCCAATGAATAAAGGGAAAGCCAAAATGCTACAGCACCCTGTATTCCCAGGCAGTCTCGCATCCAGGTACAAACCAGGCCCGACCCTGTTTAGCTTCTGAGATCAGATGAGATCGGGCGTGTTAAGGGTGATGTGGCCGTAGGCTATCACCACTGCCACCCTCGACCCCTTTGAACTTGGCAATGGCAAGATGGCACCTCAGGAGAAACAAAAATAAAGCCAACGAATAAAGGAAAAGCCAAAATCCTACAGCACCTGGTAATCCCAGGCGGTCTCCCATCCAGAAGTAAGTGTTGGCCTGTATAGGCCCCAAAAATAAGCCCACATGGGTTTAACTGACAGCTAAGAACGAAGTATTCTGTGGCTGAAGGTAACTGTCAGGTATACCCATGTGGGCTAATTTCTGTTGCCTTTTATGGCCGACACTTACTTCTGTATCCTGTGAATGCCTAATGTACCTTTAGCCACAGAATACTACGTTCTTAGCAGTCAGGTAAACCCATGTGAGCTAATTTTTGGGGCCTATAGAGGCCAACACTTACTTCTGTATGCTGTGTGAATGCCTAATGTACCTCCAGCCATCAAATACTACATTCTCTGCTGTCAGTTAAACCCATGTGAGCTAATTTTTGGGGCCTAAACAGGCCGACCCTTACTTCTGTATCCTGTGAATGCCTAATGTACCTTTAGCCACAGAATACTACGTTCTTAGCAGTCAGGTAAACCCATGTGAGCTAATTTTTGGGGCCTATAGAGGCCAACACCTACTTCTGTATGGTGTGTGAATGCCTAATGTACCTCTAGCCATCCAATAATACGTTCTTTGCTGTCAGTTAAACCCATGTGAGCTAATTTTTGGGGCCTATACAGGCCGACACTTCTGTATACTGTGAATGCCTAATGTACCTCCAGCCATATAATACAGTACGTTCTTTGCTGTCAGTTAAACCCATGTGAGCTAGTTTTTGGGGCCTATACAGGCTGACACTTACTTCTGTATCCTGTGAATGCCTAATGTACCTTCAGCCACAGAATACTACGATCTTAGCTGTCAGTTAAACCCATGTGTGCTAGTTTTTGGGGACTATACAGGCCGACACTTACATCTGTATCCTGTGAATGCCTAATGTACCTTCAGCCTCCAAATACTACATACTTAGCTGTCAGGTAAACCCATGTGAGCTAATTTTTGGGGCCTATACATTCTGACACTTACTTCTGTATACTGTGTGAATGCCTAATGTACCTTCAGCCACAGAATACTACGTTCTTAGCTGTCAGTAAAACCCATGTGGGCTAATTTTTGGGGACTATACAGGCCGACAGATACTTCTGTATCCTGTGAATGCCTAATGTACCTTCAGCCACCAAATACTACATTCTTAACTGTCAGGTAAACCCATGTCAGCTAATTTTTGGGGCCTATACATGCCGACACTTACTTCTGTATACTGTGTGAATGCCTAATGTACCTCTAGCCATCAAATGCTATGTTCTTTGCTGTCAGTTAAACCCATGTGAGCTATTTTTTGGGTCCTATACAGGCTGACACTTACTTCTGTATACTGTGTGAATGCCTAATGTACCTCCAGCCACCAAATACTACGTTCTTAGTTGTCAGGTAAACTGATGTGGGCTAATTTTTGGGGCCTTTTACGGCCGACACTTACTTCTGTATCCCGTGAATGCCTAATGTACCTTCAGCCACAGAATACTACATTCTTAACTATCAATTAAACCCATGTGGGCTAATTTTTGGGGCCTATACAGACACTTACTTCTGTACCTTGTGAATGCCTAATATACCTTCGGCCACCAAATACTACGTTCTTAGCTGTTAGGTAAATCCATGTGGGCTAATTTTTGGGGCCTTTTACGGCCGACACATATTCTTTGCACTGGCACTTTATTTTGCACATATCTTAAAAGTTACCCCACGGTCTGGATACACTGTTGGTTTTACTTTATATATAAAAGGTAGCGCCGTTTCAAAAAGAAACAAAAAACAAACAAAAAGAAAGCCAACGAATAAAGCAAAAGCCAAAAGTCTACAGCACTTGGTATTCCCAGGTGGTCTCCCATCAAGGTACTAACCAGGCCTGACCCTGCTTAGCTTGCGAGATCAGGCGCGTTAAGGGTGATGTGGCCATAGGCAATAATCACTGCCACCATTGACCCCGTTGAACTTGGCCATGGCAAGATGGCACCTCAGGAGAAACAAAAAGAAAGCCAACAAATAAAGCAAAAGCCAAAAGTCTACAGCACCTGGTATTCCCAGGTGGTCTCCCATCCAGGTACTAACCAGGACTGACCCTGCTTAGCTTCCGAGATCAGACAAGATGGGGTGTGCTCAGGGTGATGTAGCCATAGGTGATCCCCAGTGCCACCCTCGACCCCTTTGAACTTGGCCATGGCAAGATGTCACTTCAGGAGAAACAAAAAGAAAGCCAACGAATAAAGGAAAAGCCAAAAGCCTACAGCACCTGGTATTGCCAGGCAGTCCCCCCTCCAGGTACTAACCAGGCCCAATCCTGCTTAGCTTCCGAGCTCAGACCAGATTGAGCGCATTAAAGGTGATGTGGCCTTAGGCGATCACCACTGCCACCCTCGAACCTTTTGAATTTGGACATGCCAAGATGGCACCTCAGGAGAAACAAAGAGAAAGCCAATGAATAAAGGAAAAGCCTAAAGCCTACAGCACCTGGTATTCCCAGGCTGTAGCGGAATTAACACTGAGATTGTGGCTTGTGTTGAAAGAATGGCCATAATATTACTGAACAGTGTCCCTGAGGAAATATATAAAGATATATTGCAGATTGCTAGAATATGGCAGCAGTGTTTCATGAACCCCTGCTAGTGGGGTGGGGTTAGTTCTTGGGCGAGTCCTGGAACGTAAATGTATATTGATCCATAGAGGGGTCGGATTTGGAGAAGGAGTACTTGACGTAATTGTCCCATTTCTGTAGAAATGATTTCCGTGAGGATGGGGCTGAAAAATCCGTGTTGAGGCGGTCAATGGAAAGAAGTGTGGAAAGCTCTTATCTGACCCGGAAAACTAAGGGGGGAGTCGTGGAGATCCAATTAGTTAGGATTGTCCTTCTGGCCACCAGTAAACAGGTCAGGATCCACAGACGATGTAGCGAGGCAGGGGTGCTAGACCACTTTTGGAGGCGTTTGTCCCATTAACTGAACAGGAGCAATATAGGGTCTTTGGGTATGTGCCACTTCGTCACTTCCCTGATGAAGGTCAGTACCTGGTCCCAGAATGTCGTGATATAGGGACAGGACCAGAACTTGTGGCAAAGAGAAGGTCGTTCCGCGGAACATAACAGACAATTATGAGCATCCTGAATCGTTTTGTTTAAAATTTTGTAATATAACACGTGAGTATCAACAACAGAAAAGGTACAATTAAATACAGACATTATGCAAATTAGGGCAGGGCGGTCCAGAGTCAAAAGAGCATGGAAACTGATGGGGAATGTGAGAGTGGGGGAGAGTTCTTGGGCGAGTCCTGGAACGTAAATGTATATTGATCCATAGAGGGGTCGGATTTGGAGAAGGAGTACTTGACGTAATTGTCCCATTTCTGTAGAAATGATTTCCGTGAGGATGGGGCTGAAAAATCCGCGTTGAGGCGGTCAATGGAAAGAAGTGTGGAAAGCTCTTATCTGACCCGGGAAACTAAGGGGGGAGTCGTGGAGATCCAATTAGTTAGGATTGTCCTTCTGGCCACCAGTAAACAGGTCAGGATCCACAGACGATGTGGCGAGGCAGGGGTGCTAGACCACTTTTGGAGGCGTTTGTCCCATTAACCGAACAGGAGCAATATAGGGTCTTTGGGTATGTGCCACTTCGTCACTCCCTGATGAAGGTCAGTACCTGGTCCCAGAATGTCGTGATATAGGGACAGGACCAGAACTTGTGGCAAAGAGAAGGTCGTTTCGCGGAACATAACGGACAATTATGAGCATCCTGAATCGTTTTGTTTAGAGGTACATTAGGTATTCACACAGTATACAGAAGTAAGTGTCGGCATGTATAGGCCCCAAAAATTAGCTCACATGGGTTTACCTGACAGCTAAGTATGTAGTATTTGGAGGCTGAAGGTACATTAGGCATTCACAGGATACAGAAGTAAGTGTCGGCCTGTATAGTCCCCAAAAATTAGCCCACATGGGTTTAACTGACAGCTAAGCACGTAGTATTCTATGGCTCAAGGTACATTAGGCATTCACAGTATACAGAAGTAAGTGTCGGCCTTTATAGACCCCAAAAATTAGCTCACATAGGTTTAGCTGACAGCAAGGAACGTAGTATTTAAAGGATGGAAGTACATTAGGCATTCACAGGATATAGAAGTAAGTGTCGGCCTGTATAGGCCCCAAAAATTAGCTCACATGGGTTTAACTGACACCAAAGAACATAGTGTATTTGATGGCTGGAGGTACATCAGGCATTGACACTATACAGAAGTAAGTGTCGGCCTGTTTTGGTCCCAAAAATTAGCTCACATAGGTTTAACTGACAGCAAAGAACGTATTATTGGATGGCTAGAGGTACATCAGGCATTCACACAGTATACAGAAGCAAGTGTCGGCCTGTATAGGCCCCAAAAATTTGCTCCCATGGGTTTACCTGACTGCTAAGAATGTAGTATTCTGTGGCTAAAGGTACATTAGGCATTCACAGGATGCAGAAGTAAGTAGAAAATGTTAGGTGCCGACCCTAAATGCCAGTATGCCAAGAAAGGTCCTGCCACATCCCTAAGGACATATGAGAAAAAAGTGTATCAAGTGGTATTGGTGTTCCAATACACAAGACCCTAAATGAGCCCCACAGGGAACTGTGTATTCTGAGGAAACACCCAACCTGGGACTTTGTAGGCAGGAGTTACTTGGCATGAATAGATAAATAAAAGACCAATTTAAAATATAATGATTTTATTAATACATGTGTACAAAATTGTTAAAAAAGACACAGATGCAAAGACATCAAAAGACAGTCAATATAGAAAATATGTAATACATAAAATTATGAACCATATCCTAGAGTAGTGGGGTCACCCAGGTCCAACATGTTTCGCCGACTCTGCAGACTCTGACTTAAAAAGGCTTTTTAGACACTTGGAGACCAAAATAAAGTCATTTTGACCAAAAACTTTTTTCAGGCCATTGGAGCCCAAATGGCCGGTTTTAGACAAATCAAGTCTAAAACCGGCTTTTTAAGGCTCTAAAAGACAAAAATACAGTCATTTTGCCAAACAAATTTCAGACCTTTGGTGACCAAATGCCGTTATTTTGACTAACAAAAGGTTTTTAGACACTTGGAGACCAAAACAGAGTCATTTTGACCAAAACATTTTTTTCAGGCCATTGGAGCCAAATGTCTTAAATCTTGTCTAAAACCGGCTTTTTAAGGCTCTAAAAGACAAAAATATTTTGACTAAATTTTTTTTCTGACCTTTGGTGACCAAATGCACTTATTTTGACTAAAAAAGGATTTTAAGACACTTGGAGACCAAAATAGAGTAATTTTGACCGAAAATATCTTTTCAGGCCATTGGAGCCCAAATGGCCAGTTTTAGACAAATCTTGTCTAAACTCGGCTTTTTAAGGCTCTAAAAGACAAAAATACAGTCATTTTGACTAAAAAAATGTTCACACCTTTGGTGACCAATTGCCGTTATTTTGACTAAAAAAGGATTTTTAGACACTTGGAGACCAAAATAGTAATTTTGACCAAAAAAATTTCAGGGCATTGAAGAGCAAAATGCAGTTATCTTGTCTAAAACTGGCTTTTTTAAGACTCTAAAAGACAAAAATACAGTCATTTTGACTAAAAAAGTTTTTCAGACCTTTGGTGACCAAATGCAGTTATTTTGACTAAAAAAAAGGCTTTTTAGACACTTGGAGACCAAAATAGTTATTTTAACCAAAAAAATGTTCAGGCCATTGGAGCCAAATGTCTAAAATCTTGTCTAAAACCGGCTTTTTAAGGCTCTGAAAGACAAAAATTGACAGCTAAGAACGTAGTATTCTGTGGCTGAAGGTACATTAGGCATTTACAGGATAAAGAAGTAAGTGTCGGCCATAAAAGGCCCCAAAAATTAGCCCAAATGGGTTTACCTGACAGCTAAGAACGTAGTATTCTGTGGCTGAAGGTACATTAGGCATTAACAGGATAAAGAAGTAAGTGTCGGCCATAAAAGGCCCCAAAAATTAGCCCACATCAGTTTACCTGACAACTAAGAACGTAGTATTTGGTGGCTGGAGGTACATTAGGCATTCACACAGTATACAGAAGTAAGTTAAGGTGCTCCTAAGGACACTCCAAACACCGATATCCCCGTGCAGGAAGTACCACCACCAAAGGTAAAGGTTGGCCTCTTACCACAATGATTTGACCCCCATGACAGAGATCAAAAACAGCATATTTCAACCTCCACTGGCAAATCCTGCACCGGCTCACTCTCTGATCACATCCACTTCCTCACAGATAGTTATAACATGTAAAGAGGGAAACAACTGCCATAGTGTAGTACCATTAAACAACTTTATTGGACGCAATTCTCAAAGTGGCAACTCACATTTGGCTGTAGTTTGTATGGCGTGTTTAAATCAGGGTGTCCTCGAGGCTCGATTCCTGCTGAAAAAATTCCTGCTCGATTCCTCCGTGGTCTCAGCGTGATGCACCGCAGGCTCCTCCTACGCGTTTCGTCAGAGACTGACGTCGTCAGGGGGTGTGGCCTGCAGTGAACGTCCACAATTTATGCACTGACGGAAATGGATAGGCGGGGCAATAGACAGGTTCCGGATCCCGGAAGAAAGACACTTGCGTGTCTGCGACCGCAACCGGCATTTCACAAGAAGAGACATCCGGACTTAGAATGCGGTTCACGTGCATACCAACGTCCGGAACCAAACATTAACTGGATGTCACATTAAGAGTCAATCAAGACCAATATTAGCACTCATACAATATTCAGTGTAAATAAATCTTATGCAGATGGATACAGCATATGTAAGCCCAATTGAGCTAAACACACAAGTATCCATTAGCTTTGCATGATTAGATGGTCACAATGGACCACAGTGGAAACCGGCGCCATCTCTCAGCAGAAATAAAAAAATCGGGAGACTCCGACCACACCGCCAAATACAACACTAATACATAAAAGATATATTAGCAATATTGCCAATCATAAATCTAAAATACATGATCTTAAATAAAAACATATTAAAAAGGCCTCTCAAAAAGAAAATACAGATAAAAACACATGAACTCATTTGTTATAGGCTAAATGGTAACTAGTATACAGGCAATCTACCTTCAAACTATGAATTATGAATTATTGATGAAGGAATTGATGTCCCAATCAATATTGAGCCCATGAGGGGCATAGGATTTGAGGCGGTAAATCCAACTGGTCTCCAACTGGGAGACCCCTCTCGTCAGATTGCTACCCCTCCAATTACCCGGGAATTTATCAATCCCCATAAAAATAGTGCCACTAGGATCTTTATTATGGCAGAGAGCATAGTGCCTCGACACGCTATGTTTAGGGAAAGCTTTTATAATATTAGCCACATGCTCGTTTAACCGTACATGCAGCTTGCGTATCGTGCGGCCCACGTATTCCAAACCACATGGGCAACGCAAAAGATACACGACATAGCGTGTAGAGCATGTAATGAATGGGCCAGGAGAAACAAAAAGAAAGCCAACGAATAAAGGAAAAGCCAAAAGCCTACAGCACCTGGTATTCCCAGGTGGTCTCCCATCCAGGTACTAACCAGGCCCGGCCCTGCTTAGCTTCCGAGATGAGGCGCATTCAAGGTGAGACAGAAATACAGTCATTTTGACCACAAAAAAATTTTCAGACCATTGGAGACAAAATACAGTAATCTTGTCTAAAACCGGCTTTTTAAAACTCTAAAAGACAAAAATAAAGTAATTTTGACTAAAATAATTTTTTCAGACTTTTGGTGACCAAATGCAGTTATTTTGACTAAAAAAAGGCTTTTAAGACACTTGGAGACCAAAATAGAGTCATTTTGACCAATAACATTTTCAGGGCTTTGGAGAGCAAAATGCAGCGATCTTGACTAAAACCGGCTTTTTAAGACTCTAAAATACAAAAATACAGTCATTTTGAATAAAAAATGTTTCATTCACAGGATACAGTAAAAGGCCCCAAAAATTAGCCCACATGGGTTTACCTGACAGCTAAGAACGTAGTATTTGGTGGCTGAAGGTATATTAGGCATTCACAGGGTACAGAAGTAAGTGTCGGCCTGTATAACCCCAAAAATTAGCCCACATTGGTTTAATTGACAGCTAAGAACGTAGTATTCTTTGGCTGAATGTATATTAGGCATTCACTGGATACAGAAGTAAGTGTCGGCCATAAAAGGCCCCAAAAAATAGCCCACATGGGTTTACCTGACAGCTAAGAATGTAGTATTCTGTGGCTGAAGGTACATTAGGCATTTACAGGATAAAGAAGTAAGTGTCGGCCATAAAAGGCCCCACAAAATTAGCCCAAATTGGTTTACCTAACAGCTAAGAATGTAGTATTCTGTGGCTGAAGGAACCTTAGGCATTCACAGGATAAAGAAGTAAGTGTCGGCCATAAAAGGCCCCAAAAATTAGCCCACATCAGTTTACCTGACAACTAAGAACGTAGTATTTGGTGGCTTGAGGTACATTAGGCATTCACACAGTATACAGAAGTAAGTGTCGGACTGTATAGGCCCCAAAAATTAGCTCACATGGGTTTAACTGACAGCAAAGAATGTAGTGTATTTGATGGCTGGTGGTACATTAGGCATTCACAGTAGACAGAAGTAAGTGTCGGCCTGTATAGGCCCCAAATATTAGCTCACATGGGTTTAACTGACAGCACAGAATGTAGTATTTGATGGCTGGAGGTACATTAGGCTTTCACAGGATACAGAAGTAAGTGTCAGCCTGTATAGGCCCCAAAACCTAGCTCACATGGGTTTAACTGACAGCAAATAACATAGTGTATTTGATGGCTGAAGGTACATTAGGCATTCACAGTATACAGAAGTAAGTGTCGGACTGTATAGGCCCCAAAAATTAGCTCACATGGGTTTAACTGACAGCAAAGAACGTAGTGTATTTGATGGCTGGAGGTACATTAGGCATTCACAGTAGACTGAAGTAAGTGTCGGCCTGTATAGGCCCCAAACATTAGCTCACATGGGTTTAACTGACAGCACAGAACGTAGTATTTGATGGCTGGAGGTACATTAGTCTTTCACAGGATACAGAAGTAAGGGTCAGCCTGTATAGGCCCCAAAACGTAGCTTGCATGGGTTTAACTGACAGCAAAGAACATAGTGTATTTGGTGGCTGAAGGTACATTAGGCATTCACAGTATACAGAAGTAAGTGTCGGCCTGTTTAGGCCCCAAAAAATAGCTCACATGGGTTTTACTGACAGCAAAGAACTTAGTATTTGATGGCTAGAGGTAAATTAGGCATTCACACAGGAGAAACAAAAAGAAAGCCAACAAATAACCTGAGGTGCCATCTTGCCATGGCCAAGTTCAAAGGGGTCGAGGGTGGCAGTGTTGATCGCCTATGGCCACATCACCCTGAACGCGCCGAATCTCGTCTGATCTCAGAAGCTAAGCAGGGTCGGGCCTGGTTAGTACCTGGATGGGAGACCGCCTGTGTAGCGGAGCAGTAGTTTAATCTACATTGGCTCTGCTGGTAGATAGGAAAACAGGTAATAATCCAACTAGGCAGGTACAGCATGCAACAATCCAGGTAGCGTTATACAATCCTTCCCTCCCAAGAACTAAACGACACATAGGCTCGGAGTCATCTCAGAATGCCTTGTTTATTGAAAACATAAGAGATCTACACTCTGCCAAAACCCCCTCCCTCTTCGAGTCATTCCACACAAACACACATCCCATAATATGCTTACAAAAAAACAAAGAGGAGAAGCGCTCTAAGTGCAGACAGTTTATTCATACATATAAGACAATGTGTGTGGTAACTCACAAGACATGAATGAAGGTCAGGCTGTGTGACACCATTAGATCTTAGGACATCCTCTGGGGGGAGGGGGGTTGTAACATCCACTCCAAGGCGCCGTCCATAGCTGAGTCAATGTTGATGGGAGGAAAGAAAGCCGGTTGCCTCCCGCCTCAGTGTACTGTGTGTGGTCAGATGGAGATGACCGGCGGCTGCAAAGTTCCGTAGGAGGATGTTAGGGCCAGTCAGGTAGGAGTCACCCCCAGATCGCTTGAAGGTAGCGAAGAAATATCCTTCCCTGTTATGATCAATGAACTTGAGACGGCTCCCCTTACATCAGCCCTCCTCCCTGTGTCTTTTTTAGAGGGGAGCCCACTGACCAAAATCAGAAAGAAAAAAAGAAAAATATTAGACGAGGATGTAGAGGAGGTAAGCGAACTACCAAAAACAAACACCAAACAGCGGAGACTATAAAGATTTTTAACTTGTCCTCTGTTCCATTAAATCAAGATGACCTATCTCTCCTACACAAAGGCTTAAGTTTTGCTCCCACCTCTTTTCCCAACTCTTTTCAATTATTTCAAGACCTGAACAAATTCATACGGAATCTCACATTAAAACGTTATTTTAATATAAAGTCCAAACAAGCTGACAATACCCCCCTCGTGGATAAAGCGGAAAGTAATGTATTTACTTCCATAGAGGAAGCCATCCCTGGAAGTCCTTTTAGCACTTATGATCCGGGTGAGAGTGAAGATTTGGATCCTGATATGTTGTTATTCACACAGCATCTCCCAGAATCGCCACGCTTTGTCCATACTGACCTACGTCCTAAATCTGTTTTTTACCCTACCCGCTCAAAAGGCCCATATCTAGAGTCTTTTTATAGGACGGTTTTTGCTGACCTTCAAGCCATGTGTACAGATACGTCCAAACACATCAAATACTCCCATTCCAATCTGAATCATGGTGAATCTCAGGCTCTTAAGCGATTATCTGACAATCCCGATCTTATTATAAGATCCGCGGACAAAGGAGGTGGTATTGTTCTATTAAACAAGACCGATTACATCAACGAAGCCTGTCGATTATTAAATGACAACAAAACATACACGAGACTCCATAAAGACCCACTACCAGCCAGTGGCGTACCAATGGGGGGGGCGGGGGTGCGGCCCGCCCCGGGTGCCACTCACTGGGGGGTGTCAGCCGGTGTCCTGCCCGGTGTGTTCAGAGTCAGACAGATCCCGCAGTGTGAAGGCAGCTGCAGTGGCTGGCAGCTCCTTCAGTCCGTGCTGCTAGCGGGGGGCGGAGCCACGGCGGGAATAAGGGGGCGGAGCCGCGGCGGGAATAAGGGGGCGGAGCCGCGGCGGGAATAAGGGGCGGAGCCGCGGCGGGAAGAAGGTAAGTGCCCATTGCAAAAGTGTGTGCTGGATAGGAGGGGGATGGGGCTGCTGCATATAGAGGAATTCATCTTTCTCTATTCTTCCTGCTGAATAACTGATTCTCCTCCTCTCCCTCCTGCAGGAAGAATAGAGAAAGATCAATTCATCTATATGCAGCTGCCCCATCCCCCTCCTATACAACTTCTTTTGCTGGCCCCCCAAAGTTCTTAACCTCCTCCAGTGCTCCTAATCCCTCCCTCAGTGCTTTTAGCCCCTCTCCCCCCAGTGCACTAGACCCCCCCTGTTCTTTAGCCCCCCCCCATGCTCTTCAACTACCCACAGTGCTTTCTCCCTCCCCCCTAAGTGCTCCCCGTCCCCCCAGTGCTCTCCACCCCCCTGGTTTTCCCTGCTCGCCCCCCCAAGTGCTCCCTGTCCCCCCAGTGCAATCCACCCCCTGCACCTTCCAACCCCCCTACAATGCTTTCCAAACCCTCTCTTAATTCTCTCCAGTTCCTCCCCCCCCACTGTGCCCTTCAGCACCTCCAGTGCTCTCTGCTTCGTCTGTGCTCTCCGGCCCCCCTAGTGCTCTTCTATCTTCTATCATGTCCTCAGCCTCTGAGCATCTACTGTATCATGTCTGCAGTCTCTGACCATCTCCTGTATCATGTCTGCAGTCTCTGACCATCTCCTGTATCATGTCTGCAGTCTCTGACCATCTCCTGTATCATGTCTGCAGTCTCTGACCATCTCCTGTATCATGTCTGCAGTCTCTGACCATCTCCTATATCATGTCTGTAGTCTCTGACCATCTCCTGTATCATGTCCTCAGTCTCTGACCATCTCCTGTATCATGTCTGCAGTCTCTGACCATCTCCTGTATCATGTCTGCAGTCTCTGACCATCTCCTGTATCATGTCCTCAGTCTCTGACCATCTCCTGTATCATGTCCTCAGTCTCTGACCATCTCCTGTATCATGTCTGCAGTCTCTGACCATCTCCTGTATCATGTCTGCAGTCTCTGACCATCTCCTGTATCATGTCCTCAGTCTCTGACCATCTCCTGTATCATGTCTGCAGTCTCTGACCATCTCCTGTATCATGTCTGCAGTCTCTGACCATCTCCTGTATCATGTCTGCAGTCTCTGACCATCTCCTATATCATGTCTGTAGTCTCTGACCATCTCCTGTATCATGTCCTCAGTCTCTGACCATCTCCTGTATCATGTCTGCAGTCTCTGACCATCTCCTGTATCATGTCTGCAGTCTCTGACCATCTCCTGTATCATGTCCTCAGTCTCTGACCATCTCCTGTATCATGTCCTCAGTCTCTGACCATCTCCTGTATCATGTCTGCAGTCTCTGACCATCTCCTGTATCATGTCTGCAGTCTCTGACCATCTCCTGTATCACGTCTGCAGTCTCTGACCATCTCCTGTATCACGTCTGCAGTCTCTGACCATCTCCTGTATCAAGTCTGCAGTCTCTGACCATCTCCTGTATCACGTCTGCAGTCTCTGACCATCTCCTGTATCATGTCTGCAGTCTCTGACCATCTCCTGTGTCATGTCTGCAGTCTCTGACCATCTCCTGTATCACGTCTGCAGTCTCTGACTATCTCCTGTATCATGTCTGCAGTCTCTGACCATCTCCTGTATCATGTCTGCAGTCTCTGACCATCTCCTGTATCATGTCTGTAGTCTCTGACCATCTACTGTATCATGTCCTCAGTCTCTGACCATCTCCTGTATCATGTCCTCAGTCTCTGACCATCTCCTGTATCATGTCCGCAGTCTCTGACCATCTCCTGTATCATGTCTGCAGTCTCTGACCATCTCCTGTATCATGTCTGCAGTCTCTGACCATCTCCTGTATCACGTCTGCAGTCTCTGACCATCTCCTGTATCATGTCTGCAGTCTCTGACCATCTCCTGTATCACGTCTGCAGTCTCTGACCATCTCCTGTATCATGTCTGCAGTCTCTGACCATCTCCTGTATCATGTCTGTAGTCTCTGACCATCTACTGTATCATGTCCTCAGTCTCTGACCATCTCCTGTTTCATGTCTGCAGTCTCTGACCATCTCCTGTATCATGTCTGCAGTCTCTGGCCATCTCCTGTATCACGTCTGCAGTCTCTGACCATCTCCTGTATCACGTCTGCAGTCTTTGACCATCTACTGTATCATGTCTGTAGTCTCTGAATATCTCCTTTAGCAAGTCTCCAATCTCTTACTCAAACTTAAACACATTGCTAATATTAGCTATCTATCTATGCTGAACGTAGGACTGTGCAGGGGAGGCAGAGAGTGCAAAAGGGGGAACTGTGATTAGAGAGACGGAGGGCAGACTGCAAGGGGCACTGTGATGGGGGGCTGTGAAATTTGTGCAAAAAATATACTTGAAAACATTACATTTTTTTGTGGGTGTTTTTACATTTTAAAGTTGGGGGGGGGGGGTGCCAGATATAGGATCCGCCCCGGGTGCCAAATGCTCTAGGTACGCCACTGCTACCAGCGTATTAAATTGAGGTTGAACAATTGGTACAATCGGCGTTACTGAATAAAGTGATAAATAAAGATGAGGCAGCTTTCCTAAAAAAGGACCATTATAACACCCCTTACTTTTATCACTTACCAAAGGTCCACAAAGACCCTTTACATCCTCCAGGTAGACCCATTGTAGCAGCAATGGACAGTGTGACCAGTGGTCTCTCACAGTTCATTGACGTCTTCCTGCAACCTTTAGCCCAAAGCCTGCAATCATATATACGCGATTCAGGTCACTTATTAGAACAAATCATTCCGTATAGATGGGAAAATAGTTACATCTGGCTATCGTTGGATGTCAGTTCATTATATACCTCCATTCCCCACAATATAGGCTTACAAGCCATACAACATTTTCTCCTTCAAGACTCCTCCTTACACCATGATCAAGTGTCTTTTATCTTGGAAGCAACACAATTTTGTTTAACTCACAATTATTTTCAGTTTGAGGACACTTTTTATTTACAGATAAATGGGACAGCCATGGGAGCTAATTTTGCTCCGTCCTATGCAAATCTGACCATGGGTTTCTGGGAGTCTAGATACATCTGGCGGAATAACCCTTTTGCCCAGCACATTGTTTTCTTTGGGCGGTACATAGACGATATTATCGTCATTTGGGACGGCTCCGCCTCCCAAATCGACGATTTTGTCACCCACTGCAATAATAACACCCTAGGCCTTTCCTTTACCTCAGTCTCACATCCAGACTATATGCCGTTTCTAGATTTGGAACTTGGACATGAGTCACATCACATATATGCCAAAAACTACAATAAACCTACCTGTGGAAACTCCTATCTTCATTACAATAGTTGCCATCACCCCCAATGGACAAATAATATACCTAAAGGTCAGTTCTGTCGGTTGAGACAGAACTGTACTAGGGACCTTGATTATGTAGCCCAAAGCGAACATCTAAAGAAAAAATTTTCTGAAAAAGGCTATCCCGACGATTTGGTCAATTTAGCTTATGAAGCTTATCTTCCAGGGAAACTCCCCAGTTCCAAAGCCAGAGATGAACATCATCCGGTTCGATTTATCACTAGGTTTCATTGCCATTATAAAAAAATGGAAAAAATTCTATCCAAACATTGGGGTATTTTAAAACAGGACCCCCATCTTAATTCTGTCATCTTAGAGAAACCAAAAGTGACATACAGGAGGGCCACTACTTTAAAAAACAAGATTGCGCCAAGCAAATTGAAAAACATCAAGGCTACCAATCACTTGCCCTGGATGATCCCGCTGAAAGGCATGTACACATGTAAGAAAAAATTATGCAAAATGTGCACCTTTGTGAGACATGGCCAAAAAGACTTTACACATAATGGTAAAACTTACGTCTTAGATAATTTTTACAACTGCTCTACTGAGTATGTTGTCTATTGTTTAATATGCCCGTGTCAGTTTCTTTATGTGGGTCGTACCATCAGACCAGTAAGGCAACGGTTTGGGAAACACCGCCGTCTCATTGAAGGTGGGAGTGACCTTCATAGTGTCCCGCGACACTTTTTAGAAGTCCATGGAAAATCGACTGAGGGATTAAAAATTTGGGTCATTGAATCCATCTCGAAAGATTTACCAGAAGGAGAACGTTTTTCCAAATTATGCATGCGTGAAACCTTTTGGATATACACATTAGATGTTCTCGCCCCTCGAGGATTGAACGAGGAACTAGAAGTACATACCATTCTATAATTGAGGTTTCTTTCCTCCCTCTCCTCCTTCGTTCCAACTAATACAATGGTTTCTTTTTATCCCTTTTTAATGACCTTATATATATACATTTTACATCTTGACATATGAATTTGTTAACAATCACATGCAGGCTTGGGCCCCTTGTGTGATATGTTGCCTTTACTAGCAGTTATTTTTTCCTTTTATTCATCTATATGTATTTTTTATTTGAGTTTTCAATACACCTTCTAAATCAGACAGTTTTTATATATATATATTTTTATATAAACATATTTTTATATACATTACATTCAGGGGTTTTTATAGATAATTTTTAATAGTAGTTGTGTATTGTGCTGCTTGATGCATGTTCTATCATGTCGCAATATTTTATTATGGTACATTATGTTTTCCTGGACCACTAGTTCTAAATATACCAACATTATAAGTTTTCTTCCCCTTCCCCCTTCCACATACCTGGGGTCCATAGGTTTAGATTGTATTTTATTTTATTTTATCTATGTTTATGATTTTTTATGTACACTTGTCCAACTTCGATTATTACCATTAATTATCACCTATTATCCATTATAGCATATATCTGAGTCTTATGAGAAATTATTGCTTTAGCCCCATACATGTGAATTTGTGGCCAGCCAGCCGAGTACAATCCACCTTTGATGTATGTTTTTAATGCCGTGCAATCATGTATAACTGATTTTAAAGTTGCTGTTTTTCAACGAACTGGTTGCTTCTAGCTCTGGTTCCAAATCCTTTTTGTTCCGAGGTACTCCCCCTCCCCTTTTTTTCCAGCTGTGGTGAATCACTAATCAATTGAGCTATATATAAACTTTGTAGAGTCAACGGCGCTCCAGCACCTGAAGAAAGAGCGCGCCGGGTATACTGACCCAGCGCATGCTCAGAAACGCGTCGTGCTTGCCGTTCTATTGCTGTTTGATCACACCACCCCTGGTGACGGGAGAGCGTCCATCCTCCTACGGAACTTTGCAGCCGCCGGTCATCTCCATCTGACCACACACCGTACACTGAGGCGGGAGGCAGCCGGCTTTCTTTCCTCCCATCAACATTGACTCAGCTACGGACGGCGCCTTGGAGTGGATGTTACAACCCCCCTCCCCCCAGAGGATGTCCTAAGATCTAATGGTGTCACACAGCCTGACCTTCATTCATGTCTTGTGAGTTACCACACACATTGTCTTATATGTATGAATAAACTGTCTGCACTTAGAGCGCTTCTCCTCTTTGTTTTTTTGCTTATACAGAATCTCCTCTTGGTCTGTGGAAGAGCGGCTCAGTGCATATGGACTATCCCCTTTGGTCTACATGTTGATCTCATACTATACAGTAATTTTATCTTATTAGTTTTATCTACTGCTTAGTCCTTTGTTAGCCTTTTTGTCCCTTCCCCCCCCCTTCCCCCCTCTCCCCCCTCCCTGCTTTGCATTTGATTCACCATACACATCTTCTGTGTCGGAGGTTTTTTAGCGCTCTGGTCATATATATACATAATATGCTTACAGGGCAGACAGGAACAATAGGACAATGGAATGCAGATATTCACAATAACCAACCCCACCCCACTAGCAGGGGTCTATGAAACACTGCTGCCATATTCTAGCAATCTGCAATATATCTTTATATATTTCCTCAGGGACACTGTTCAGTAATATTATGGTCATTCTTTCAACACAAGCCACACTCTCAGTGTCCATTCCGCTACAGCCTGGGAATACCAGGTGCTGTAGGCTTTTGGCTTTTCCTTTATTCGTTGGCTTTCTTTTTGAGAAGTTTGTGTTGGCCTGTATAGGCCCCAAAAAATAGCTCACATGGGTTTAACTGACAGCAAAGAACGTAGTATTTGATGGCAAGAGGTACAGTAGGCATTCACACAGTATACAGAAGTAGGTGTCGGCATGTATAGGCCCCAAAAATTAGCTCAAATGGGTTTACCCGACAGTTAAGAATGTAGTATTTGGTGGCTGAAGGTACATTAGGCATTCACAGGATACAGAAGTAAGTGTCGGACTGTTTAGGCCCCAAAAATTAGCTAACATGGGTTTAACTGACAGCAAAGAATGTAGTATTGGATGGCTAGAGGTACAGCAGGCATTCACACAGTATACAGAAGTAAGTGTCGGCCTCTATAGCCCCCAAAAATTAGCTCACATGTGTTTACCTGACTTCTAAGAATGTAGTATTCTGTGGCTAAAGGTACATTAGGCATTCACAGGATACAGAAGTAAGTGTCAGCCATAAAAGGCCCCAGAAATGAGCCCACATGGGTTTACCTGACACTTACCTTCAGTCACAGAATACTACGTTCTTAGTTAAACCCATGTGGGCTAATTTTTGGGGCCTATACAGGCCGACACTTACTTCTGTACCCTGTGAATGCCTAATGTACCGTCAGCCACCAAATACTACGTTCCTAGCTGTCAGGCTAATTTTTGGGGACTTTTATGGCCGACACTTATTTCTGTATCCTGTGAATGCCTAATGTACCTTCAGCTACAGAATGCTAAATACATTCATTTTGACAAAAAAATTTCAGACAATTGGAGACCAAGTGCAGTGTCTAAAACCGCCTTTTTAAGACTCTAAAAGACATAAATACAGTCATTTTTGACTAAAAAAGTTTGTCAGACCTTTGGTGACCAAATGCAGTTATTTTGGCTAAAAAAAGCTTTCTAGACACCTGGAGACCAAAAAAGAGTCATTTTGACCAAAGAAATTTTTTCAGGCCATTGGAGCCCAAATGTCTAAAATCTTGTCTAAAACCGGCTTTTTAGGGCTCTAAAAGAAAAATATAGTCATTTTGACTAAATTTTTTTCAGACCTTTGGTTACCAAATGCAGTTATTTTGACTAAAAAGGCTTTTTAGACACTTGGAGACCAAAATAGAGTCATTTTGACCAAAAACTTTTTTTCAGGCCATTGGAGCCCAAATGGCCGGATTTAGACAAATCTGGTCTAAAACCGGCTTTTTAAGACACTAAAAGACAAAAATACATTCATTTTGACTAATTTTTTTTCAGACCTTCGGTGACCAAATGCAGTTATTTATATTAAAAAAAAAGATTTTTAGACACTTGGAGACCAAAATAGACTCATTTTAACCAAAAAAAATGTTCATGCCATTGGAGCCCAAATGTCTAAAATCTTGTCTAAAACCGACTTTTTAAGGCACTAAAAGACAAAAATATAGTCAATTTGAATACATTTTTTTTCAGACCTTTGGTGACCAAATGCAGTTATTTTGACTAGAAAAAGGCTTTTTAGACACTTGGAGACCAAAATAGAGTCATTAGAGTCATTTTGACCAAAAAACTTTTTTTCAGGCCATTGGAGCCAAATGTCTAAAATCTTGTCTAAAACCGGCTTTTTAAGGCTCTAAAAGACAAAAAATATAGTAATTTAGACTAAAAAAACAATTTCAGACCTTTGGTGACCAAATGCAGTTATTTTGACTACAAAAGGAGACCAAAATAGAGTAATTTTGAGCAAAATTTTTTTTCAGGCCAAAATTTTTTTTCATGCCATTTTTTTTCCAGACCATTTTGACCAAAAATTTTTTTCAGGCTATTGGAGCCCAAATAGCCAGTTTTAGACAAATCTCTAAGGCTCTAAAAGACAAAAATACATTCATTTTGACTAAATTTTTTTCAGACCTTTGGGGACCAAATGCAGTTATTTTGACTAAAAAAGGCTTTTTAGACACTTGGAGACCAGAATAGAGTCATTTTGACCAAAAAATGTTTTTCAGGCCATTGGAGCCCAAATGGCCGGTTTTAGACAAATCTTGTCTTAAACCGGCTTTTTAAAGCTCTAAAAGACAAAAATACATTCATTTAGACTTAAGTTTTTTTTCAGACCTTTGGGGACCAAATGCAGTTATTTTGACTAAAAAAGGCTTTTTAGACACTTGGAGACCAGAATAGAGTCATGACCAAAAAATGTTTATCAGGCCATTGGAGCCAAATGTCTAAAATCTTGTCTAAAACCAGCTTTTTAATGCTCTAAAAGACAAAAATATAGTTATTTGGACTAAAAAAATTCAGACCTTTGGTGACCAAATGCAGTTATTTTGACCACAAAAGGAGACCAAAATAGAGTCATTTTGACCAAAATTTTTTTTCAGGCCATTTTTTTTCCAGACCATTTTGACCAAAAATTTTTTTCAGGCGATTGGAGCCCAAATAGCCAGTTTTAGACAAATCTCTAAGGCTCTAAAAGACAAAAATACATTCATTTTGACTAAATTTATTTTTCAGACCTTTGGTGACCAAATGCAGTTATTTATACTAAAAAGGGCTCTTTAGACACTTGGAGACCAAAATAGAGTCATTTTGACCAAAAAGATTTTCAAGCCATTGGAGCCAAAATGTCTAAAATCTTGTCTAAAACCGGGTTTTTAAAGCACTAAAAGACAAAAATACAGTCAATTTGAATACATTTTTTTCAGACCTTTGGTGACCAAATGCATTTTGACTAGAAAAAGGCTTTTTAAACACTTGGAGACCAAAATAGAGTCATTTTGACCAAAAAACTTTTTTCGGGCTATTGGAGCTCTATTTTGCTCTCCAAGTGTCTAAAAAGCCTTTTAGAGTATATAACAGCATTTAGTCACAAAAGGTCTGAAATTTTTTTTAGTCAAAATGAATGTATTTTTTTCTTTTAGAGCCTTAAAAAGCCGGTTTTAGACATGATTTGTCTAAAACCGGCCATTTGGCTCCAATGACCTGAAAAATTATTTTTGGTCAAAATGACTCTATTTATGTCTCCAAGTGTCTAAAAAGCCTTTTTAGTCACAATAACTGTATTTGCTCACCAAAGGTCTGATGAAAAAAATTTGTCAAAATAACTGTATTTTTGTCTTTTAGAGCCTTAAAAAGCCGGTTTTAGACAAGATTTGTCTAAAACTGGCCATTTGGGCTCCAATTGGCCTGAAAAAATGTTTTCGGTCAAAATAACTCTATTTTGGTCTCCAAGTGTCTAAAAGGCCTTTTTTTAGTCAAAATAACTGCATTTGGTCACCAAAGGTCTGAAAAAAAATTAAGTCAAAATGAATGTATTTTTGTCTTTTAGAGCTTTAAAAAGCCGGTTTAAGACAAGATTTGTCTAAAACCGGCCATTTGGGCTCCAATGGCCTGAAAAGAAATTTTCGGTCAAAATGACTCTATTTTGGTCTCCAAGTGTCTAAAAAGCACCAAAGGTCTGAAATTGTTTTTTTTAGTCTAAATGACTATATTTTTGTCTTTTAGAGCCTTAAAAAGCCGGTTTGAGACAAGATTTTAGACATTTGGCTCCAATGGCCTGAAAAAAATTCTTTGGTCAAAATGACTCTTTTTTGGTCTCCAGGTGTCTAAAAAGCTTTTTTTAGCCAAAATAACTGCATTTGGTCACCAAAGGTCTGACAAACTTTTTAGTCAAAAATTACTGTATTTTTGTCTTTTAGAGTCTTAAAAAGCTGGTTTTAGACACTGCACTTGGTCTCCAATAGTCTGAAATTTTTTTTGTCAAAATGAATGTATTTAGCATTCTGTGGCTGAAGGTACATTAGGCATTCACAGGATACAGAAGTAAGTGTCGACCATAAAAGTCCCCAAAAATTAGCCTGACAGCTAAGAACGTAGTATTTGGTGGCTGAAGGTACATTAGGCATTCACATTGTACAGAAGTATGTGTCGGCCTGTATAGGCCCCAAAAATTAGCCCACATGGGTTTAACTAAGAATGTAGTATTCTGTGACTGAAGGTAAGTGTCAGGTAAACCCATGTGGGCTAATTTCTGGGGCCTTTTATGGCCGACACTTCTGTATCCTGTGAATGCCTAATGTAACTTCAGCACCTTTAGCCACAAAATACTACGTTCTTAGCAGTCAGGTAAACCCATGTGAGCTAATTTTTGGGGGCTATAGAGCCCGACACTTACTTCTGTATACTGTGTGAATGCCTGCTGTACCTCTAGCCATCCAATACTACATTCTTTGCTGTCAGTTAAACCCATGTGAGATAATTTTTGGGGCCTAAACAGTCCGACACTTACTTCTGTATACTGTGTGAATGCCTAATGTACCTTCAGCCACAGAATTCTACGTTCTTAGCTGTCAGTAAAACCCATGTGGGCTAATTTTTGGGGACTATACAGGCCAACACTTACTTCTGTATCCTGTGAATGCCTAATGTACCTTCAGCCACCAAATACTACATTCTTAACTGTCAGGTAAACCCATGTGAGCTAATTTTTGGGGCCTATACATGCCAACACTTACTTCTGTATACTGTGTGAATGCCTACTGTACCTCTAGCCATCAAATACTATGTTCTTTGCTGTCAGTTAAACCCATGTGAGCTATTTTTTGGGGCCTATACAGGCCGACACAAACTTCTCAAAAAGAAAGCCAACGAATAAAGGAAAAGCCAAAAGCCTACAGCACCTGGTATTCCCAGGCTGTAGCGGAATGGACGCTGAGAGTGTGGCTTGTGTTGAAAGAATGACCATAATATTACTGAAAAGTGTCCCTGAGGAAATATATAAAGATATATTGCAGATTGCTAGAATATGGCAGCAGTGTTTTATAGACCCCTGCTAGTGGGGTGGGGTTTGTTATTGTGAATACAGGCATTCCATTGTCCTATTGTTCCTGTCTGCCTTGTAAGCATATTATGGGATGTGTGTTTGTGTGGAATGACTCAAAGAGGGAGAGGGTTTTGGCAGAGTGTAGCTCTCTTGTGTTTTCAATAAACAAGGCATTCTGAGTTGACTCCCAGCTTATGTGTCGTCTAGTTCTTGGGAGGGAAGGATTGTTGCATGCTGTACCTGCTTAGTTGGATTATTACCTGTTTTCCTGTCTACCAGCGGAGCCAATGTAGGTTAAACTACTCCTCCGCTACACAGGCGGTCTCCCATCCAGATACTAACCAGGCCTGATGCTGCTTACCTTCCGAGATCAAATGAGATCGGGCGCGTTCAGGGTGATGTGTCCATAGGCAATCACCACTGCCACCCTCGACCCCTTTGAACTTAGCCATTGCAAGATGGCACCTCAAGAGAAACGAAAAGAAGCCAACGAATAAAGAAAAAGCCAAAAGCCTTCAGCACCTTATATTCCCAGGCGGTCTCCCATCCAGGTACTAACCAGGCCCGACCCTGCTTAGCTTCCAAAATCAGACGAGATTGGGCGCGTTCAAGGTGATGTGGCCGTAGGCAACCACCACTGCCACCCTCGACCCCTTTGAACTTGGCCATGGCAAGATGGCACCTCAGGAGAACCAAAAGAAAGCCAACGACTAAAGGAAAAGCCAGAAGCCTACAGCACCTGGTATTCCCCGGAAGTCCCCCATCCAGGTACTAACCAGGCCCAACCCCGCTTAGCTTCCGAGATCAGACGAGATAGGGCACGTTCAGGGTGATGTGGCTGTAGGCAAACACCCCCGCCACTCTCGACCCCTTTGAACTTGGCCATGGCAAGATGGCACCTCAGGAGAAACAAAATGAAAGACAACGAATAAAGGAAAAGCCAAAAGCCTACAGAATCTGGTATTCCCAGTTGGTCTCACATCCAGGTACTAACCAGGCCCGACTCTGCTTAGCTTCCGAGATCAGACTAGATCAGGCTCGTTCAGGGTGATGTGGCCGTAGGCGATCACCACTGCCACCCTCGGCCCCTTTGAACTTGGCCATGGCAAAATGGCACCTCAGGAGAAACAAAATGAAAGACATCGAATAAAGGAAAAGCCAAAAGCCTACAGCACCTGGTATTCTCAGTCGGTCTCACATCCA
This sequence comes from Pelophylax lessonae, assembly GCF_965119305.1. Classification (NCBI taxonomy): domain Eukaryota; kingdom Metazoa; phylum Chordata; class Amphibia; order Anura; family Ranidae; genus Pelophylax; species Pelophylax lessonae. The sequence continues at coordinate 283,031,302 of NC_138769.1, forward strand.
GGTACTAACCAGGCCCGACAAAGCTTAGCTTCCGAGATCAGATGAGATTGGGCTCGTTCAGGGTGATGTGGCCGTAGGCGATCACTGCTGCCACCCTCGGCCCCTTTGAACTTGGCCATGGCAAAATGGCACCTCAGGAGAAACAAAAAGAAAGCCAACGAAAAAAGGAAAAGCCAAAAGCCTACAGCACCTGGTATTTCCAGGCAGTCTCACATCCAGGTACTAACCAGGCCCGACCCAGCTTAGCTTCCGAATTCAGACGAGATTGGGCTCTTTCAGGGTGATGTGGCCATAGGCAATCAGTGCTGCCACACTCGACCCCTTTGAACTTGGCCATGGCAAAATGGCACCTCAGGAGAAACAAAAAGAAAGCCAACGAATAAATGAAAAGCCAAAAGCCTACAGCACTTGGTATTCCCAGGCGGTCTCCCATTTAGGTACTAACCAGGCCCGACCCTTCTTAGCTTCTGAGATCAGGCGCGTTCAGGGTGATGTGGCCGTAGGCGATCACCACTGCCACTCTCGACCATTTTGAACTTGGCCATGGCAAGATGGCTCCTCAGGAGAAACAAAAAGAAAGCCAACGAATAAAGGAAAAGCCAAAAGCTTACAGCACCTGGTATTCCCAGGTGGTCTCCCATCCAGGTACTATCCAGGCCCGACCCTGCTTAGCTTCCGAGATCAGACAAAATCAGGTGCGTTCAGGGTGATGTGGCCATTGGCGATCACCACTACCACCCTCGACCCCTTTGAAATTGGCCATGGCAAAATGGCATCTCTGGAGAATCAAAAAGAAAGCAAACGAATAAAGGAAAAGCCAAAAGCCTACAGCACCTGGTATTCCCAAGCAGTCTCCCGGGTACTAACCAGGCCCGACCCTGCTTAGCTTCCGAGATCAGACGAGATCGGGCGCGTTAAGGGTGATGTGGCCATAGGCAATAACCACTGCCACCATTGACCCCTTTGAATTTGGCCATGGCAAGATGGCACCTCAGGAGAAACAAAAAGAAAGCCAACGAATAAAGCAAAAGTCAAAAGTCTGCAGCACCTGGCATTCCCAGGCGGTCTCCCATCCAGGTACTAACCAGGCCTGACCCTGCTTAGCTTCCGAGATCAGACGAGATGGGGTGTGTTCAGGGTGATGTAGCCATAGGTGTTCACCACTGCCACCCTCAACCCCTTTGAACTTGGCCATGGCAAGATGTCACTTCAGGAGAAACAAAAAGAAAGCCAACGAATAAAGGAAAAGCCAAAAGCCTACAGAACCTGGTATTCCCAGGCAGTCCCCCCTCCAGGTACTAACCAGGCCCAATCCTGCTTAGCTTAGCAGACCAGATTGAGAGCATTAAAGGTGATGTGGCTTTAGGCGATCACCACTGCCACCCTCGACCCTTTTGAATTTGGCCATGCCAAGATGGCACCTCAGGAGAAACAAAGAGAAAGCCAATGAATAAAGGAAAAGCCTAAAGCCTACAGCACCTGGTATTCCCAGGCTGTAGCGGAATGAACACCGAGAGTGTGGCTTGTGTTGAAAGACTGGCCATAATATTACTGAACAGTGTCCCTGAGGAAATATATAAAGATATATTGCAGATTGCTAGAATATGGCAGCAGAGTTTCATGGACCCCTGCTAGTGGGGTGGGGTTTGTTTTTGTGAATAACTGCATTCCATTGTCCTATTGTTCCTGTCTGCCTTGTAAGCATATTTTGGGCTGTGTATTTGTGTGGAATCACTCGAAGAGGGAGGGGGTTTTGGAGAAGTGTAGATCTCTGGTGTTTTCAATAAACAATGCATTCTGAGTTGACTCCCAGCCTATGTGTCATCTAGTTCTTGGGAAGGAAGGATTGTATAACGCTACCTGGATTGTTGCATGCTGTACCTGCCTAGTTGGATTATTACCTGTTTTCCTATCTACCAGCAGAGCCCATGTAGATTAAACTACTCCTCCACTACACAGGCGGTCTCCCATCCAGGTACTAATCAGGCCCGACCCTGCTTAGCTTCCGAGATCAGACCAGTTTGGGCGTGTTCAGGGTGATGTGGCCGTAGGCGATCACTACTTCCACCCTCGACCCCTTTGAACTTGGCCATGGCAAGATGGCACCTCAGGAGAAACAAAAAGAAAGCCAACGAATAAAGGAAAAGCCAAAAGCCTACAGAACCTGGTATTCCCAGTCGGTCTCCCATCCAGGTACTAACCAGGCCGACCCTGCTTAGCTTCTGAGATCAGACCAGATTGGGCGCGTTCAGGGTGATGTGGCTGTAGGCGACCCTCGACCCCTTTGAACTTGGCCATAGCAAGATGGCACCTCAGGTTATTCGTTGGCTTTCTTTTTGTTTCTCCTGTGTGAATGCCTAATTTACCTCTAGCCATCAAATACTACGTTCTTTGCTGTCAGTTAAAACCATGTGAGCTATTTTTTGGGGCCTATACAGGCCGACACTTACTTCTGTATACTGTGAATGCCTAATGTACCTTCAGCCACCAAATACATTATGTTCTTTGCTGTCAGTTAAACCCATGCGAGCTAAGTTTTGGGGTCTATACAGGCTGACACTTACTTCTGTATCCTGTGAAAGCCTAATGTACCTCCAGTCATCAAATACTATGTTCTGTGCTGTCAGTTAAACCCATGTGAGCTAATGTTTGGGGCCTATACAGGCCGACACTTGCTTCAGTCTACTGTGAATGCCTAATGTACCTCCAGCCATCAAATACACTACGTTCTTTGCTGTCAGTTAAACCCATGTGAGCTCATTTTTGGGGCCTATACAGTCCGACACTTACTTCTGTATACTGTGAATGCCTAATGTACCTTCAGCCATCAAATACACTATGTTATTTGCTGTCAGTTAAACCCATGTGAGCTAGGTTTTGGGGCCTATACAGGCTGACACTTACTTCTGTATCCTGTGAAAGCCTAATGTACCTCCAGCCATCAAATACTACGTTCTTAGTTGTCAGGTAAACTGATGTGGGCTAATTTTTGGGGCCTTTTATGGCCGACACTTACTTCTTTATCCTGTGAATGCCTAAGGTACCTTCAGCCACAGAATACTACATTCTTAGCTGTCAGGTAAACCCATTTGGGCTAATTTTTGGGGCCTATACAGGCCGACACTTACTTCTGTACCCTGTGAATGCCTAATGTACCTTCAGCCACAGAATACTACATTCTTAGCTGTCAGGTAAACCCATGTAGGCTATTTTTTGGGGCCTTTTATGGCCGACACTTACTTCTGTATCCAGTGAATGCCTAATGTACATTCATCCAAAGAATACTACGTTCTTAGCTGTCATTTAAACCCATGTGGGCTAATTTTTGAGGTTATACAGGCCGACACTTACTTCTGTACCCTGTGAATGCCTAATATACCTTCAGCCACCAAATACTACGTTCTTAGCTGTCAGGTAAACCCATGTGGGCTAATTTTTGGGGCCTTTTACGGCCGACACTTACTTCTGTATCCTGTGAATGAAACATTTTTTTTATTCAAAATGACTGAATTTTTGTATTTTAGAGTCTTAAAAAGCCGGTTTTAGTCAAGATCGCTGCATTTTGCTCTCCAATGCCCTGAAATGTTATTGGTCAAAATTACTCTATTTTGGTCTCCAAGTGTCTTAAAGGCCTTTTTTAGTCAAAATAACTGCATTTGGTCAGCCAAAAGTCTGAAAAAAATTTTTTAGTCAAAATTACTTTATTTTTGTCTTTTAGAGTTTTTACCACTTAAGCCCCGGAAGATTTTACCCCCTTCCTGACCAGGGGGTATTTTGCGATTCGGCACTGCGTGACTTTAACGGACACTTGCGCGGTCGTGCGATGCTGTATCTAAACAAATTTGACGTCCTTTTTTTTCCCACAAACAGAGCTTTCTTTTGGTGGTATTTGATCACCTGTGCGATTTTTTGATCATGCGCTATAAACAAAAAAAGAGCGTAAATTTTGCAAAAATAGCAATATTTTTCACATTTTTTTATATTAAATTCCCCCCCCCCCCCAAAAAAAATGTAAAAATCAAAATTTTTTAACATTTTCGGCCAATTTGTTTTATGCTACCTATGTTTGGTAAAAAAAATCACAAAAAGCGTATTTTGATTGGTTTGCGCAAAAGTTATCGCGTTTACTAACAAAGGGAAAGATTTTTGTCATTTTTGTTGTTTTTTTTTAACGCGTAATGGCGGCGATCTGCGATTTTTTTGCGGTACTGCGACATTGCGGCGGACAGATCGGACCCTTGACTGACATTTTTGACACTTATGGGGTTACCAGTGACATTTCTACAGTAATCAGTGCTATACATATGCACTGTTACTATAAAAATACACTGGCAGTGAAGGGGTTAACTTTTTTTGAATGTGTGTCCCTAGGGGCGTGCTTTCTACTGTGATTGGCTGTGGCTTCAGATGTATGAATGGTGATCAACGGTTCTACATAGTAGAACCGTATGATCATCATTCATATACAGGGGAGAAGATGGCACCACAGGAGAACCAAAAGAAAGCCAACGACTAAAGGAAAAGCCAGAAGCCTACAGCACCTGGTATTCCCCGGAAGTCCCCCATCCAGGTACTAACCAGGCCCAACCCCGCTTAGCTTCCAAGATCAGACGAGATAGGGCACGTTCAGGGTAATGTGTTTCCCTAAACGTAGCGCGCCAAGGCACTATGCTCTCTGCCATAATAAAGATCCTAGTGGCACTATTTTTATGGGGGTTGATAAATTCCCGGGTAATTGGAGGGGTAGCAATCTGACGAGAGGGGTCTCCCAGTTGGAGACCAGTTGGATTTACCGCTTCAAATCCTATGCCCCTCAATATTGATTGGGACATCAATTCCTTCATCAATAATTCATAATTCATAGTTTGAAGGTAGATTGCCTGTATACTAGTTACCATTTAGCCTATAACAAATGAGTTCATGTGTTTTTATCTGTATTTTCTTTTTGAGAGGCCTTTTTAATATGTTTTTATTTAAGATCATGTATTTTAGATTTATGATTGGTAATATTGCTAATATATCTTTTATGTATTAGTGTTGTATTTGGCGGTGTGGTCGGAGTCTCCCGATTTTTTTATTTCTGCTGAGAGATGGCACCGGTTTCCACTGTGGTCCATTGTGACCATCTAATCATGCAAAGCTAATGGATACTTGTGTGTTTAGCTCAATTGGGCTTACATATGCTGTATCCATCTGCATAAGATCTATTTTGCACTGAATATTGTATGAGTGCTAATATTGGTCTTGATTGACTCTTAACCACTTTAATACAGGGCACTTCCCTCCCTTCCCGCCCAGGCCAATTTTCCCCTTTTAGCGCTGTTGCATTTTGAATGACAATTGCGCGGTCATGCAACACTGTACTTACACCAAATTTATATCATTTTCCCCCCACAAACAGAGCTTTCTTTTGGTGGTATTTGATCACCTGTGCGATTTTTACTTTTTGCTAAACAAATAAAAAAAGACAGAAAAGTTTGAAAAAAAAAAAAGTTTTTTTGTTTATGTTATACAATTTTGTAAATAAATAAGTTTTTTCCTGCACTGATGAGCACTGATGAGACTGCACTGACAGGCACTGATGAGGAGGCAATGATGGGGTGGCACTGATGGGGTGGCACTGATGGGGTGGCACTGATAGGCGGCACTGATAGGCGGCACTGATAGGCGGCACTGATAGGCACTGATATGTTGGCACTGATAGGTAACACTGATATGCAGCATTGGTGGGCACTAATAGGCGGCACTGCTGGGCACTGATAGGCGGCATTGATGGGCACTGATAGGCGGCACTGACGGGCACTGATAGGTGGCACTGACGGGCACTAATGGGCACTGATAGGCAGCACTGGTGGGCACTGATGGGCATTGATGGGCGGCACTGATCGGCACTGACGGGCGGCACTGATGGGCACTAATGGGCACTGATAGGCGGCACTGGTGGGCAATAATGGGCACTGGTGGGCGACACTAAAGGATGGCAATGATGGGCACTTGTGGGCAGCACTGATAGGGAGGACACTGGTGGGCATCACTGATGGGGAGGGCAATGGGGGGCTCCCTGAGCCCTGATTGCCATCCCTGGTGGCCATAGTGGGCATCCCTGGGGTCAGAGTGGGCATCCCTGGGGTCATAGTGGGCATCCCTGGTGGATCTAGTGGCATCCCCCCCCCCGAGGGTCTGCACTGGTAATCAATGATCTGATTACGAGTGCCGACCCCCCCCCCCTGTCAGGGGAGCCGCCGATCGGCGCTCCTTTACTCGTGCCTGTCAGGCACGAACTAAGGAAAGCCGATCAACGGCTGTTCCTGTTTTACTATGTGACCAGCCGTGATTGGACACGGCTGATCACATGGTAAAGAGCCTCCGTCAGAGGCTCTTTACCGAGATCGGAGATGCAGGGTGTCAGACTGACACCTCGCATCACCGATCGCCGCTCTGCGCGCCCCCGGGGGGCGCCCAGAGCGGTGTTATCCTGCCGCCGTCATATGACGTCCGGTCAGGATAACTCAACCACATTCCCGCCGTCATTTTGTAATAGGGCGGGCGGGAAGTGGTTAATGTTACATCCGGTTAATGTTTGGTTCCGGACGTTGGTACGCACGTGAACCGCATTCTAATGTCTCTTCTTGTGAAATGCCGCTTGCGGTCGCTGACACGCAAGTGTCTTTCTTCCGGGATCCGGGACCTGTCTATTGCCCCGCCTATCCGTCTCCGTCAGCGCATAAATTGTGGACGTTCACTGCAGGCCACACCCCCTGATGACATCAGTCTCTGACGAAACGCGTAGGAGGAGCTACGGAGGGGATGCGGCGGCCATTTTTTCAGCAGGAATCGAGCCTCGAGGACACCCTGATTTACACACGCCATACAAACTACAGCCAAATGTGAGTTGCCACTTTGAGAATTGTGTCCAATAAAGTTGTTTAATGGTACTACACTATGGCAGTTGTTTCCCTCTTTACATGTTATAACTATCTGTGAGGAAGTGGAAGTGATCAGAGAGTGAGCCGGTGCAGGATTTGCCAGTGGAGGTTGAAATATGCTGTTTTTGATCTCTGTCATGGGGGTCAAATCATTGTGGTAAGAGGCCAACCTTTACCTTTGGTGGTGGTACTTCCTGAACGGGGATATCGGTGTTTGGAGTGTCCTTAGGAGCACCTTAACTTACTTCTGTATACTGTGTGAATGCCTAATGTACCTCCAGCCACCAAATACTACGTTCTTAGTTGTCAGGTAAACTGATGTGGGCTAATTTTTGGGGCCTTTTATGGCCGACACTTAATTCCGATCAGGAACGGTACCAGGCAGGGGTGCCCCCTTTCGCCCCTTCTTTTTGCCCTTGTTCTGGAACCTTTCTTGAGCAGGGTTCGGGCGAATGGCGATATTAGGGGTGTGACGGTAGGCAACATGGAGCACAAACTCTTGGCCTACGCTGATGATGTGTTATTCCATCTCACTGACCCCTTGCTCTCGCTGCCGGTCCTGATGCGGGAACTGGAGCGCTTTGGCGCTGTTTCCAACTTTAAAATAAATCTCACCAAATCGGAGATACTGCCGGTGTCCGTCCCCTCGTCCCTCTCCGGGGCCCTTAGGGCTGCCTTTCCCTTCACATGGACCGCCACGTCTATGAGGTACCTCGGGATCCAACTTACCAACAGCTTCGACACGCTATACGCTCAGAACTACCCCCGACTGCTATCTAACATCAAACAGGACTTCCTCTATTGGACTAAGACGGCTTTCACTTGGCTAGGGAGGGTTAACATTGTTAAAATGACTGTCCTCCCTCGGGTGCTGTTTTACTTGCAAATGCTACCCATCCCCCTGCCCGCGGTTTCTTCACTCACCTTGACGGCATGCTCATTGATTTTGTATGGAACGCGAAGCGCCCCCGCCTCGCACTGACTACCCTGAAGCGCCCGAAAAATCTGGGTGGCCTTGGCCTGCCAGATGTGCGTCGCTATTATAGGGCGGTTGTTCTACAACGTATTTTGAACTGGCGTTTCCACACCCACTCCAAGCTTTGGGTTTCCTTGGAGAAGTGTATGGCGGGTAGGAACCTGTCCTATGCTCCCTGGCTGTCCCGGGAATACAGGGGGCTGTCGACTTATACGTCTCCTCTGACAACCCAGGTCTTGGACACCTGGGATCGCATCAATAAGCTTCTAGACCTGGCGCCCCCTGTTTCCCCGCTGGCGCCCCTGGGGGGTTTCCTCTGGTTTCCTCCGGGTGAGCAGATGTCGTTCTTTGACCCCTGGGTGGATGATGGGAATGCTAGTTGTGGTAAGCTGCTGGAGGGGGGCAGACTGTTGCCTTACGAGCGGCTGGGAGGCCGTCGGGGTGGTTCCCCACTTAATTTCTGGAAATACCGCCAACTGCACCATTTCTTCCGGGTTTACGGCCCCTCGATTCGCCCTCCTGCCTCTCTCAAACCCTTTGAACGTTTGTTCATACAGGACGAGGCGGCCCCTCGTCTTGTGTCGGAAATGTACCAGCTACTGGGGGAGGCGGTTCCTGCTTCCAGGCCCGGATTCCTGCGGGCGTGGGAGCGGGACTTGGGCCGGGAACTTTCGGAGACGAGGTCGGCTCATCTCTACCAGCTTACGCACTCGAGCTCCACAGATTCCAAAATGCAAGAGACGAATTACAAAATTATGACTCGATGGTACAGGGTCCCTGCCGACCTTCATCGTATTTTCCCCTCCGTCCCTGCTACTTGCTGGAGGGGGTGTGGTGGCCGTGGTACTCTCCTCCATATTTGGTGGGAGTGCCCGGTCATCGCCCCCTTTTGGCGGGACATCCGCGATCAGATTAAAGCCATCCTGGATGTTGAGGTTCCCTTCGACCCCCCTCCACTTCTTGCTGCACGTTCCATGCCTGCCGATTAGCCGATACCGACGCAGTATACTGCCCCATCTCCTCAATGCTGCCAGGAGATTAATCCCTATGTACTGGAAGAGGCCGCAGGTGCCGGGCGGCTCGGAGTGGAGGCGAGTTGTTGACGGCATCAGAGATGCGGAGGAATGGCTTGCTAAATGCAGGGGAACTGGGGACCGCGATGCTGAGAAGTGGAGACCCTGGCTGGATCACATTGGTGACCCTGCCCTTGTGCCCTCCAGCCTCGATAGGGCCCTGTTAGTGCTTGCTGACCCGTCCTTAACGGACTTGGTGGGCCCTTCGCCCCCAGCCCGACCCCTGGGTCCAGTGCCCCCCTCTCCTTAGGTGGCCACTGGAAGCTGCGTGTAGCCGGCTGTTGGAGGGCGGTGGATGGGATGCGTGGTGGAGATGGGTGTGCCCCGGATGATAGCAGGTACGTTTCTCTCTCCCCCCCCTCTTCTTTTCCTGCTGTTCCCCCTCTTTGTTTCCCCCTACTTCTGATACTCTCCCCCTTTCGTTCTACTTCTCTCACTGACTGTGTGATGCCACTTGCTTGTGTTGTATGTGCCCGGCGACAGGCATGCTGCCGGCGTCGTGTCCGTGGACCCACTGGGTCGTGGACACCCCGTCTGCTATTAGTACGGGGTGCTGTGGTGTGGTGGGTGCCTGGCCCCCCCCTCCCCGCTGCCCGGCTTGGGTGGTGGGTCGAGAGATGGGACTGTCCTCTGTTGGGGCGACTTCCCGGAGAGCGGTTTGTTGGAGGCCTCTTTTTTAAGCCCCCCTCTCTCTGGGTGTATCCCGCCGGAGGGCCCCGATGGGGTGCTGTTCCTATTTTGATTTTTCTTTCCTTTTCGCACACCTGGCGGCCTGAGTGCTCCGTTTTTGTGTCCACCTCTGGCGCATGGTGGCATGCCTCTCGCCCCTGGGCTTCGGATCACCGGCCCTGGAGGCTTACTGTAGTATGCGGAGCTACAGCACCTTTTGATGCCTAGGATTGCTGCTCCCCTCATGCAACACTTGTCACTTTGCCAATTGTTTGACTTGCTGTTTCTACTGTGCGTTCTTTTTTTTTTCCTTGTACGGTGTGATTTTGTTATATGTTGAAAAATAAAGATTGTTTAAAAAAAAAAAAAAAAGCCAAAAGCCTACAGCGCTTGGTATTCCCAGGCGGTCTCCCATTTAGGTACTAACCAGTCCCGTCCCTGCTTAGCTTCCGAGATCAGGCACGTTCAGGGTGATGTGGCCGTAGGCGATCACCACTGCCACTTTCGACCCCTTTGAACTTGGCCATGGCAAGATGGCTCTGCAGGAGAAACAAAAAGAAAGCCAACAAATAAAGGAAAAGCCAAAAGCTTACAGCACCTGGTATTCCCAGGTGGTCTCCCATCCAGGTACTAACCAGGCCCGACCCTGCTTAGCTTAGGAGAATCAGACGAAATCAGGTGCGTTCAGGGTGATGTTGCCATTGGCGATCACCACTACCACCCTCGACCCCTTTGAACTTGACCATGGCAAAATGGCATCTCTGGAGAAACAAAAAGAAAGCAAACGAATAAAGGAAAAGCCAAAAGCCTACAGCACCTGGTATTCCCAGGTGGTCTCCCAGGTACTAACCAGGCACGACCCTGGTTAGCTTCCGAGATCAGACGAGATTGGGCGCGTTAAGGGTGATGTGGCCATAGGCAATAACCACTGCCACCATTGACCCCTTTGAACTTGGCCATGGCAAGATGGCACCTCAGGAGAAACAAAAAGAAAGCCAACGAATAAAGCAAAAGGCAAAAGTCTGCAGCACCTGGTATTCCCAGGGGGTCTCCCAAATGACTCTATTTTGGTCTCCCGAGTGTTTAAAAAGCCTATTTTAGTCAAAATAAATGCATTTGATCACCAAAGGTCTGAAATACTTTTTTAGCTAAAATTACTGTATTTTCGTCTTTTAGAGTCTTAAAACGCCGATTTTAGACAAGATAATTGCATTTCTTAAAAAAAGGCCTGACAACATGTTTTTGGTCAAAATAACTCTATTTTGGTCTCCAAGTGTCTTACAAGCCTTTTTTAGTCAAAATAAATGCATTTGGTCATCAAAGGTCTGAAAAACTTTTATCCAAAATGACTGTATTTTTGTCTTTTAGATTCTCAAAACGCCGCTTTTAGACAAGATAACTGCATTTGGTAACAAATAGCCTGAAAACATTTTTTTGGTCAAAATGACTCTATCTTTGGTCTCCAAGTGTCTAAAGAGCCTCTTTTTTCAAAATAACTGCATTTGTTCACCAAAGGTCTGAAATACTTTTTTTAGCTAAAATTACTGTATTTTTGTCTTTTAGAGTCTTAAAACGCCGCTTTTAGACAAGATAATTGCATTTCGTAACAAAAGGCCTGACAACATGTTTTTGGTCAAAATGACTCTATTTTGCTCTCCAAGTGTCTTAAAAGCCTTTTTTGTCAAAATGACTGCATTTGGTCACCAAAGGTCTGAAAAACTTTTTTTTAGCCAAAATGACTGTATTTTTGTCTTTTAGAGTCTCAAACCATCGCTTTTAGACAAGATAACTGCATTTGGTAACCAATGGCCTGAAAAAAATGTTTTTGTCAGAATGACTCTATTTTGGTCTCCAAGTGTCTAAAGATCCTTTCTTAGTCAAAATAACTGCATTTGGTCACCAAAGGTCTGAAAAACATTTTTACCAAAAATGACTGTATTTTTATCTTTTAGAATCTCAAACCATCGCTTTTAGACAAGATAACTGCATTTGGTAACCAATGGCCTGAAAACATGTTTTTGGTCAAAATGACTCTATTTTGGTCTCCAAATGTCTAAAACGCCTTTTTTAGTCAAAATAACTGCATTTGGTCACCAAAGGTGTGAAAAAAAATTTAGTCAAAATGATTGTATTTTCGTCTATTAGAGTCTTAAAAAGCCGCTTTTGGACAAGATAATTGCATTTTCTAACCAATCGCCTGAAACATTTGTTTGGGTCAAAATGACTCTATTTTGGTCTCCAAGTGCCTAAAAAGCCTATTTTAGTCAAAATACTTTTTTTAGCTAAAATTACTGTATTTTTGTCTTTTAGAGTCTTAAAACGCCGCTTTTTGACAAGATAATTGCATTTCGTAACAAAAGGCCTGATAACATGTTTTTGGTCAAAATTACTCTATTTTGGTCTCCCAAGTGTCTAAAAAGCCTTTTTTAGTCAAATAACTGCATTTGGTCACCAAAGGTCTGAAAAACTTTTTTTTAGCCAAAATGACTATATTTTTGTCTTTTAGAGTCTCAAAACGCCGCTTTTAGACAAGATAACTGCATTTGGTAACCAATGGTCTGAAAACATGTTTTTGGTCAAAATGACTCTATTTAGGTCTCCAAAGCCTGTTTTAGTCAAAATAACTGCATTTGGTCACCAATGGTCTGAAAAACTTTTTTAGCCAAAACGACTGTATTTTTGTCTTTTAGAGTCTTAAAAAGCCGGTTTTAGACAAGATAATTACATTTCGTAACCAGTGATCTGAAAACATTTTTTGGTCAAAATGACTCTATTTTGGTCTCCAAGTGTCTAAAAAGCCACTTTTAGTCAAAATAACTACATTTGGTCACCAAAGGTCTGAAATAAACTTTTAGTCAAAATGACTATTTCGTCTATTAGAGTCTTAAAAAGCCGGTTTTGGACAAGATAATTGCATTTGGTAACCAACCGCCTGATACATTTGTTTGGGTCAAAATGACTCTATTTTGGTCTCCAAGTGTCTAAAAAGCATTTATTTTTTTGCATTTGATCACCAAAGGTTTAAAAAATGTTTTAATATTTATTGAGTATAAACAGTACACTGAATAAATAACATGAACGGTAGACATAATCAGTTACAGAACCAGTGTTCGGAAAAATACAAATATATAAAGGATATAACAGCAACAGTACAGGAAAAGGTCATCCATAAACCATCGCATTCAGGTGAAAATTACAGCCAAGTAAACAAACCTTAGCATGTTCCCATGTGCATACGTGAAGGATAAATAAAAACATACAGTTATTCCCTCCCAATAGTAATAGGACCATGAACATCTAGCAATATAGCACACACCTCCGTAAAGTAGCAAAAACCCACCTGAAGTACTAAGTGCAAAGGAGAAGGGAAGGGAAAAAAGGAAAACAGTGGCAGAAAACTTAAAGGGAGGGGGGAGGGGGGAAAGGAAGGGAAAGGATGGGAGGACTCTGCACTCTTCTCAAGAAATGCTACCCTATCCAATGAGCAGCCGATCCATAACCAACTGGGGGGAGCCAAGGCCGGGTCATCCAACCAAGGTTGCCATAACGAGGCAAATTTCTTGTGAGCATTTCAATGCTGGTATGTCAGCTTTTCCCTGATTAAAGAGGCATTGACCTGTGTTATCCACTGGCCCATGCTCGGCACCCTGGAGGCGATCCAAAATCTAGTAATTAATTTGCGAGCAATATACAACAATCGCAACACGGCAACGTGAGCATTTGGGGTCAGAGTGTCCACCTCCAGAGCACCAAGCAGACAGACCACAGGATCCCTTAGTAGCTGAAAATTATACACTTTAGAGATCGTGTCAATTACCTTCCCCCAGTAGCGAAACAGCTTGGGACATCTAAACATCATGTGTATAAGTGTACCCTGGTCTCTCTCACATTTGGGGCACAAGGGAGTAGATCTGCGTCCCCAACGGTACAGCTGCATCGGTGTTCTGTATGCTCTGTGAAACAGAAATTAGTGAGATATCTTATGGGAGGCCGACACCGACACCAAAGGGATCGATGAGAGGCAAAGATCCCACGTCTCCCCATCTATGGGTCCAAGATCCCCCCTCCCACCCCGCACGAGCAGGGAGGGAAGAGGGGTCCTGCACGGATCCCAACAGAAGGACATAAACCTGTGAGATCATATTCTTGTCCGAGACCCGAAACACCTCACCCAACAGGCAGTGAGTGTCGGGTGTCAAAGAAGCCAAGCCTGCCTGGGCCATCATCGCGTGTCTCAATTGTAGGTAGCGAAAGAAACAGTGCCTAGGAACATCAAACTCCCTCTGTAAGTCTTGAATATATTTCAGTACCCCAGCTCTGAACAATTGTGCTATAAAATATACACCATGGGCCTCCCACATCTCCGCGCCCTCTAGATGAAACAGTTCCGAAAAGTTGCGATTATGCCAAATCTGAGTCTGAGGAAGGTAACCCGTGATCTGCAACATCCCCTTGACACAGCGCCACACCATGCGAATCAAGGCGAGTGTGGGTAACCGAGTCCCCATATTGGAGAACCCCGCTTCAAGGTGTACAAGGACAGGGTGAGGCGAGTCAGTAGGGACCAATAAGGACCCAATAGGATCGAATGGATCCAAAAGACCCCAGCCCCCCATATGCTGAACCTGGAAGGCTAGAAAATATACTCTGGGGTTGGGGACTTGCCCATCTGAAGGGTAGCCAATTTAATCCTAGCCACTTTTTTGCACCAGATCAGTTCTCGGAACTGGGAGTCAATCCTATAGAACCATTTCCTGGGTATCCAGATTGGGGAGTTGTGCAAGACATAAAGAAGTTGAGGAGCCCACACCATCTTAATTAGATTGACTCGCCCAGCCACCAACAAGGGAACTTTGCAGCAGAGGTACGAGGTTCAGTGTGATATACTGGGTAGGATCAGGAGACACCTGGATCCCCAAATATTTGAAGGAGTCAACCACTCGCACTGTGGATGCACAGTCCGGAAGAGGCTGAGTTATGGGATCAAGGGGCATTAAAACTGATTTATCCCAATTTATGGAAAATCCCGACAGGGACCCAAAATAGTCAATAAGGGACATTACCGCCCGCAAGGATTCCCCTGTATCACCTAGGTAGAGCAGTGTGTCATCCGCATAGAGTGAGATAACGTCTGCATGGGAGCCCCTTCTGAACCCCACTATGTCAGGGGAGGACCAAATCCGCGCCGCTAAGGTCTCCAGTGCCATGGCAAACAGCAATGGAGATAGCGGGCAGCCCTGCCTAGTCCCCCTGTGCAAACAGAAGGGTCCAGAAAGCTCCCCGTTCACCCTCAGTCTGCCCGTGGGGGCAGCGTACAGTACCCACACCCAGTTCAGAAAGTTCTCTCCCACACCAAAGCGCTTGAGAACTTCCCATAGGTACACCCATTCAACACTATCGAATGCCTTAGCGGCATCTAGCGAAAAGACTGCCCGGTTCCCAGGGTTGTCTACTGGGATCTGAAGGTTCAGAAATAGTCGGCGGAGATTAAGTGCCGTCGATCTGGTCAGGATAAACCCCGATTGATCCCTATGGACAACCCCCTGGACAACAGAGGACAGCCTAGTGGCCAGTATCTTAGCTAGAATTTTAACATCCGTTGTGAGTAGAGATATGGGCCTTTAGGAATCCGACAAAAGCGGATCCTTGCCGGGCTTCAGCAGGAAAACAACTATAGCTTCGGACATAGAGGCAGGAAGGTGGCTGTTAGGGATACAAGTGGTAGCCTGATGGCAGAGGAAGGCTCCACGTGTGCCAGAGGGCGGTGCTTAGACAGGAACCCCCAAGGTAAGTGACACAGGCTAACCTGAGGTGCGGAATCTAAGTATCCACCGGTTTTCACCAGAGCCTCTAGTGGTGAGGATGGATTTTGCTGCGTGTGGATACCAGGTCGCAGTCCTCAGGGTCACCCCACCAAGGAAGAAGCCGATCAAGATCCGAAGGCAGATAAGCAGACAAGGGAGATCCGAGAGAATGGTCAAACAAGCCGGGGGTCAGGACGGGCAGCAGGTCAACAAGGTCAGGAACAAGCCAAAGGTCAAAACGGATATCAAACAGGTAACAGGAAGCAGGCTTCAGGAACACAGGAAGAGCTGCAGACAAGTCAGCAAAGACACAGTGCTTCTGAGCTGTTTAAATAAGGCAGCCTCTTTGCCAATTACTGCAATTAGTCTGCTCTAGGTTTTAGATTGCAGATTCATGACAGCACATCAGTGTGCTCAGGAAGCATTCCTAACATTGCCCCCCCCCTTAAGGGCAACCTCCGGGTGTCCAACAAACTGCTTTTCTGAGGATGGGCAAGAAAAAATGCCTGGATCAGGTCTGCGGCATAAATGTTACTCTCAGGTTCCCAGGAATTCTCTTCCGGCACATAACCCTTCCATTTAATAAGGAACTGAAGCTGGTTACCTCTTTTCCGGCAATCAAGTACAGCCTCAACTTCGTACTCCATGTCGCCATCCACCATCACTGGTTCCGGAGGTCCAGGGCTTCTGCCGGGGAAGGCGTCGGGAACCACGGGTTTTAAAAAAGAGTGACATGGAACACAGGATGGATCCGTAGGGTATCAGGTAAGGATAACTCATAGGACACGGCATTGAGTCTTATTTTAACGGGGAATGGGCCGATAAACCTGGAAGCCAACTTCTTGGATGGTCAGGCCAAGCGCAGGTTAGCTGTGGATAAAAAGACCTGGTCACCTGGTTGGAGAATCAGTTCTCCCCTCTTTTTCCCATCAAAGATTCTTTTGGACGCTATCTGAGCCTTGGCCAAGGTGTCCTGCAGAAGTTTGTTGTTACTCGTGAAGAAGTCAATGGTGACCTGAACTGCGGGCACTCCGGAATCAGATGGGACGTCGGGCAGAAAGGAAGGATGAAAACCATAATTGGCAAAGAAGGGAGATTGCCCGGTAATGGAATGTCGTGAATTATTAAAGGCAAATTCCGCAAATGGTAGTAATGCTACCCAGTCGTCCTGGACGAAGGTGGTAAAGCACCGGAGATATTGTTCCAGGGTCTGGTTTGTCCTCTCTGTTTGCCCGTTTGTCTGCGGGTGGTAAGCTGAGGACATAGATAATTCAATTTTTAGTAGCTTACACAAGGCCCTCCAAAAGCGGGACATGAACTGTACCCCTCTGTCCGAGATAATGTTCGTGGGTACCCCGTGGAGTCACACAATCTCCCTAATGAAGACTTCTGCAGTTTCTTTTGCAGAGGGGGTACCTTTGAGGGGTAGAAAGTGGGCCATCTTAGTAAGCCGGTCTACAACCACAAAAATGGCGGAGCACCCGGCCAAAGGTGGAAGTTCCACGATAAAGTCCATGGCGATAGTTTGCCAGGGCCGGTCAGGGATTGGGAGTGGTCTGAGGAGACCCCACGCCTTACTTCTGGTGGTTTTACTCCTTCAGCAAGAAACACAGGAAGACACATAACTTCTGCAGTCTTTTCCCATCTCAGGCCACCAGAAGGTGCGTTGCATGAGGTCAAGGGTCCTATGAACACCAAAATGGCCAGCAAGAGGGTGGTCATGGCAGGCAGCTAGAACCGAAACTCTGACTCCCTCCGGGACAAATATTTTGTCCTTAGCCCACAACAAACCATCCTTGCGTGACAGGGGTATCCCGGGTGGACCGGAAATTTTGGCAGAGGCTTGCTCAAGATGGGATTTCAGGCTAGTGAGCAGGAAGTTTTTCTCTGACTGGATAGTGTCAGGTACCAACTCTTCTTTAGTATTATCAAACATCCGGGACAGGGCATCTGGTTTGACATTTTTCGACCCGGGCCGATAGGTGATATGGAACGAGAATCTGGAGAAGAAGAGTGCCCATCGGGCCTGGCGGGGTCTAAGTCGCTTTGCAGATCTTAAGTACTCAAGGTTCTTATGATCGGTAAATAAAAGAATCGGGTGTGATGCTCCTTCTAGTAGATATCTCCACTCTTCGAGAGCGGCTTTGATTGCCAGGAGTTCCCGGTCCCCGACATCATAGTTTTTCTCCGCGGGAGAGAGTTTCCGGGAAAAGAAGGCTATTGGGTGAGTTAAGTCTCTAGTTCCCTGTCTTTGGGAGATGACTGCCCCGACCGAAACGTCCGATGCGTCTACCTCCAGGAGATAGGGTAAGGCAGGATCCGGGTGACTTAGGATAGGGGCAGAGGTAAAATGTTTTTTAAGAACCGAGAAGGCGGACTGAGCTTCTGGGGTCCACTGGAAGTGGACGTTCTTCTTAGTAAGGGGCTATGATGTTAGAGAACCCCTTAATGAACCTCCTATAAAAATTGGCGAAGCCAACGAAGCGCTGTACTCCCTTTTTGTCTGATGGAGGTGGCCAGTCCAGAATGGCAGAGACCTTCTGAGGATCCATCTCTATTCCTTCTGTGGAAATTATTAACCCCAGAAACGGGATACTGTTCTGCTCAAAAACGCACTTCTCGGCCTTGGCGTAGAGACCATGCTGGCGAAGGCGACCGAGGACATTTCGAACGTGCTCGCGATGCTGCTCTAGGGATGTTGAGAAGATTAGGATGTCATCCAAGTATACGATGACGAAGATATCCAACCAATCCCTGAAGATGTCGTTCCCAAAGTGTTGGAACGTGGCAGAAGCATTACAAAGGCCAAATGGCATTACCAGGTATTCGAAATGTCCGAATCTAGTGCGGGAAGCAGTCTTCCATTCGTCGCCCTCTCGGATGCGCACCAAGTTGTACGCCCCACGAAGATCCAGCTTAGTAAACAGGATGGCAGATCTGAGTCTCTGAAAGAGTTCGGGGACTAGAGGAAGGGGATAACGTTTTTTAATAGTAACTTTATTTAAATCCCTATAATCGATGCAGGGTCGGAGGGTGTGATCCTTCTTCTCTACGAAGAGGATACCTGCCCTTGCTGGAGAGGTAGAGGGATGGATGAACCCCTTCTTCAGACTTTCGTCTACATAGTCCTTTAAGACGTCCAGCTCACGTTCAGAAAGTGGGTAAATCCGGCCGAACGGGATTTCGGCTCCTGGGAGCAAGTCGATGGGGCAGTCATATGGACGGTGGGGGGGCAAGGTCTCTGCTCCCCGTTTGCTGAATACATCCAGGAAATCATGGTATGCTTTGGGCACCACAGAACATACATCAGGTTCGGATTCAAGACAGAACAGAGTCTTGGGGAATTCAGGAGGAGCGGGTAGACAGGAATTCTTGCAGTAAAGAGATGGGAACTGGATGGTGCCTGTGATCCAATTGACTTGCGGGTTATGTGCTTGCAACCACGGTAATCCCAGGATAATGGGAAATAAGGAGGATGTGATAACATCCAGGCTAATCAGTTCCTTATGGCCGGAGGAGGAGACCATAGGAAG
The DNA here is from genome assembly GCF_965119305.1 of Pelophylax lessonae. NCBI lineage: Eukaryota > Metazoa > Chordata > Amphibia > Anura > Ranidae > Pelophylax > Pelophylax lessonae. The sequence continues at coordinate 283,050,283 of NC_138769.1, forward strand.
GGGAAAAGTTTCTTGGGTCACGGGCCCGGATTTGATGTGGGAGCCATCAGCCAGGAAGATGGTGAGGTCCTGAGTCTTGAGCCGGAGAGGTACGCAACATGCAGGGCGAACGAGCGATCAATGAAACAACGGCAGGCTCCAAAGTCAATGATTGCGGTAACTGGGACGAGTCCTTCCGGAAGCTGTAATGACACAGGAAAGGCTAGGTGGGAGGAACTGGCAACAGATGGTGAGGCCGGCATGAACTTATGGTATTTTGCCGGGCAGGAGCGCACATAGTGGCCAGCTTCACCGCAATACAGGCACAGCTTACCCAACTGGTGACGGCGTCTCTCCTCCGGGGACAAACCAGGCCGTATGATCCCAAGGTTCAGTCGTATCTGAGGCGACTCCAGCGGGAGCGGGGTTGGTAAGAGCTGACCCAGCAGAAGAAAAGTATGCAGGATGAGCAACTCGTGGTAGCGTCCAGGCTGGTCTGAACTGCTGCGGAGATCGTTCTGCTCTGCGCTCCCGTAGCCACCGGACGATTTGAATGGCCTGGGAAATCAAATCTTCCATGGCGTTGGGGACACCTACCCGCGCCAGCTCGTCCTTCAGTCCTTCTGAAAGCCGAGACGGAACTGATACCGGAGTGCTGCTTCGTTTCAGGACGTATCGGAACTGAGGCAGCGGAAGTCAGTGACGTAGTGTTCTACGGGCCTGCGACCCTGCTGAAGAACATGAAGCGCAGCTTCTGCGGTGGAGGATCGCTGCGGGTCAACATAGAGCTGTGCCATGGCCTCAAAAAATGACCGTAAGGAGTTTAATGGGGGCTGCCCTCTTCAAGGAGCCGATATCTCCCTGCTCCTAGGCGAACTGGGGTTCGCCTAGGAGCAGGGAGATAAACAAACCCCACCTTGGTGGTCTCCAAAGAAAAGGTTCGAGGTTGCAGGGAGAAATACAGCTGGCAGGCGTTGCGAAAGGCGCGGAATTTACCGCGATCCCCGGAATATTTTTCGGGAGCAGGAACTCGAGGTTCTGGTGGCAGCATCACTACGGTAGGGCCAGAAGCAGGTGCAGAGAGTGCTGCAGCAGGAGAGGAAGCAGATAATACAGGAGGATCCCCCTGAAGTGTCGTAGAGCGCAGCCGTTCCTCTAGCTGTGTGTAGCCGTCTTGAAGTGACTTTACGGTTTGAGACAGGGCTGCGAGGTGTTGGCAGATCTCTTCCAACGGTGAGGCTTCTCTTGCAGGCTCCGTCATGGCTGACTTGTACTGTTAGGGATACAAGTGGTAGCCTGATGGCAGAGGAAGGCCCCACGTGTGCCAGAGGGCGGAGCTTAGACGGGAACCCCCAAGGTAAGTGACACAGGCTAACCTGAGGTGCGGAATCTAAGTATCCACCGGTTTTCGCCAGAGCCTCTAGTGGGGAGGATGGATTTTGCTGCGTGTGGATACCAGGTCGCAGTCCTCAGGGTCGCCCCACCAAGGGAGAAGCCGGTCATGATCCGAAGGCAGATAAGCAGACAAGGGAGATCCGAGAGAATGGTCAAACAAGCCGGGGGTCAGGACGGGCAGCAGGTCAACAAGGTCAGGAACAAGCCAAAGGTCAAAACGGATATCAAACAGGTAACAGGAAGCAGGCTTCAGGAACACAGGAAGAGCTGCAGACAAGTCAGCAAAGACACAGTGCTTCTGAGCTGTTTAAATAAGGCAGCCTGTTTGCCAATTACTGCAATTAGTCTGCTCTAGGTTAACCCTTTAGATTGCAGATTCATGACAGCACATCAGTGTGCTCAGGAAGCATTCCTAACAGCGGCCAATACGGAAGGCTTCGTTATATACCCACAGCAGCACGGGCACCAACTGTTCAGCGTATCGGCTGTAAACCTCCGACGGGATACCATCAGCCCCCGGAGATTTACCAGGCCTTTTATGGCCGACACTTACTTCTTTATCCTGTTAATGCCTAATGTTCCTTCAGCCACAGAATACTACGTTCTTAGCTGTCAGGTAAACCTATTTGGGCTAATTTTTGGGTCCTTTTATGGCCGACACTTACTTCTTTATCCTGTAAATGCCTAATGTACCTTCAGCCACAGAATACTACATTTTTAGCTGTCAATTTTTGTCTTTTAGAGCCTTAAAAAGCCGGTTTTAGACAAGATTTTAGACATTTGGCTCCAATGGCCTGAAATTTTTTTTGATTAAAATAACTATTTTGGTCTCCAAGTGTCTAAAAAGCCTTTTTTAGTCAAAATAACTGCATTTGGTCAACAAAGGTCTGAAAAATTTTTTTAGGCAAAATGACTGTATTTTTGTCTTTGAGTCTTAAAAAGCCAGTTTTAGACAAGATAACTGCATTTTGCTCTCCAATGGCCTGAAATTTTTTTGGTCAAAATGACTATTTTGGTCTCCAAGTGTCTAAAAATCCTTTTTTAGTCAAAATAACGGCATTTGGTCACCAAAGGTCTGAACATTTTTTTAGTCAAAATGACTGTATTTTTGTCTTTTAGAGCCTTAAAAAGCTGGGTTTAGACAAGATTAGTCTAAAACTGGCCATTTGGGCTCCAATGGCCTGAAAAGATATTTTCGGTCAAAATTACTCTATTTTGGTCTCCAAGTGTCTTAAAATCCTTTTTTAGTCAAATTACTGCATTTGCTCCAAAGGTCAGAAAAAAAATGTAGTCAAAATGACTATATTTTTGTCTTTTAGAGCCTTAAAAAGCCGGTTTTAGAAAAGATTTTAGACATTTGGCTCCAATGGCCTGAAAAAAATGTTTTGGTCAAAATGACTCTATTTTGGTCTCCAAGTGTCTAAAAACCTTTTGTTAGTCAAAATAACGGCATTTGGTCACCAAAGGTCTGAAATTTTTTTTGTCAAAATGACTGTATTTTTGTCTTTTAGAGCCTTAAAAAGCCGTTTTTAGACTCGATTTGTCTAAAACAGGCCATTTGGGCTCCAATGGCCTGAAAAAGTTTTTGGTCAAAATGACTCTATTATGGTTTCCAAGTGTCTAAAAAGCCTTTTTAAGTCAGAGTCTGCAGAGTCGGCGAAACATGTTGGACCTGGGTGACCCCACTACTCTAGGATATGGCTCATAATTTTATTTATCACATATTTTCTATATTGACTGTCTTTTGATGCCTTTGCATCTGTGTCTTTTTTAACAATTTTGTACACATGTATTAATAAAATCATTATATATTAAATTGGTCTTCTATTTATCTATTCATGCCAAGTAACTCCTGCCTACAAAGTCCCAGGTTGGGTGTTTCCTCAGAATACACAGTTCCCTGTGGGGCTCATTTAGGGTCTGGTGTATTGGAACACCAATACCACTTGATACACTTTTTTCTCATATGTCCTTAGGGATGTGGCAGGACCTTTCTTGGCTTACTGGCATTTAGGGTCGGTACCTAACATTTTCTACTTGCTTCTGCATCCTGTGAATGCCTAATGTACCTTTAGCCACAGAATACTACGTTTTTAGGTAAACCCATGTGAGCTAATTTTTGGGGCCTATACAGGCCGACACTTACTTCTGTATACTGTGTGAATGCCTGATGTACCTCTAGCCATCCAATAATACGTTCATTGCTGTCAGTTAAACCCATGTGAGCTACGTTTTGGGGCCTAAACAGGCCGACACTTACTTCTGTATACTGTCAATGCCTGATGTACCTCCAGCCATCAAATACACTACGTTCTTTGGTGTCAGTTAAACCCATGTGAGCTAATTTTTGGGGCCTATACAGGCCGACACTTACTTCTGTATCCTGTGAATGCCTAATGTAATTCCATCCTTTAAATACTACGTTCCTTGCTGTCAGTTAAACCTATGTGAGCTAATTTTTGGGGTCTATAAAGGCCGACACTTACTTCTGTATACTGGAAATGCCTAATGTACCTCCAGCCATCAAATACAGTACGTTCTTTGCTGTCAGTTAAACCCATGTGAGCTAATTTTTGGGGCCTATACAGGCTGACACTTACTTCTGTATCCTGTGAATGCCTAATGTACCTTCAGCCACAGAATACTACGTTATTAGCTGTCAGTTAAACCCATGTGGGCTAATTTTTGGGGACTATACAGGCCGACACTTACTTCTGTATCCTGTGAATGCCTAATGTACCTTCAGCCTCCAAATACTACATACTTAGCTGTCAGGTAAACCCATGTGAGCTAATTTTTGGGGCCTATACATGCCGACACTTACTTCTGTATACTGTGTGAATGCCTAATGTACCTCTAAACAAAACGATTCAGGATGCTCATAATTGTCCGTTATGTTCCGCGGAAAGACCTTCTCTTTGCCACAAGTTCTGGTCCTGTCCCTATATCATGACATTCTGGGACCAGGTACTGACCTTCATCGGGGAAGTGACGAAGTGGCACATACCCAAAGACCCTATATTGCTCCTGTTCGGTTACTGGGACAAACGCCTCCAAAAGTGTGCCTCGCCACATCGTCTGTGGATCCTGACCTGTTTACTGGTGGCCAGAAGGACAATCCTAACTAATTGGATCTCCACGACTCCCCCCTTAGTTTCCCGGGTCAGATCAGAGCTTTCCACACTTCTTTCCATTGACCGCCTCAACACGTTTTTTTCAGCCCCATCCTCACGGAAATCATTTCTACAGAAATGGGACAATTACGTCAAGTACTCCTTCCCCAAATCCGACCCCTCTATGGATCAATATACATTTACGTTCCAGGACTCGCCCAAGAACTCTTCCCCACTCTCACATTCCCCATCAGTTTCCATGCTCTTTTTACCCTGGACCCCCCTCCCCCCACCCTGCCCTTCCCCAGTTCAGGTTACCCATACTATGAGTGACCTAATTTGCATAATGTCTGTATTTAATTGTACCTTTTCTGTTGTTGATACTCACGTGTTATATTACAAAATTTTAAATAAAAAAAATAAAAGGAAAACCCAAAAGCCTTACAGCACCTGGTATTCCCAGGCGGTCTCCCATCAAGGGACTAACCAAGCCCGACCCTGCTTAGCTTCTGAGATCAGACGAGATAGGGCACGTTCAGGGTGATGTGGCCGTAGGCGATCACCCCTGCCACCCTCGACCCCTTTGAACTTGGCCATGGCAAGATGGCACCTCAGGAGAAACAAAAAGAAAGCCAACGAATAAAGGAAAAGCCAAAAGCCTACAGCACCTGGTATTCCCAGGCGGTCTCCCATCCAGGTACTGACCAGGCCCGACCCTACTTAGCTTCCAAGATTAGACAAGATCGGGTGCGTTCAGGGTGATGTGGCCGTAGGCAATCACCTCTGCCACATCTGGCCATGGCAAGATGGCACCTCAAGTTATTCGTTGGCTTTCTTTTTGTTTCTCCTGTGTGAATGCCTAATTTACCTCTAGCCATCAAATACACTATGTTCTTTGCTGTCAGTTAAACCCATGTGAGCTAAGTTTTGGGGCCTATATAGGCTGACACTTACTTCTGTATCCTGTGAAAGCCTAATGTACCTCCAGCCATCAAACTACGTTCTTTGCTGTCAGTTAAACCCATGTGAGCTAATTTTTGGGGCCTATACAGGCCGACACTTACTTCTGTATCATGTGAATGCCTAATGTACCTCCAGCCATTAAATACTACGTTCTTTGCTGTCAGTTAAACCAATGTGAGCTAATTTTTGGGGCCTATACAGGCCGACACTTACTTCTGTATACTGTGTGAATGCCTAATGTACCTCCAGGCACCAAATACTACGTTCTTAGTTGTCAGGTAAACCCATGTGGGCTAATTTTTGGGGCCTTTTAAGGCCGACACTTACTTCTGTATCCCGTGAATGCCTAATGTACCTTCAGCCACAGAATACTACGTTCTTAGCTTTCTTTTTTTTTTTTTGGATTTATTGTTCTTTATTTCAATTTCAAGGAGAATTACAACACAAAGTATAATATATACCTCCAAGGCATAAACAAAAAGAGAACGAGAACCACAATACAAGCCCCCATCCTCTTCCCAGTACACAATGTGTTCACATTCAAAGAAATATTCATCATTTTCCAGGGTACCAATAGTGCCCGCAATAAGAAAGAGAAAAAAAATCCTTGACGAGGAAACAGTTTGTCCAGATCGCAAGGCTCTTACCCAATCTTCCTTTTCACTCTTCCCTCTCCCTTCCTCTCCAAACATCACTGCTGCCCCCTTTAATCTACCTCTGTATTGTGTCTTCCGAGAAGACAGCTATGGAGTTCATCTTTCCGTCTCCTACACTATTCTTTTCTCCTTTCCACTTTTTTCCCCTCCCTCCCTACCCTCCCCCCCTTCCCTCACTCATACTATCAGACAAACATCCACTCACAAAAAAAACAAAAAATAAACATTTTTTAAAAAAATTTTCTCCTCCCCCTCTCCCCCCCTCCCCCTCTCCTCCCCCTCTCCCCCCCTCCCCCTCTCCTCCCTCAACCAGGGCCTCCAAAACGCTGAACCTTTGTAGTCTAGTCCCCCAAGCTCATATTTTAGGGTGCTAAGTGGAGAAGTTGTTTCCCCTCATCCGAGGTCGTAAATAAGTTCCAGATACCCCATATCGCCTTATATTGTTCGTATTTGTTTTGTGAGGAAAGTACTAAATCCTCCATTTTATTTATATGCTCTAATTTCCGTGCCCATTCAGATACTGAGGGGGGATTTGTCCTCCTCCAGTATTGCGGTATGCATGCTCTTGCAGCATTCATCATATGAGGTAATATCGATCTTTCATATTTCTTCCTTGATAGCCCCGATATCTGCAAGAGGCAAAAGGCTGCATCTCCCTCAATTCTATAATCCGTTATTTTCTGAATTATACCCCCTACTTCAGACCAGTATTTCTTTATATCTGGGCAATTCCAGAAAATATGGTACAACGTACTCTCTCCCTCCCCACATCTCCAGCACCTATCAGATTCCTGGGGATACCACTTATGTAATTTATCTGGTGTATTATACCATCTGGTTAAGATCTTATAATTTGTTTCCTGAATTTTAGTGCACTTTGTTGGCCCGAATGTTAACCTACATATTCTCTGTACCTGTGCTATTGTTATATCCCTATTTAAATCTGATTTCCACTTTTCCACCCAATCTAATTTCTGTTGTTCTATTGGGGTATTCATCATTTTTATATAGCATAGAGAGGACACGTCCACTACTCTCCCCCTTCTCACATAGCCTCTCAAAGTTTGTCAACGGTTTTACAAATTTCTCCGGCCTTGGGAGCGACTCCAAGAAATGTTGTACCTGGAGCGCCTCCCAAAGGGGGAGGCCAAATGGTCCGTTCCTATCTGTTAAATTAGGGATCGAGGGCCAGCTCCTCTGATTCGCAAACATTTTTACACTTACTTGTCCGGATTCTCGTAGTTTTTTGAAATACTGTCTATCCAGTCCTGGGGTAAAGTTTGGGTTCCCCAATATAGGATATAGAGGGAAATCTATTGTTGTTATTTTTTGCCTCAGGGATTGCTGATTACCTATCTTTATAGTATTTCCTATCAATGGGTGTGTTTTTAATGTCTTAGGGAGACTCTGATAGCACCATAACGCTCTCTTTAAGGACACTGCAGTCTGTGCCTGTTCTATTTGAACCCAAATCTTCATTTCCGAATGGTGCCACCAATCTATTATTCTATTTAGCTGTATGGCATGATAGTATCTACATAGATCTGGGATCGCAAGTCCTCCCATATGCTTAGGCAAAGTTAAGCTATTACGAGCTATGTGTGGCTCCTTTTTGGCCCAGATATATCTAGTAAACATTCCATGTATGGTTTTAAAGAAGCTATTCGATATTTTGATAGGCAGAGCTCGCTTCAAATATAAATATTTTGGTAAGATTTTCATTTTTATTAGGTTCCCCCTCCCAAACCAAGACTGGAGTCCCCCCTCCCATTGGTCAAGAAGTCTCCTTGTCTCCTTGACCAGAGGGAGCAAATTCAGGTCGACTATCCTTGACAGGTCTGCTGATATATATGTCCCTAAATATTTCACTGCCTCTTTCACCCAGATAAAGCCAAAGTTACTTTTAGTCCCCATACTGTTTAAATTCCTTTAGGAGCACCGGTAATGAGATGTCTGGCTCTGGCAAGGTAAATAACAGATCATCCGCATAGGCTGCGATTTTATATTGCTCTTTGCCCTGGGAAACTCCTCTTATATCCGGATTCATGCGGATTTTACATAAGAAAGGTTCCAGTACTAGAGCGAAGAGCAATGGGGAAAGTGGACATCCTTGTCTTGTGCCGTTCTTTATATAAAAAGGTTCTGAGAGTACCCCATTAGCCTTCACCCTCGCTGTCGGATTTGAATAGACTTTGGTGATTCTTTCCTTCATTACTTCTCCTACTTCTATATATCTGAGCACTGACTGCATAAAGGCCCACTCAACTCTATCGAAAGCCTTTTCTGCGTCGGTGCTCAGTATAACACAGGGGGTCCTTGCTTTATTAACTGTGGATTAAATTGAGGACTCTCGTAGTATTGTCTTTCGCTTCTCTTGCCATCATGAATCCTACTTGATCTAAATGAATTACCCTCGAAAGGATCCTCGACATTCTAGTAGCTAATATTTTCGTGAAGATTTTTAAATCTGTATTTAACAAGGAGATAGGCCTATAACTTCCGCAATTTGCTGGGTCCTTACCCTCCTTCAGAATCAGCGTCAAGTAGGCTGCCAAAGTATCTCTGGCAAACACATTAGGCATTCACAGTATACAGAAGTAAGTGTCAGACTGTATAGGCCCCAAAAATTAGCTCACATGGGTTTAACTGACAGCACAGAACGTAGTATTTGATGGCTGGAGGTACATTAGTCTTTCACAGGATACAGAAGTAAGGGTCAGCCTGTATAGGCCCAAAACTTAGCTTGCATGGGTTTAACTGACAGCAAAGAACATAGTGTATTTGGTGGCTGAAGGTACATTAGGCATTCACAGTATACAGAAGTAAGTGTCGGCCTGTATAGGCCCCAAAAAATAGCTCACATGGGTTTAACTGACAGCAAAGAACTTAGTATTTGATGGCTAGAGGTAAATTAGGCATTCACACAGGAGAAACAAAAAGAAAGCCAACGAATAACCTGAGGTGCCATCTTGCCATGGCCAAGTTCAAAGGGGTCGAGGGTGGCAGTGGTGACATTGACAGTATACAGAAGTAAGTGTCGGCCTGTTTAGGCCCCAAAACGTAGCTCACATGGGTTTAACTGACAGCAAAGAATGTATTATTGGATGGCTAGAGGTACATCAGGCATTCACACAGTATACAGAAGTAAGTGTCGGCCTGTATAGGCCCCAAAAATTAGCTCACATGGGTTTACCTGACTGCTAAGAACGTAGTATCCTGTGGCTAAAGGTACATTAGGCATTCACAGGATGCAGAAGTAAGTGGAAAGTGTTAGGTGCCGTCCCTAAATGCCAGTAAGCCAAGAAAGGTCCTGCCACATCCCTAAGGACATATGAGAAAAAAGTGTATCAAGTGGTATTGGTGTTCCAATACACCAGAGCCTAAATGAGCCCCACAGGGAACTGTGTATTCTGAGGAAACACCCAACCTGGGACTTTGTAGGCAGGAGTTACTTGGCATGAATAGATAAATAGAAGACCAATTTAATATATAATGATTTTATTAATACATGTGTACAAAATTGTTAAAAAAGACACAGATACAAAGGCATCAAAAGACAGTCAATATAGAAAATATGTGATAAATAAAATTATGAGCCATATCCTAGAGTAGTGGGGTCACCCAGGTCCAACATGTTTCGCCGACTCTGCAGACTCTGACTTAAAAAGGCTTTTTAGACACTTGGAAGAATGACTCAAAGAGGGAGAGGGTTTTGGCAAAGTGTAGATCTCTTGTGTTTTCAATAAACAAGGCATTCTGAGTTGACTCCCAGCTTATGTGTCATCTAGTTCTTAGGAGGGAAGGATTGTATAACACTACCTGGATTGTTGCATGCTGTACCTGCTTAGTTGGATTATTACCTGTTTTCCTGTCTACCAGCGGAGCCAATGTAGATTAAACTACTCCTCCTCTACACAGGCGGTCTCCCATCCAGGTACTAACCAGGCCTGATGCTACTTAGCTTCCGAGATCAAATGAGATCGGGCGCATTCAGGGTGATGTGGCCGTAGGCGATCACCACTGCCACCCTCGACCCCTTTGAACTTGGCCATGGCAAGATGGCTCCTCAGGAGAAACAAAAAGAAAGCCAACGAATAAAGGAAAAGCCAAAAGTCTACAGCACTTGGTATTCCCAGGTGGTCTCCCATCCTGGTTACAGGCCTGACCCTGCTTAGCTTCCGAGATCAGGCGCGTTAAGGGTGATGTGGCCATAGGCAATAACCACTGCCACCATTGACCCCTTTGAACTTGGCCATAGCAAGATGGCACCTCAGGATAAACAAAAAGAAAGCCAACGAATAAAGCAAAAGCCAAAAGTCTACAGTGCATACCCCGATCCCTGCTGCCACCCCCTGCCTCTCGGAGTCCCAGGAGGGGGGTCCCGGTCTCACAGACACTCTGGGGGATGGGGACCTGAGGAGGCACATTTGGGCCCTTCCTACTAAGGCAGACCTGGACAGATTCATCTCCAGGGTTGAGACTGCCTTTAAAGAGGATATTGCTCAGCTGAAGGTGGACACTTCTCACTTGGGATCCCGGGTGGAGTCTGTAGAACAGCGCCTGGATGCAGCTCTCCCTATCATTTCCCAGTTACAGGCACACTGTGTTGGACAGGATCAGAAAATTGAGGCCCTGCTCTCCCAACTTGACGACTTTGAAAATCGCAGCCGCCGGGGGAATATCAGGATTCTGGGCCTCCCTGAAGCCACGGCCCCTAGGGACATTGTCCCCACACTGACTGACATATTCAGAGAGATTTTGGGCCTCCCTGCCACTGCCCCTATTGAAATTGATAGGGCGCACAGGGCCCTGCGACCTCCTTCACAAGACGCTGACAATCCACGTGACGTCATCTGTAAGCTCCATAAATACACCGTTAAAGACAATATAATGCAGAAGATGAGAAACAAGCCCTTTTTTTACTTTGATGGTGCACGTCTTTACTTCTACCAGGATTTGTCGCGCCACACCCTTATGCAACGCAGGGCTCTTCGTCCTCTGCTCGAGTCGCTTCAAGCTGCTGGCCTCACCTACCACTGGGGCTTCCCCTTTTATCTTCAAGCTACTAGAGGTGATGTCTCGGCTACCCTACGCACCAAAGACGACCTCCAGGGGTTCTGTGCTGTTCTGTGTTCTGGCAAGAGGTACAGTAGGCATTCACACAGTATACAAAAGTGTCGACATGTATAGGCCCCAAAAATTAGCTCACATGGGTTTACCTGACAGTTAAGCAGTCTCAACCCTGGAGATGAATCTGTCCAGGTCTGCCTTAGTAGGAAGGGCCCAAATGTGCCTCCTCAGGTCCCCATCCCCCAGAGTGTCTGTGAGACCGGGACCCCCCTCCTGGGACTCCGAGAGGCAGGGGGTGGCAGCAGGGATCGGGGTATGCACTGTAGACTTTTGGCTTTTGCTTTATTCGTTGGCTTTCTTTTTGTTTATCCTGAGGTGCCATCTTGCTATGGCCAAGTTCAAAGGGGTCAATGGTGGCAATGGTTATTGCCTATGGCCACAAGTGTCGGACTGTTTAGGCCCCAAAAATTAGCTCACATGGGTTTAACTGACAGCAAAGAATGTAGTATTGGATGGCTAGAGGTACAGCAGGCATTCACACAGTATACAGAAGTAAGTGTCGGCCTCTATAGCCCCCAAAAATTAGCTCACATGTGTTTACCTGACTGCTAAGAATGTAGTATTCTGTGGCTAAAGGTACATTAGGCATTCACAGGATACAGAAGTAAGTGTCGGCCATAAAAGGCCCCAGAAATGAGCCCACATGGGTTTACCTGACACTTACCTTCAGTCACAGAATACTACGTTCTTAGTTAAACCCATGTGGGCTAATTTTTGGGGCCTATACAGGCCGACACTTACTTCTGTACCCTGTGAATGCCTAATGTACCTTCAGCCACCAAATACTACGTTCTTAGCTGTCAGGCTAATTTTTGGGGACTTTTATGGCCGACACTTACTTCTGTATCCTGTGAATGCCTAATGTACCTTCAGCCACAGAATGCTAAATACATTCATTTTGACAAAAAAATTTCGGACAATTGGAGACCAAGTGCAGTGTCTAAAACCGGCTTTTTAAGACTCTAAAAGACAAAAATACAGTCATTTTTGACTAAAAAAGTTAGGTGACCAAATGCAGTTATTTTGGCTAAAAAAAGGTTATTAGACACCTGGAGACCAAAAAAGAGTCATTTTGACCAAAGAAATTTTTTCAGGCCATTGGAGCCCAAATGTCTAAAATCTTGTCTAAAACCGGCTTTTTAGGGCTCTAAAAGACAAAAATATAGTCATTTTGACAAAAAAATTTTCAGACCTTTGGTTACCAAATGCAGTTATTTTGACTAAAAAGGCTTTTTAGACACTTGGAGACCAAAATAGAGTCATTTTGACCAAAAAAATTTTTTCAGGCCATTGGAGCCCAAATGGCCGGTTTTAGACAAATCTGGTCTAAAACAGGCATTTTAAGACTCAAAAAGACAAAAATACATTCATTTTGACTTAATTTTTTTTCAGACCTTTGGTGACCAAATGCAGTTATTTTGACTAAAAAAGGCTTTTTAGACACTTGGAGACCAGAATAGAGTAATTTTGACCAAAAAATGTTTTTCAGGCCATTGGAGCCAAATGTCTAAAATCTTGTCTAAAATCAGCTTTTTAATGCTCTAAAAGACAAAAATATAGTCATTAGGACTAAAAAAAATTTAAGACCTTTAGTGACCAAATGCAGTTATTTATACTAAAAAGGGCTCTTTAGACACTTGGAGACCAAAATAGAGTCATTTTGACCAAAAAGATTTTCAGGCCATTGGAGCCAAAATGTCTAAAATCTTGTCTAAAACCGGCTTTTTAAAGCACTAAAAGACAAAAATACAGTCAATTTGAATACATTTTTTTCAGACCTTAGGTGACCAAATGCATTTTGACTAGAAAAAGGCTTTTTAAACACTTGGAGACCAAAATAGAGTCATTTTGACCAAAAAAAACTTTTTTTCAGGCTATTGGAGCTCTATTTTGGTCTCCAATTGTCGAAAAAGCCTTTTTTAGTATAAATAACTGCATTTAGTCACCAAAGGTCTGATAAAAAAAATTGTCAAAATAACTGTATTTTTGTCTTTTAGAGCCTTAAAAAGCCGGTTTTAGACAAGATTTGTCTAAAACCGTCCATTTGGGCTCCAATGGCCTGAAAAAATGTTTTCGGTCAAAATGACTCTATTTTGGTCTCCAAGTGTCTAAAAAGCCTTTTTTTAGTCAAAATAACTGCATTTGGCCACCAAAGGTCTGAAAAAAACTTTAGTCAAAATGACTATATGTTTGTCTTTTAGCGCATTAAAAATCCGGTTTTAGACAAGATTTTAGACATTTGGCTCCAATGGCCTGAAAAAAAGTTTTTTGGTCAAAATGACTCTATTTTGGTCTCCAAGTGTCTAAAAAGCCTTTTTTAGTATAAATAACTGCATTTAGTCACCAAAGGTCTGATAAAAAAAATGTGTCAAAATAACTGTATTTTTGTCTTTTAGAGCCTTAAAAAGCCGGTTTTAGACAAGATTTGTCTAAAACCGTCCATTTGGGCTCCAATGGCCTGAAAAAATGTTTTCGGTCAAAATGACTCTATTTTGGTCTCCAAGTGTCTAAAAAGCCTTTTTTTAGTCAAAATAACTGCATTTGGCCACCAAAGGTCTGAAAAAAACTTTAGTCAAAATGACTATATGTTTGTCTTTTAGCGCATTAAAAATCCGGTTTTAGACAAGATTTTAGACATTTGGCTCCAATGGCCTGAAAAAAAGTTTTTTGGTCAAAATGACTCTATTTTGGTCTCCAAGTGTCTAAAAGCCTTTTTTAGTCAAAATAACTGCATTTGGTCACCAAAGATCTGAAAAACAATTTAGACAAATTGACTCTATTTTTGTCTTTTAGAGCCTTAAAAAGCTGGTTTTAGACAAGATTTTAGACATTTGGGCTCCAATGGCATGAACATTTTTTTTGGTTAAAATGACTCTATTTTGGTCTCCAAGTGTCTAAAAATCTTTTTTTAGTATAAATAACTGCATTTGGTCACCTAATTTTTGGGGCCTAAACAGTCCGACACTTACTTCTGTATCCTGTGAATGCCTAATGTACCTTCAGCCACCAAATACTACATTCTTAACTGTCAGGTAAACCCATGTGAGCTAATTTTTGGGGCCTATACATGTCGACACTTTTGTATACTGTGTGAATGCCTACTGTACCTCTTGCCATCAAATACTACGTTCTTTGCTGTCAGTTAAACCCATGTGAGCTATTTTTTGGGGCCTATACAGGCCGACTGTAAGATCCTGGTACCTGCGGTACCCTTCCAGCCTATTATTTGTATATTACGTTCCACCATATAGATAGGTGGAACGCATCTAGTACCTGTCCCTTTAAATTCCATGACCTCATCAGTGAGCAGCTATTTCAACCGCTGGTATTCACTCACATGTGTTCGTGCAAACCGCTTGCTACAGCATTACCTAACGCTGCCGAATCCTCCAGCTATTCCCTAATACCTGGATTGACTGAAGACTTGCTACAACATCTTGTATCTCGCTACAAGATCATTACCTCACCGCCGGAACCCTCTCCTTACAAACCTACCAGTGATAAGTACCCCACAGGGGAATACCTTCCTAATCTACTTTCACTACTACTCTGCTTACTAAAGACTATTGCTACTCTAAGAACTATACTGTTACATCTAACATCTGCACCGCTACTTAGATTGCAAGCTCTTGGACCTATTACCATCTTGTCACTGCACTAGCCTAGCATCTCCTGTACACTTCATCTGCTCTTCACTACCACCTGTTACCTGTACATGATTGCTATCCTAAGTGCTTAATATCACCATCTGTTACCTCTTACCATTGCTATCACTATCCACGCCTGTCCCCTCAGTATCACCTCTATACTTTCACATATAAACATATCACTCCAGGAACATCTTTAATGAGTGTCTGTGTTTGTGTATGTGCTTGCTGAGACAGGCTGATGCACAATGATGAGTCTTGAGAGTTGGATATGGTAGTTCAACACATCTCTACATGACTACTGAGTGTAACTTCCGCAGCTGCAAATCCACACCACACAAATAAACGCCGGAGCGTTACACCGACACAAACTTCTCAAAAAGAAAGCCAACGAATAAAGGAAAAGCCAAAAGCCTACAGCACCTGGTATTCCCAGGCTGTAGCGGAATGGACGCTGAGAGTGTGGCTTGTGTTGAAAGAATGACCATAATATTACTGAACAGTGTCCCTGAGGAAATATATAAAGATATATTGCAGATTGCTAGAATATGGCAGCAGTGTTTCATAGACCCCTGCTAGTGGGGTGGGGTTTGTTATTGTGAATACCGACATTCCATTGTCCTATTGTTCCTGTCTGCCTTGTAAGCATATTATGGGATGTGTGTTTGTGTGGAATGACTCAAAGAGGGAGAGGGTTTTGGCAGAGTGTAGATCTCTTGTGTTTTCAATAAACAAGGCATTCTGAGTTGACTCCCAGCTTATGTGTCATCTAGTTCTTAGGAGGGAAGGATTGTATAACACTACCTGGATTGTTGCATGCTGTACCTGCTTAGTTGGATTATTACCTGTTTTCCTGTCTACCAGCGGAGCCAATGTAGATTAAACTACTCCTCTGCTACACAGGCGGTCTCCCATCCAGGTACTAACCAGGCCTGATGCTACTTAGCTTCCGAGATCAAATGAGATCGGGCGCATTCAGGGTGATGTGGCCATAGGCAACCACCACTGCCACCCTCGACCCCTTTGAACTTGGCCATGGCAAGATGGCTCCTCAGGAGAAACAAAAAGAAAGTCAACGAATAAATGAAAAGCCAAAAGCCTACAGCACTTGGTATTCCCAGGCGGTCTCCCCTTCAGGTACTAACCAGGCCCGACCCTGCTTAGCTTCCGAGATCAGGCGCGTTCAGGGTGATGTGGCCGTAGGCGATCACCACTGCTAACCTCGACCCCTTTGAACTTGGCCATGGCAAGATGGCTCCTCAGGAGAAACAAAAAGAAAGCCAACGAATAAAGGAAAAGCCAAAAGTCTACAGCACTTGGTATTCCCAGGTGGTCTCCCATCCTGGTTACAGGCCTGACCCTGCTTAGCTTCCGAGATCAGGCGCGTTAAGGGTGATGTGGCCATAGGCAATAACCACTGCCACCATTGACCCCTTTGAACTTGGCCATAGCAAGATGGCACCTCAGGATAAACAAAAAGAAAGCCAACGAATAAAGCAAAAGCCAAAAGTCTACAGCACCTGGTATTCCCAGGCGGTCTCCCATCCAGGTACTAACCAGGCCTGACCCTGCTTAGCTTCCGAGATCAGACGTGATGGGGTGTGTTCAGGGTGATGTAGCCATAGGTGATCACCAGTGTGTAACGCTCCTGCGTTTTGTTATAGGCTGGATTTACAGCTGCAAAATCTCCACTCAGTAGTCATGTAGAGATGTGTTGAATACCAGATCCAACTCTCCAGGACTCATCACCGTGGGCCTGTCAGCTTCAACATACAGATATATACACACTCATTGAGATGTTCCTGGAGTGATAGGATGTATATGATAGTATGAAGGTGATGTGCTGAAGGGACAGGTGTGAACAGTGACAAGGATGGTAAGCACTTGATAGGTTTGTACAGGAGAGTTCAAGATGGTATTTAGGAATGCAGATAGGTTAGTATCGAGTATGCTAACAGGTGGTGAGGACAGCAGATGACAAATACAAGGATAGACTAACCCAGTGCAAGGATAGATAGTAGTAGACAGGAGAGCTAGCAATCTATGCAGCAGTGCAGATGATAGATGGTAGTAGACAGGAGAGCTAGCAATCTATGCAGATAGATGGTAGTAGTCTCAAGAGCTAGCAATCTATGTAACAGTGCAGATGATAGGATAGTATGGATAGGTAGTAACAGTCCTTAATGCAATAGTAGTAGTGTAAGTTATGGAGGTTTCCCCTGCGGGGTACTTATCACTATAGTATAGTAGTAGAAGGGTCCGGTGATGAGGAAGTGATCCAGTAGCGAGATACAGGGATCAGTAGCGAGGTTCGGGTCTGAGGAAGTGATCCTGGTAGCGAGATACAGGGATCTGTAGCGAGGTTCCACAGCGAGACACGCTTGTAAGCATAGATGCAAGGCAGGTTGAATGAACATGTGAGTGAGAACGCCGGCGGTTGAAATAGCCGCTCTGTGGCGCTCAGTGATGACAGCATCGGTCTTAAAGGTGTATGCGCACCTACCAGAAGAGAATGGTGGGACGCATACGCGGAATGAAAAGTGGAATAAGGGTACCAGAGGTACCAGAACATTACACAGTACCACCCTCGACCCCTTTGAACTTGGCCATGGCAAGATGTCACTTCAGGAGAAACAAAAAGAAAGCCAACGAATAAAGAAAAAGCCAAAAGCCTACAGCACCTGGTATTGC
Source organism: Pelophylax lessonae (assembly GCF_965119305.1). NCBI lineage: Eukaryota > Metazoa > Chordata > Amphibia > Anura > Ranidae > Pelophylax > Pelophylax lessonae. The sequence goes on from NC_138769.1 coordinate 283,067,857, forward strand.
CAGGCAGTCCCCCCTCCAGGTACTAACCAGGCCCAATCCTGCTTAGCTTCCAAGATCAGACCAGATTGAGCGCATTAAAGGTGATGTGGCCTTAGGCAATCACCACTGCCACCCTCGACCCTTTTGAATTTGGCCATGCCAAGATGGCACCTCAGGAGAAACAAAGAGAAAGCCAATGAATAAAGGACAACTCAGAATGCCTTGTTTATTGAAAACACAAGAGATCTACACTCTGCCAAAACCCTCTCCCTCTTTGAGTCATTCCACACAAACACACATCCCATAATATGCTTACAAGGCAGACAGGAACAATAGGACAATGGAATGTCGGTATTCACAATAACAAACCCCACCCCACTAGCAGGGGTCTATGAAACACTGCTGCCATATTCTAGCAATCTGCAATATATCTTTATATATTTCCTCAGGGACACTGTTCAGTAATATTATGGTCATTCTTTCAACACAAGCCACACTCTCAGCGTCCATTCCGCTACAGCCTGGGAATACCAGGTGCTGTAGGCTTTTGGCTTTTCCTTTATTCGTTGGCTTTCTTTTTGAGAAGTTTGTGTCGGTGTAACGCTCCGGCATTTATTTGTGTGGTGTGGATTTGCAGCTGCGGAAGTTACACTCAGTAGTCATGTAGAGATGTGTTGAACTACCATATCCAACTCTCAAGACTCATCATTGTGCATCAGCCTGTCTCAGCAAGCACATACACAAACACAGACACTCATTAAAGATGTTCCTGGAGTGATATGTTTATATGTGAAAGTATAGAGGTGATACTGAGGGGACAGGCGTGGATAGTGATAGCAATGGTAAGAGGTAACAGATGGTGATAGTAAGCACTTAGGATAGCAATCATGTACAGGTAACAGGTGGTAGTGAAGAGCAGATGAAGTGTACAGGAGATGCTAGGCTAGTGCAGTGACAAGATGGTAATAGGCTCAAGAGCTTGCAATCTAAGTAGCGGTGCAGATGTTAGATGTAACAGTATAGTTCTTAGAGTAGCAATAGTCTTTAGTAAGCAGAGTAGTAGTGAAAGTAGATTAGGAAGGTATTCCCCTGTGGGGTACTTATCACTGGTAGGTTTGTAAGGAGAGGGTTCCGGCGGTGAGGTAATGATCTTGTAGCGAGATACAAGATGTTGTAGCAAGTCTTCGGTCAATCCAGGTATTAGGGAATAGCTGGAGGATTCGGCAGCGGTAGGTAATGCTGTAGCAAGCGGTTTGCACGAACACATGTGAGTGAATGCCGGCGGTTGAAATAGCCGCTCAGAGCGGCACTCACTGAAGAGGTCATGGAATTTAAAGGGACAGGTACTAGATGCGTTCCACCTATCTATATGGTGGAACGTAATGTACAAATAATAGGCTGGAAGGGTACCGCAGGTACCAGGATCTTACAGTACCCCCCCCTAAGGCCGGCTCCGGAAGGCCTATAACACTGGTCTCTCCGGGTATTTGGAGTGTAACCTTCGTATAAGCCTGGGTGCGTGGACGTCAGAAGCATCCAACCAGGTGTCATCTTGGGGACCATAATTTTTCCATCTTATGAAATATTGGAGCTTTCCTCTGTGGATAGGAGAATCCAAAATTTCTTTAATCTCAAATTCTTCTCCACCTTCAACTTGTATTGGAGGTGGAGGCGCGATGGTAGGTCTAATCCCTTGGTTGGGTGTATGTGGCTTCAATAGAGATACATGGAACGTGGGGTGTATTTTAAGATCTGCCGGTAAAGTGAGTCGAACTGCAGATTCCCCAATGAGCTTCTCAATTGGGAAAGGTCCCAGGAATAGAGGTCCAAGCTTTTTACTAGGAATTTTCAACCTCAAGTTCCTCGTAGATAGCCAAACAAGATCCCCAATAGCATATTGAGGTGAAGGTCTTCTGCGGAGGTCATAGTACCTCTTTTGTTGGCTATGAGCATGTGAGATGGTGGTGTTAAGTAAGCCCAAAGAGTCTTTTATTTGGGTGAGATAGTTAGAGGCTACTGGGTTACTTGATGGTAGGATGCGTGGTGGAAGAATTGTGGGATGGAACCCATAGTTCAGGTAGAACGGACTTTGCTTAGTAGTACTGTGGGTTGCATTGTTATAAGCAAATTCTGCCAGAGGGAGGAGGTCCACCCAATCATCCTGTAGGTATGAGGTGTAGCAACGCAAATATTTTTCAATACACTGGTTGACTCTTTCAGTTTGTCCGTTGGTCTGCGGGTGATAGGGGGAAGTAAGTTTTCGCTCAATGCGCAGTATGTGGCATAGAGCTTGCCAAAACTTAGAGATGAACTGCGAGCCCCGGTCAGATAAAAGAGTCTTTGGAATTCCATGTAGTTTGAACACATATTTTACTAGCAATTCCGCTGTTTCCTTAGATGAAGGTAGTCTGCGAATGGGAATGAAATGTGCCATTTTTGTCAGATGGTCCACTGACACTAGGATGGTAGTGAATCCCTTGGACGGTGGTAATTCCACTATGGAGTCTAAAGAAACAACTTACCATGGAACTTTGGGTATTGGTAGACTGCAAAGTAAACCAGAAGGTTTTGTAGTGTCAATTTTGGACCTTGCACAGATGTCACATGAAGAAATGAATTTTTGTACAGACGTCTTCATCCCAGGCCACCAAAATTGCCTAGTGAGCAAATTAAATGTCTTAGTCATACCCATATGTCCTGCCATAGGTACGTCATGGGATAACTCCAAGATTTTGGTACGCATACCGGGAGGTATGTAGAGTTTGTCGTTAAAGTAGCGGAAGCCTTCTGCATCAGTACTTAGTTGAGGTGGTGGTGAATCCAGTCTTAGACTGTGCAGAATCTCTTCCTTTAAGGGACGAACAACACCAATAATACGGTCATGGGGTATTATAGGTAATGAAGGAATTTCGGCACAGTTATCTTCGGTTAACCGTGATAACGCATCTGCCTTCTTGTTTTTGTCTGCAGGTGTATAGGTCACTAAGAAATTGAATCTTAGGAAGAATAGCGACCAACGTACCTGTCGGTGGGAAAGGGTCTTGTTGGTCTGGAGATATTGGAGGTTTTTATGGTCTGTATATATGAGTATTGGCAACCGGGTGCCCTCAAGTAGATGTCGCCAATTCTCCAGTGCCAACTTCATGGCAAGTAACTCTTTTTCACCCACTGGGTAGTTCACCTCTGGGTTACTTAGTGATTTAGAGAAGAAGGCAACTGGATGAAGTGGTGAAGTATTCGTAGGTCCTTGGGAAAGAACTGCTCCTACAGCCATATTTGACGCATCTACCTCCAGGATGTATTGGAGGGATGGGTCTGGATGGCGTAGTATGGGAGCGGTAATGAAGCTTGATTTCAACAAGCTGAACGCTTTATTTGCTTCTTCAGACCATTTAAATGTTTGCTTAACACTTGTAAGTTGTGTGAGTGGTCTCACAATAGACGAGAAGTTCTTGATGAACTTCCTATAGAAGTTTGAGAATCCAAGAAATCGTTGTAAGGCCTTACGAGTTGTTGGTACAGGCCAATCCAGAATACAGGATATCTTGCTCATATCCATCTTGATGCTGTTCTTAGATATGATGTATCCTAAGAATAACACCTCTTCCTTATGGAATAGGCATTTCTTCAGTTTTACGTACAAGTTGTGTGCGAGCAATCTGGACAACACAAGTCTTACATGTCTTTTATGTTCAGACAAGGATTGAGAGTAAATGAGTATATCGTCCAGATATACTACGACACAGACATCGAGTAGATCTCGGAAGATGTCGTTTATGAACCGCTGAAATGCTTGTGTAATACAACCCAAACGGCATCACTAGATATTCGAATAGTCCGTATCTAGTTCTGAATGCTGTCTTCCACTCATCCCCACTACGGATGCGGATGAGATTGTAAGCCCCTTTAAGGTCTAACTTTGAGAAGTAAGTGGCTCCACGCACTTGTTCAATCAGTTCCGGGATGAGAGGTAAGGGATAGCGATCCTTTATCGTAATAATATTTAATTGACTATAGTCAATAATAGGCCGAAGGCTTAAAACCTTATTGCGGACAAAGAAAAGTCCTGCAGCTGTAGAGGAAGTAGAGGGTCTAATGAACCCTTTCGCTAAGTTCTCATCCAAGTATTCCTTGAGATGAGAAAGTTCATCCTGAGAAAGAGGATAAACATGACCGAAAGGTAGCTTACTATTAGGGAGTAGGTCAATAGAACAATCGTTGTCCCTATGGGGAGGCAACACTTGAGCATTTTTCTCAAGGAAGACTTCTGATAAATCCTGATAGCATGGTGGTGGTGTAATTTCCTCTGACACCATGGACAGGATTTTCTTTTGAGATTGGAGGTTACACGTGGTCTCGCAATAGTGAGAAGGGAAGGTTAGGGACCGTGTCTTCCAATCAATAGTTGGTTGATGTATATGTAACCAGGGAAGTCCCAAAATAATGGGAAAATGTGGTGAGGGTAACACATCAAACGTGGTGGTCTCAACATGAGACTCGTTAGCAGTAGCAAGGAGTGCTTGTGTCTGAGTGGTAATTGGACCAGAAGATAACGGAATACCGTTAATCAAACTAACAGAGACAGGTTTGGGTTTTGAAATAATAGGTATTTTATTTAAAGCAACAAAACTAGTGTCAATGTAGTTCCCACAAGATCCTGTGTCGATCATGGCCTGGGTGGTGATCCTAATTTGGTCCCACTGTAGGATCAAACGAATAAAGAGATAGGGATTAGTAAAAGAAGTCGTTAATCCCCCCAGCAAGACCTGTGCACACTCAACCTTTTTCTTGTGGACAAGGGGACAAACGCTTATCAAATGTTCGGCGGAGGCGCAGTACATACAGAGATTTTCTGTTTTTCTCCTGGTCTTTTCAGTAGATGATATTGGTGGGCGGATGGTTCCTACCTCCATAGGAGTAGGATCGAAGGACGACTCCCGAGAAGGGTTGGGTAATGGGATTCCCATTTTCTCAGCCTTCCTCTCTCGCAATCGTCTGTCTATTTTGATACTAAGTTGTATCAAGGCATCACCTCTATACTTTCACATATAAACATATCACTCCAGGAACATCTTTAATGAGTGTCTGTGTTTGTGTTTGTGCTTGCTGAGACAGGCTGATGCACAATGATGAGTCTTGAGAGTTGGATATGGTAGTTCAACACATCTCTACATGACTACTGAGTGTAACTTCCGCAGCTGCAAATCCACACCACACAAATAAACGCCGGAGCGTTACAGATTGCACGAACCCGAAAAATGGATTCAGCGGAAATAGCTACACATGTGATACAACTAACACAAAAGGTAAATTCATTAATTCTGAATGAAAACCAGACCTTGAGACAGCTCACTGCTGCCCAACCCCCCGAGCCCAAAATAAACCCTCCACAAGTCTGCACCACTATATCATATATGTCAGGTGATCCACGGGCTTGGGCAGACTCTCTTATTGAGAAAAATGACCCTCTTCTCAACTCCTATCCTACGTTTTTAGCAGAGCTCTCTAGCCTATATGAAGACTCTAATAGGCAGAGTACTGCTGACAGCCAATTGAGGGCTTTAAAACAAGGAAGGAGACCTGTTGAAGATTTCGTAGCAGAGTTCAAGAGATGGACCCTTGATTCAGGGTGGAATGATGCATCTTTGCGAACCCAGTTCAGGCTTGGGTTATCTGAAGCCATAAAAGACGAGCTCGCCCGAGCGGATTTACTACATTCTTTGCGGTCAGTTAAACCCATGTGAGCTAATTTTTGGGGCCTATACAGGCCGACACTTACTTCTGTACCCTGTGAATGCCTAATGTACCTTCAGCCACCAAATACTACGTTCTTAGCTGTCAGGCTAATTTTTGGGGACTTTTATGGCCGACACTTACTTCTGTATCCTGTGAATGCCTAATGTACCTTCAGCCGCAGAATGCTAAATACATTCATTTTGACAAAAAAATTTTGGACAATTGGAGACCAAGTGCAGTGTCTAAAACCGGCTTTTTAAGACTCTAAAAGACAAAAATACAGTCATTTTTGACTAAAAAAGTTTGTCAGACCTTTGGTGACCAAATGCAGTTATTTTGGCTAAAAAAAGGTTATTAGACACCTGGAGACAAAAAAAGAGTCATTTTGACCAAAGAAATTTTTTCAGGCCATTGGAGCCCAAATGTCTAAAATCTTGTCTAAAACCGGCTTTTTAGGGTTCTAAAAGACAAAAATAAAGATTTTTAGACACTTGGAGACCAAAAGAGAGTCATTTTACCAAAAAAATGTTCATGCCATTGGAGCCCAAATGTCTAAAATCTTGTCTAAAACTGGCTTTTTAAGGCTCTAAAAGACAAAAATAGAGTCAATTTGACTAAATTGTTTTTCAGATCTTTGGTGACTAAATGCAGTTATTTTGACTAAAAAAGGCTTTTTAGACACTTGGAGACCAAAATAGAGTCATTTTGACCAAAAAACTTTTTTTCAGGCCATTGGAGCCAAATGTCTAAAATCTTGTCTAAAACCAGCTTTTTAAGGCTCTAAAAGACAAAAATATAGTCATTTAGACTAAAAAAACAATTTCAGACCTTTGGTGACCAAATGCAGTTATTTTGACTATAAAAGGCTTTTTAGACACTTGGAGACCAAAATAGAGTCATTTTGACCAACAATTTCTTTTCAGGCCATTGGAGCCCAAATGGCCGGTTTTAGACAAATCTTGTCTTAAACCGGCTTTTTAAAGCTCTAAAAGACAAAAATACATTCATTTTGACTTAATTTTTTTTCAGACCTTTGGTGACCAAATGCAGTTATTTTGACTAAAAAAGGCATTTTAGACCCTTGGAGACCAGAATAGAGTCATTTTGACCAAAAAATGTTTTTCAGGCCATTGGAGCCAAATGTCTAAAATCTTGACTAAAATCAGCTTTTTAATGCTCTAAAAGACAAAAATATAGTCATTTGGACTAAAAAAATTTCAGACCTTTGGTGACCAAATGCAGTTATTTTGACTACAAAAGGAGACCAAAATAGAGTCATTTTGACCAAAATTTTTTTTCAGGCCAAAATTTTTTTTCAGAACATTTTTTTCCAGACCATTTTGACCAAAAAATTTTTTCAGGCGATTGGAGCCCAAATGGCCAGTAAAAGACAAAAATACATTCATTTGGACAGGATCAGAAAATTGAGGCCCTGCTCTCCCAACTTGACGACTTTGAAAATCGCAGCCGCCGGGGGAATATCAGGATTCTGGGCCTCCCTGAAGCCACGGCCCCTAGGGACATTGTCCCCACACTGACGGACATATTCAGAGAGATTTTGGGCCTCCCTGCCACTGCCCCTATTGAAATTGATAGGGCGCACAGGGCCCTGCGACCTCCTTCACAAGACGCTGACAATCCACGTGACGTCATCTGTAAGCTCCATAAATACACCGTTAAAGACAATATAATGCAGAAGATGAGAAACAAGCCCTTTTTTGACTTTGATGGTGCACGTCTTTACTTCTACCAGGATTTGTCGCGCCACACCCTTATGCAACGCAGGGCTCTTCGTCCTCTGCTCGAGTCGCTTCAAGCTGCTGGCCTCACCTACCACTGGGGCTTCCCCTTTTATCTTCAAGCTACTAGAGGTGATGTCTCGGCTACCCTACGCACCAAAGACGACCTCCAGGGGTTCCTATCGGCCCTGGGCCTGGGACCTGTGGACTTTCCGGACTGGAGAACCCTGCCCGAAATGTCGTCCGTCCGCCTACCTCAGCCCTGGCAACCGGCTCCCCGCCGGCAACGCAGACTTCAACGTCCTCGCCATGTGGAGGGTCCCGGCGTGGCCTCCCCTCCTGCTGAATCTTAGTTGCCTATGACCCTGGTTCTGCTGGTGCCCTATTACATGTGTTTTGGGGCTCCTGCTTGGGACTCTGAACTGTGCCTTGCAATCTCCCGGTGTTCTTGCCTTGGCCCGGTTGTCCGTGGGATCCTTCCGCTGGGGGGGTGGGGGGTGGAGGAGGGTCCTTTTCTCTCCCCTTGGCCCCTTTTTCCTTATATACTGAAATTTTATCCACTCTCCTAGGGAAACCAGGAGTATTTGTGGTTACACATAGAAGCTTGGGGTTTGCTACATACCCCAGGACCCTATTCATCCCTAAGAGGCATTATTCGTATATTTGAGGTAATTTTGGAAACCCAATTTTATTAGCTTAAACATGGCACTAAACAACACATGCCTGCATAAAACCAACCTTCCCCCTTCTTCAGACCAATAGGCCCAAGGATCCAGTAACAAGCCTGGGGGGCACAGGACCTGAACCTCTCTTCCCCCCACTTCCCCATGGGCACAGATGTTCCTGAAGTCTAGGTACACAAAAAGAAAAGACGATGTTTATTTGTTTGTTTTGATATATTTCTCACAACAAGTCACTAATTTTTTGTATTTTTCACTTTTTCACTTTATAGAAAATGGTGATGTTTTTTCCTTGACAAAGGCAATATATGCCGAAACGCGTCGGAACCCTAGTTCTACAACCAGGAATCACCATTTAATAAGTAAAATGGTTCATAAATTGTCTATTGTGTAATATCCATTACCCATGCAACCAATGTTATTCTTTTGTTGTTTTTTTACTTTTATATGTAATCCTTTCTTAATAAAATGAATAAAAAATTAACCTTGCCTATAAAATCCCACTTTCTCTTTTTTGGCCTGAGGAACCAAACTTCTTTTTCGAATTATCACAGGGATGATGGCAACAAATCCATCTTAGTTTTTATATCTCTAAAAAACCACCCCCGACAGAAGTAAGTGTCGGCCATAAAAGGCCCCAGAAATTAGCCCACATGGGTTTACCTGACACTTACCTTCAGTCACAGAATACTACGTTCTTAGTTAAACCCATGTGGGCTAATTTTTGGGGCCTATACAGGCCGACACTTACTTCTGTAGCCTGTGAATGCCTAATGTACCTTCAGCCACCAAATACTACGTTCTTAGCTGTCAGGCTAATTTTTGGGGACTTTTATGGCCGACACTTACTTCTGTATCCTGTGAATGCCTAATGTACCTTCAGCCACAGAATGCTAAATACATTCATTTTGACAAAAAAAAATTCAGTCCATTGGAGACCAAGTGCAGTGTCTAAAACCAGCTTTTTAAGACTCTAAAAGACAAAAATACAGTCATTTTTGACTAAAAAGTTTGTCAGACCTTTGGTGACCAAATGCAGTTATTTTGGCTAAGAAAAGCTTTTTAGACACCTGGAGACCAAAAAAGAGTAATTTTGACCAAAGAATTTTTTTCAGGCCATTGGAGCCAAATGTCTAAAATCTTGTCTAAAACCGACTTTTTAAGGCACTAAAAGACAAAAATACAGTCAATTTGAATACTTTTTTTTTCAGACCTTTGGTGACCAAATGCAGTTATTTGACTAGAAAAAGGCTTTTTAGACACTTGGAGACCAAAATAGAGTCATTTTGACCAAAAAACTTTTTTTCAGGCCATTGGATTCAAATGTCTAAAATCTTGTCTAAAACCGGCTTTTTAAGGCTCTAAAAGACAAAAATATAGTCATTTAGACTAAAAAAACAATTTCAGACCTTTGGTGACCAAATGCAGTTATTTTGACTATAAATTGCTTTTTAGACACTTGGAGACCAAAATAGAGTCATTTTGACCGAAAATTTCTTTTCAGGCCATTGGAGCCCAAATGGCCGGTTTGAGACAAATCTTGTCTTAAACCGGCTTTTTAAAGCTCTAAAAGACAAACATATAGTCATTTTGACTAAAGTTTTTTTTCAGACCTTTGGTGAACAAATGCAGTTATTTTGACTAAAAAAAAGGCCTTTTAGACACTTGGAGACCAAAATAGAGTCATTTTGACTGAAAACATTTTTTCAGGCCATTGGAGCCCAAATGGCCGGTTTTAGACAAATCTTGTCTAAAACCGACTTTTTAAGGCACTAAAAGACAAAAATACAGTCAATTTGAATACTTTTTTTTTCAGGCCTTTGGTGACCAAATGCAGTTATTTGACTAGAAAAAGGCTTTTTAGACACTTGGAGACCAAAATAGAGTCATTTTGACCAAAAAACTTTTTTTCAGGCCATTGGATTCAAATGTCTAAAATCTTGTCTAAAACCGGCTTTTTAAGGCTCTAAAAGACAAAAATATAGTCATTTAGACTAAAAAAACAATTTCAGACCTTTGGTGACCAAATGCAGTTATTTTGACTATAAAATGCTTTTTAGACACTTGGAGACCAAAATAGAGTCATTTTGACTGAAAATTTCTTTTCAGGCCATTGGAGCCCAAATGGCCGGTTTTAGACAAATCTTGTCTTAAACCGGCTTTTTAAAGCTCTAAAAGACAAAAATACATTCATATTGACTTAATTTTTTTTCAGACCTTTGGTGACCAAATGCAGTTATTTTGACTTAAAAAAGGCTTTTTAGACACTTGGAGACCAAAATATAGTCATTTTGACCAAAACATTTTTTCAGGCCAGTGGAGCCAAATGTCTAAAATCTTGTCTAAAACCGGCTTTTTAACGCTCTAAAAGACAAATATATAGTCATTTTGACTAAAGTTTTTTTTCAGACCTTTGGTGAACAAATGCAGTTATTTTGACTAAAAAAAAGGCCTTTTAGACACTTGGAGACATAAATAGAGTCATATTGACCAAAAATAATTTTTCAGGTCATTGGAGCCAAATGGCCGGTTTTAGACAAATCATGTCTAAAACCGGCTTTTCAAGGCTCTAAAAGACAAAAATACATTCATTTTGACTAAAAAAAATTTCAGACTTTTGGTGACTAAATGCAGTTATAGACTCTAAAAGGCTTTTTAGACACTTGGAGACCAAAATAGAGCTCCAATAGCCTGAAAAAATTTTTTTTGGTCAAAATGACTCTATTTTGGTCTCCAAGTGTTTAAAAAGCCTTTTTCTAGTCAAAATGCATTTGGTCACCAAAGGTCTGGAAAAAAATGTATTCAAATTGACTGTATTTTTGTCTTTTAGTGCTTTAAAAAGCCGGTTTTAGACAAGATTTTAGACATTTTGGCTCCAATGGCCTGAAAATCTTTTTGGTCAAAATGACTCTATTTTGGTCTCCAAGTGTCTAAAGAGCCCTTTTTAGTATAAATAACTGCATTTGGTCACCAAAGGTCTGAAAAATAAATTTAGTCAAAATTAATGTATTTTTGTCTTTTAGAGCCTTAGAGATTTGTCTAAAACTGGCTATTTGGGCTCCAATCGCCTGAAAAAATTTTTTGGTCAAAATGGTCTGGAAAAAAAATGGCCTGAAAAAAAATTTTGGCCTGAAAAAATTTTTTGGTCAAAATGACTCTATTTTGGTCTCCTTTTGTAGTCAAAATAACTGCATTTGGTCACCAAAGGTCTGAAATTTTTTTAGTCCAAATAACTATATTTTTGTCTTTTAGAGCATTAAAAAGCTGGTTTTAGACAAGATTTTAGACATTTGGCTCCAATGGCCTGAAAAACATTTTTTGGTCAAAATGACTCTGCCTGCTGTACCTCTAGCCATCCAATACTACATTCTTTGCTGTCAGTTAAACCCATGTGAGCTAATTTTTGGGGCCTAAACAGTCCGACGCTTACTTCTGTATCCTGTGAATGCCTAATGTACCTCTTGCCATCAAATGCTACGTTCTTTGCTGTCAGTTAAACCCATGTGAGCTATTTTTTGGGGCCTATACAGGCCGACACAAACTTCTCAAAAAGAAAGCCAACGAATAAAGGAAAAGCCAAAAGCCTACAGCACCTGGTATTCTCAGGCTGTAGCGGAATGGACGCTGAGAGTCTGGCTTGTGTTGAAAGAATGACCATAATATTACTGAACAGTGTCCCTGAGGAAATATATAAAGATATATTGCAGATTGCTAGAATATGGCAGCAGTGTTTCATAGACCCCTGCTAGTGGGGTGGGGTTTGTTATTGTGAATACCGGCATTCCATTGTCCTATTGTTCCTGTCTGCCTTGTAAGCATATTATGGGATGTGTGTTTGTGTGGAATGACTCAAAGAGGGAGAGGGTTTTGGCAGAGTGTAGATCTCTTGTGTTTTCAAAAAAAAAGGCATTCTGAGTTGACTCCCAGTTCTTGGGAGGGAAGGATTGTATAACACTACCTGGATTGTTGCATGCTGTACCTGCTTAGTTGGATTATTACCTGTTTTCCTGTCTACCAGCGGAGCCAATGTAGATTAAACTACTACTCCGCTACACAATCAGTCTCCCATCCACGTAGTAACCAGGCCTGACGCTACTTAGCTTCCAAGATCAGGCGCGTTCAGGTTGATGTGGCCGTAGGCGATCACCACTGCCACCCTCGACCCCTTTGAACTTGGTCATGGCAAGATGGTTCCTTAGGAGAAACAAAAATAAAGCCAACGAATAAAGGAAAAGCCAAAAGCTTACAGCACCTGGTATTCCCAGGTGGTCTCCCATCCAGGTACTAACCAGGCCTGACCCTTCTTAGCTTCTGAGATCAGACAAAATCAGGTGCGTTCAGGGTGATGTGGCCATAGGCAATAACCACTGCCACCATTGACCCCTTTGAACTTGGCCATGGCAAGATGGCACCTCAGGAGAAACAGAAAGAAAGCCAACGAATAAAGCAAAAGCCAAAAGTCTACAGCACTTGGTATTCCCAGGCAGTCTCCCATCCTGGTTACAGGCCTGACCCTGCTTAGCTTCCGAGATCAGACGAGATCGGGCGCGTTAAGGGTGATGTGGCCATAGGCAATAACCACTGCCACCATTGACCCCTTTGAACTTGGCCATGGCAAGATGGCACCTCAGGAGAAACAAAAAGAAAGCCAACGAATAAAGCAAAAGCCAAAAGTCTACAGCACCTGGTATTCCCAGGCGGTCTCCCATCCAGGTACTAAACAGGCCTGACCCTGCTTAGCTTCCAAGATCAGACGAGATGGGGTGTGTTCAGGGTGATGTAGCCATAGGTGATCACCACTGCCATCCTCGACCCCTTTGAACTTGGCCATAGCAAGATGTCACTTCAGGAGAAACAAAAAGAAAGCCAACGAATAAAGGAAAAGCCTACAGCACCTGGTATCTAGTGGGAGGGAAGGATTGTATAACGCTACCTGGATTGTTGCATGCTGTACCTGCCTAGTTGGATTATTACCTGTTTTCCTATCTACCAGCAGAGCCCATGTAGATTAAACTACTCCTCCGCTACACAGGCGGTCTCCCATCCAGGTACTAACCAGGCCCGACCCTGCTTAGCTTCTGAGATCAGACCAGATTGGGCGTGTTCAGGGTGATGTGGCCGTAGGCGATCACTACTTCCACCCTCGACCCCTTTGAACTTGGCCATGGCAAGATGGCACCTCAGGAGAAACAAAAAGAAAGCCAACGAATAAAGGAAAAGCCAAAAGCCTACAGCACCTGGTATTCCCAGTCGGTCTCCCATCCAGGTACTAACCAGGCCCGACCCTGCTTAGCTTCTGAGATCAGACGAGATTGGGTGCGTTCAGGGTGATGTGGCCGTAGCCGAGCACCACTACCACCCTCGACCCCTTTGAACTTGGCCATGGCAAGATGGCACCTCAGGTTATTCGTTGGCTTTCTTTTTGTTTCTCCTGTGTGAATGCCTAATTTACCTCTAGCCATCAAATACTACGTTCTGTGCTGTCAGTTAAACCCATGTGAGCTAATGTTTGGGGCCTATACAGGCCGACACTTACTTCAGTCTACTGTGAATGCCTAATGTACCTCCAGCCATCAAATACACTACGTTCTTTGCTGTCAGTTAAACCCATGTGAGCTAATTTTTGGGGCCTATACAGTCCGACACTTGCTTCTGTATACTGTGAATGCCTAATGTACCTTCAGCCATCAAATACACTATGTTATTTGCTGTCAGTTAAACCCATGTGAGCTAGGTTTTGGGGCCTATACAGGCTGACACTTACTTCTGTATCCTTTGAAAGCCTAATGTACCTCCAGCCATCAAATACTACGTTCTGTGCTGTCAGTTAAACCCATGTGAGCTAATGTTTGGGGCCTATACAGTCCGACACTTACTTCTGTATACTGTGTGAATGCCTAATGTACCTCAAGCCACCAAATACTACGTTCTTAGTTGTCAGGTAAACTGATGTGGGCTAATTTTTGGGGCCTTTTATGGCCGACACTTACTTCTTTATCCGGTGAATGCCTAAGGTACCTTCAGCCACAGAATACTACATTCTTAGCTGTCAGGTAAACCCATTTGGGCTCATTTTTGGGGCCTATACAGGCCGACACTTACTTCTGTACCCTGTGAATGCCTAATGTACCTTCAGCCACAGAATACTACGTTCTTAGCTTTCAGGTAAACCCATTTGGGCTAATTTTGTGGGGCCTTTTATGGCCGACACTTACTTCTTTATCCTGTAAATGCCTAATGTACCTTCAGCCACAGAATACTACATTCTTAGCTATCATGTAAACCCATGTGGGCTATTTTTTGGGGCCTTTTATGGCCGACACTTACTTCTGTATCCAGTGAATGCCTAATGTACATTCAGCCAAAGAATACTACGTTCTTAGCTGTCAATTAAACCCATGTGGGCTAATTTTTGAGGTTATACAGGCCGACACTTACTTCTGTATCCTGTGAATGCCTAATATACCTTCAGCCACCAAATACTACGTTCTTAGCTGTCAGGTAAACCCATGTGGGCTAATTTTTGGGGCCTTTTACGGCCGACACTTACTTCTGTATCCTGTGAATGAAACATTTTTTTATTCAAAATGACTGAATTTTTGTATTTTAGAGTCTTAAAAAGCCGGTTTTAGTGAAGATCGCTGCATTTTGCTCTCCAATGCCCTGAAAATGTTATTGGTCAAAATGACTCTATTTTGGTCTCCAAGTGTCTTAAAAGCCTTTTTTAGTCAAAATAACTGCATTTGGTCACCAAAAGTCTGAAAAAATTATTTTAGTCAAAATTACTTTATTTTTGTCTTTTAGAGTTTTAAAAAGCCGGTTTTAGACAAGATTACTGTATTTTGTCTCCAATGGTCTGAAAATTTTTTTGGGGTCAAAATGACTGTATTTTTGTCTCACCCTGAATGCGCCTGATCTCGGAAGCAAAGCAGGGCCGGGCCTGGTTAGTACCTGGATGGGAGACCACCTGGGAATACCAGGTGCTGTAGCCTTTTGGCTTTTCCTTTATTCGTTGGCTTTCTTTTTGTTTCTCCTGGCCCATTCATTACATGCTCTACACGCTATGTCCTGTATGTTTTGCGTTGCCCATGTGGTTTGGAATACGTGGGCCGCACGATACGCCAGCTGCATGTACGGTTAAACGAGCATGTGGCTAATATTATAAAAGCTTTCTCTAAACATAGCGTGTCGAGGCACTATGCTCTCTGCCATAATAAAGATCCTAGTGGCACTATTTTTATGGGGATTGATAAATTCCCGGGTAATTGGAGGGGTAGCAATCTGACGAGAGGGGTCTCCCAGTTGGAGACCAGTTGGATTTACCGCCTCAAATCCTATGCCCCTCACGGGCTCAATATTGATTGGGACATCAATTCCTTCATCAATAATTCATAATTCATAGTTTGAAGGTAGATTGCCTGTATACTAGTTGCCTATAACAAATGAGTTCATGTGTTTTTATCTGTATTTTCTTTTTGAGAGGCCTTTTTAATATGTTTTTATTTAAGATCATGTATTTTAGATTTATGATTGGTAATATTGCTAATATATCTTTTATGTATTAGTGTTGTATTTGGCGGTGTGGTCGGAGTCTCCCGATTTTTTTATTTCTGCTGAGAGATGGCGCCGGTTTCCACTGTGGTCCATTGTGACCATCTAATCATGCAAAGCTAATGGATACTTGTGTGTTTAGCTCAATTGGGCTTACATATGCTGTATCCATCTGCATAAGATTTATTTTGCACTGAATATTGTATGAGTGCTAATATTGGTCTTGATTGACTCTTAATGTGACATCCGGTTAATGTTTGGTTCCGGACGTTGGTACGCACGTGAACCGCATTCTAAGTCCGGATGTCTCTTCTTGTGAAATGCCGGTTGCGGTCGCTGACACGCAAGTGTCTTTCTTCCGGGATCCAGGACCTGTCTATTGCCCCGCCTATCCGTCTCCGTCAGAGCATAAATTGTGGACGTTCACTGCAGGCCACACCCCCTGACGACGTCAGTCTCTGATGAAACGCGTAGGAGGAGCCTGCGGTGCGTCACACTGAGACCACGGAGGGGACGCGGCGGCCATTTTTTCGGCAGGAATCGAGCCTCGAGGACACCCTGATTTAAACACGCCATACAAACTACAGCCAAATGTGAGTTGCCACTTTGAGAATTGCGTCCAATATAGTTGTTTAATGGTACTACACTATGGCAGTTGTTTCCCTCTTTACATGTTATAACTATCTGTGAGGAAGTGGATGTGATCAGAGAGTGAGCCAGTGCAGGATTTGCCAGTGGAGGTTGAAATATGCTGTTTTTGATCTCTGTCATGGGGGTCAAATCATTGTGGTAAGAGGCCAACCTTTACCTTTGGTGGTGGTACTTCCTGCACGGGGATATCGGTGTTTGGAGTGTCCTTAGGAGCACCTTAACTTACTTCTGTATACTGTGTGAATGCCTAATGTACCTCCAGCCACCAAATACTACGTTCTTAGTTGTCAGGTAAACTGATGTGGGCTAATTTTTGGGGCCTTTTATGGCCGACACTTACTTCTTTATCCTGTTAATGCCTAATGTACCTTCAGCCACAGAATACTACGTTCTTAGCTGTCAGGTAAACCCATTTGGGCTAATTTTTGGGGCCTTTTATGGCCGACACTTACTTCTTTATCCTGTAAATGCCTAATGTACCTTCAGCCACAGAATACTACGTTCTTAGCTGTCAATTTTTGTCTTTTAGAGCCTTAAAAAGCCGGTTTTAGACAAGATTTTAGACATTTGGCTCCAATGGCCTGAAAATTTTTTTGGGTTAAAATAACTATTTTGGTCTCCAAGTGTCTAAAAAGCCTTTTTTAGTCAAAATAACTGCATTTGGTCACCAAAGGTCTGAAAAACTTTTTTAGTCAAAATGACTGTATTTTTGTCTTTTGGAGTCTTAAAAAGCCAGTTTTAGACAAGATAACTGCATTTTGCTCTTCAATGGCCTGAAATTTTTTTGGTCAAAATGACTATTTTGGTCTTCAAGTGTCTAAAAATCCTTTTTAGTCAAAATAACGGCATTTGGTCACCAAAGGTCTGAACATTTTTTTAGTCAAAATTACTGTATTTTTGTCTTTTAGAGCCTTAAAAAGCCGGGTTTAGATAAGATTTGTCTAAAACTAGCCATTTGGGCTCCAATGGCCTGAAAAGATATTTTCGGTCAAAATTACTCTATTTTGGTCTCCAAGTGTCTTAAAATCCTTTTTTAGTCAAAATAACTGCATTTGGTCAACAAAGGTCAGAAAAAAAATTTAGTCAAAATGACTATATTTTTGTCTTTTAGAGCCTTAAAAAGCCGGTTTTAGACAAGATTTTAGACATTTGGCTCCAATGGCCTGAAAAAAATGTTTTGGTCAAAATTACTCTATTTTGGTCTCCAAGTGTCTAAAAACCTTTTGTTAGTCAAAATAACGGCATTTGGTCACCAAAGGTCTGAAATTTTTTTTGGCAAAATGACTGTATTTTTGTCTTTTAGAGCCTTAAAAAGCCGGTTTTAGACAAGATTTTAGACATTTGGGCTCCAATGGCCTGAAAAAAGTTTTTGGTCAAAATGATTTTATTTTGGTCTCCAAGTGTCTAAAAAGCCTTTTTAAGTCAGAGTCTGCAGAGTCGGCGAAACATGTTGGACCTGGGTGACCCCACTACTCTAGGATATGGTTCATAATTTTATGTATTACATATTTTCTATATTGACTGTCTTTTGATGCCTTTGCATCTGTGTCTTTTTTAACAATTTTGTACACATGTATTAATAAAATCATTATATTTTAAATTGGTCTTTTATTTATCTATTCATGCCAAGTAACTCCTGCCTACAAAGTCCCAGGTTGGGTGTTTCCTCAGAATACACAGTTCCCTGTGGGGCTCATTTAGGGTCTGGTGTATTGGAACACCAATACCACTTGATACACTTTTTTCTCATATGTCCTTAGGGATGTGGCAGGACCTTTCTTGGCTTACTGGCATTTAGGGTCGGCACCTAACATTTTCTACTTACTTCTGCATCCTGTGAATGCCTAATGTACCTTTAGCCACAGAATACTACGTTCTTAGCAGTCAGGTAAACCCATGGGAGCTAATTTTTGGGGCCTATACAGGCCGACACTTACTTCTGTATACTGTGTGAATGCCTGATGTACCTCTAGCCATCCAATAATACGTTCTTTGCTGTCAGTTAAACCTATGTGAGCTAATTTTTGGGGCCTAAACAGGCCGACACTTACTTCTGTATACTGTCAATGCCTGATGTACCTCCAGCCATCAAATACACTATGTTCTTTGGTGTCAGTTAAACCCATGTGAGCTAATTTTTGGGGCCTATACAGGCCGACACTTACTTCTATATCCTGTGAATGCCTAATGTACTTCCATCCTTTAAATACTACGTTCCTTGCTGTCAGTTAAACCTATGTGAGCTAATTTTTGGGGTCTATAAAGGCCAACACTTACTTCTGTATACTGTGAATGCCTAATGTACCTTGAGCCACAGAATACTACGTTCTTAGCTGTCAGTTAAACCCATGTGGGCTAATTTTTGGGGACTATACAGGCCGACACTTACTTCTGTATCCTGTGAATGCCTAATGTACCTTCAGCCTCCAAATACTACATACTTAGCTGTCAGGTAAACCCATGTGAGCTAATTTTTTGGGCCTATACATGCTGACACTTACTTCTGTATACTGTGTGAATACCTAATGTACCTCTAAACAAAACAATTCAGGATGCTCATAATTGTCCGTTATGTTCCGCGGAACGACCTTCTCTTTGCCACAAGTTCTGGTCCTGTCCCTATATCACGACATTCTGGGACCAGGTACTGACCTTCATCAGGGAAGTGACGAAGTGGCACATACCCAAAGACCCTATATTGCTCCTGTTCGGTTAATGGGACAAACGCCTCCAAAAGTGGTCTAGCACCCCTGCCTCGCCACATCGTCTGTGGATCCTGACCTGTTTACTGGTGGCCAGAAGGAGAATCCTAACTAATTGGATCTCCACAACTCCCCCTTAGTTTCCCAGGTGCCTGTAACTGGGAAATGATAGGGAGAGCTGCATCCAGGCGCTGTTCTACAGACTCCACTCGGGATCCCAAGTGAGAAGTGTCCACCTTCAGCTGAGCAATATCCTCTTTAAAGGCAGTCTCAACCCTGGAGATGAATCTGTCCAGGTCTGCCTTAGTAGGAAGGGCCCAAATGTGCCTCCTCAGGTCCCCATCCCCCAGAGTGTCTGTGAAAACGGGACCCCCCTCCTGGGACTCCGAGAGGCAGGGGGTGGCAGCAGGGATCGGGGTATGCACCGATCGCTGTGGAGAGAGCCCAGTGTCCGTGCTCCATGCAGGGCTGGCCGTAGGATGCGGTGAGGCCGGCGTCTCCTCCGCCGCCATCTTGGATGGTTGTGGAGCCCGGCCGCGGACCTCGGGGAAGAAGGCCGGGATGCGGCCCGGCGTGGAACGATCCAGCCGCGGCGGTTGTGAGGCAGTCCGGCATCGGGAGGGCATCGCTGGAGCCGACAGGGAAGTAGGAAGCTGGCGGATTCTAATGGTAATGGCTGTGGCGGGTGCGGAGCCGAGGCAATGTGCGTCCTCACTCCTCCATGGTCAGGACACGCCCCCAGGCTTTTGGCTTTTCATTTATTCTTTGGCTTTCTTTTTGTTTCTCCTGAGGTGCCATCTTGCCATGGCCAAGTTCAAAGGGGTCGAGGGTGGCAGTGGTGATCGCCTACGGCCACATCACCCTGAACGAGCGTGATCTCGTCTGATCTTGGAAGCTAAGCAGGGTCGGGCCTGGTTAGTACCTGGATGTGAGACCGACTGGGACTACCAGGTTCTGTAGGCTTTTGGCTTTTCCTTTATTCGTTGTCTTTCATTTTGTTTCTCCTGAGGTGACATCTTGCCATGGCCAAGTTCAAAGGTGTCGAGAGTGGCAGGGGTGATTGCCTACAGCCACATCACCCTGAACGTGCCCTATCTCGTCTGATCTTGGAAGCTAAGCAGGTTCGGGCCTGGTTAGTACCTGGATGGGGGACTTTCTGGTTATACCAGGTGCTGTAGGGTTCTGGCTTTTCCTTTATTCCTTGGCTTTCTTTTTGTTTCTCCTGAGGTGCCATCTTGCAATGGCCAAGTTCAAAGGGGTCGAGGGTGGCAGTGGTGATTGCCTATGGCCACATCACCCTGAACGTGCCCGATCTCATTTGATCTCGGAAGGTAAGCAGCATCAGGCCTGGTTAGTACCTGGATGGGAGACCGCCTGTGTAGCAGAGGAGTAGTTTAATCTACATTGGCTCCGCTGGTAGACAGGAAAACAGGTAAAAATCCAACTAAGCAGGTACAGCATGCAACAATCCAGGTAGTGTTATACAATCCTTCCCTCCCAAGAACTAGAGGACACATATGCTGGGAGTCAACTCAGAATGCCTTGTTTATTGAAAACACAAGAGATCTACACTCTGCCAAAACCCTCTCCCTCTTTGAGTCATTCCACACAAACACACATCCCATAATATGCTTACAAGGCAGACAGGAACAATAGGACAATGGAATGCCGGTATTCACAATAACAAACCCCACCCCACTAGCAGGGGTCTATAAAACACTGCTGCCATATTCTAGCAATCTGCAATATATCTTTATATATTTCCTCAGGGACACTGTTCAGTAATATTATGGTCATTCTTTCAACACAAGCCACACTCTCAGCGTCCATTCCGCTACAGCCTGGGAATACCAGGAGCTGTAGGCTTTTGGCTTTTCCTTTATTCGTTGGCTTTCTTTTTGAGAAGTAAGTGTCGGCATGTATAGGCCCCAAAAATTAGCTCACATGGGTTTACCTGACAGTTAAGAATGTAGTATTTGGTGGCTGAAGGTACATTAGGCATTCACAGGATACAGAAGTAAGTGTTGGCCTGTATAGTCCCCAAAAATAAGCCCACATGGGTTTTACTGACAGCTAAGAACGTAGAATTCTGTGGCTAAAGGTACATTAGGTATTCACAGGATACAGAAGTAAGTGTCGGCCATAAAAGGCCCCAGAAATTAGCCCACATGGGTTACCTGACACTTACCTTCAGTCACAGAATACTACGTTGTTAGTTAAACCCATGTGGGCTAATTTTTGGGGCCTATACAGGCCGACACTTACTTCTGTACACTGTGAATGCCTAATGTACTAGGGGGACGGAGCGTGCGTGGCCGATGCAGAGTCTCTCTCTGGTAACAGATCGCTGACATCGCTTATACAGCAGGCACGGCTGAGTGCCCAACAAATGTGAGTTGATCTGCCTTTCTCTAATAAAGCACACCCTTATTAGTAAGCAGAGAGCACTAGATTTCTTCATCTGTTTCTTATATGTCCCGGGATCCCTCGAGGTGCAATACAGTGTGGCTCTTTCCTGGAAGTCTGATCCATGATACATGTGATTGCTGGCCCGTTTGGGTCCTTTAGGAAGGTGAGAGGCTAATTCACCTGGTGGAGGGATTCACTAATTGGTGTTTACAACTTGTTTTCATCACTGGATTTTCTTCAATTGGATACGGGGACACTCTTCATATCACTTTATTGGAAGCACACACATTGCTATGTGCCTTATGAACTGGATATGATTTATTGTATTTAAAGTCATCACTTTTTTATTATATTTCTGGCGCATCACATTTTGGTAGGATTTAATGCCTAATGTACCTTCAGCCACAGAATGCTAAATACATTCATTTTGACAAAAAAAATTTCAGACCATTGGAGACCAAGTGCAGTGTCTAAAACCGGCTTTTTAAGACTCTAAAAGACAAAAATACAGTCATTTTTGAATAAAAAAGTTTGTCAGTTATTTTGGCTAAAAAAAGCTTTTTAGACACCTGGAGACCAAAAAAGAGTCATTTTGACCAAAGAAATTTTTTCGGGCCATTGGAGCCCAAATGTCTAAAATCTTGTCTAAAACCGGCTTTTTATGGCTCTAAAAGACAAAATTATAGTCATTTTGACAAAATTTTTTTTCAGACCTTTGGTTACCAAATTGAGTTATTTTGACTAAAAAGGCCTTTTAGACACTTGGAGACCAAAATAGAGTCATTTTGACCAAAAATATTTTTAAGCCATTGGAGCACAAATTGCCGGTTTTAGACAAATCTGATCTAAAACCGGCTTTTTAAGACACTAAAAGACAAAAATACATTCATTTTGACTATTTTTTTTTCTGACCTTTGGTGACCAAATGCAGTTATTTATACTAAAAAAAGATTTTTAGACACTTGGAGACCAAAATAGAGTCATTTTAACCAAAAAAAATGTTCATGCCATTGGAGCCCAAATGTCTAAAATCTTGTCTAAAACCAGCTTTTTAAGGCTCTAAAAGACAAAAATAGAGTCAATTTGTCTAAATTGTTTTTCAGATCTTTGGTGACCAAATGCAGTTATTTTGACTAAAAAAGGCTTTTAGACACTTGGAGACCAAAATAGAGTCATTTTGACCGAAAAAAAATTTCAGGCCATTGGAGCCAATTGTCTAAAATCTTGTCTAAAACCGACTTTTTAAGGCTCTAAAAGACAAAAATATAGTCATTTAGACTAAAAAAACAATTTCAGACCTTTGGTGACCAAATGCAGTTATTTTGACTATAAAATGCTTTTTTGGTCAAAATGACTCTATTTTGGTCCCCTTTTGTAGTCAAAATAACTGCATTTGGTCACCAAAGGTCTGAAATTTTTTTTAGTCCTAATGACTATATTTTTGTCTTTTAGAGCATTAAAAAGCTGATTTTAGACAAGATTTTAGACATTTGGCTCCAATGGCCTGAAAAACATTTTTTGGTCAAAATTACTCTATTCTGGTCTCTAAGTGTCTAAAAAGCCTTTTTTAGTCAAAATAACTGCATTTGGTCACCAAAGGTCTGAAAAAAAATTAAGTCAAAATGAATGTATTTTTGTCTTTTAGAGTCTTAAAATGCCTGTTTTAGACCAGATTTGTCTAAAACCGGCCATTTGGGCTCCAATGGCCTGAAAAAGTTTTTTTGGTCAAAATGACTCTATTTTGGTCTCCAAGTGTCTAAAAAGCCTTTTTAGTCAAAATAACTGCATTTGGTAACCAAAGGTCTGAAAATTTTTTTGTCAAAATGACTATATTTTTGTCTTTTAGAGCCCTAAAAAGCCGGTTTTAGACAAGATTTTAGACATTTGGGCTCCAATGGCCTGAAAAAATTTCTTTGGTCAAAATGACTCTTTTTTGGTCTCCAGGTGTCTAATAACCTTTTTTTAGCCAAAATAACTGCATTTGGTCACCAAAGGTCTGGAAAACTTTTTTAGTCAAAAATGACTGTATTTTTGTCTTTTAGAGTCTTAAAAAGCCGGTTTTAGACACTGCACTTGGTCTCCAATTGTCCGAAATTTTTTTGTCAAAATGAATGTATTTAGCATTCTGTGGCTGAAGGTACATTAGGCATTCACAGGATACAGAAGTAAGTGTCGGCCATAAAAGTCCCCAAAAATTAGCCTGACAGCTAAGAACGTAGTATTTGGTGGCTGAAGGTACATTAGGCATTCACAGGGTACAGAAGTAAGTGTCGGCCTGTATAGGCCCCAAAAATTAGCCCACATGGGTTTAACTAAGAACGTAGTATTCTGTGACTGAAGGTAAGTTTCAGGTAAACCCATGTGGGCTCATTTCTGGGGCCTTTTATGGCCGACACTTACTTCTGTATCCTGTGAATGCCTAATGTACCTTTAGCCACAGAATACTACATTCTTAGCAGTCAGGTAAACACATGTGAGCTAATTTTTGGGGGCTATAGAGGCCGACACTTACTTCTGTATACTGTGTGAATGCCTGCTGTACCTCTAGCCATCCAATACTACATTCTTTGCTGTCAGTTAAACCCATGTGAGCTAATTTTTGGGGTCTAAACAGTCCGACACTTACTTCTGTATCCTGTGAATGCCTAATGTACCTTCAGCCACCAAATACTACATTCTTAACTGTCAGGTAAACCCATGTGAGCTAATTTTTGGGGCCTATACATGTCGACACTTTTGTATACTGTGTGAATGCCTACTGTACCTCTTGCCATCAAATACTACGTTCTTTGCTGTCAGTTAAACCCATGTGAGCTATTTTTTGGGGCCTATACAGGCCGACTGTAAGATCCTGGTACCTGCGGTACCCTTCCAGCCTATTATTTGTATATTACGTTCCACCATATAGATAGGTGGAACGCATCTAGTACCTGTCCCTTTAAATTCCATGACCTCATCAGTGAGTGCCGCTCTGAGCGGCTATTTCAACCGCTGGCATTCACTCACATGTGTTCGTGCAAACCGCTTGCTACAGCATTACCTAACGCTGCCGAATCCTCCAGCTATTCCCTAATACCTGGATTGACTGAAGACTTGCTACAACATCTTGTATCTCGCTACAAGATCATTACCTCACCGCCGGAACCCTCTCCTTACAAACCTACCAGTGATAAGTACCCCACAGGGGAATACCTTCCTAATCTACTTTCACTACTACTCTGCTTACTAAAGACTATTGCTACTCTAAGAACTATACTGTTACATCTAACATCTGCACCGCTACTTAGATTGCAAGCTCTTGAACCTATTACCATCTTGTCACTGCACTAGCCTAGCATCTCCTGTACACTTCATCTGCTCTTCACTACCACCTGTTACCTGTACATGATTGCTATCCTAAGTGCTTAATATCACCATCTGTTACCTCTTACCATTGCTATCACTATCCACGCCTGTCCCCTCAGTATCACCTCTATACTTTCACATATAAACATATCACTCCAGGAACATCTTTAATGAGTGTCTGTGTTTGTGTATGTGCTTGCTGAGACAGGCTGATGCACAATGATGAGTCTTGAGAGTTGGATATGGTAGTTCAACACATCTCTACATGACTACTGAGTGTAACTTCCGCAGCTGCAAATCCACACCACACAAATAAACGCCGGAGCGTTACACCGACACAAACTTCTCAAAAAGAAAGCCAACGAATAAAGGAAAAGCCAAAAGCCTACAGCACCTGGTATTCCCAGGCTGTAGCGGAATGGACGCTGAGAGTGTGGCTTGTGTTGAAAGAATGACCATAATATTACTGAACAGTGTCCCTGAGGAAATATATAAAGATATATTGCAGATTGCTAGAATATGGCAGCAGTGTTTCATAGACCCCTGCTAGTGGGGTGGGGTTTGTTATTGTGAATACCGACATTCCATTGTCCTATTGTTCATGTCTGCCTTGTAAGCATATTATGGGATGTGTGTTTGTGTGGAATGACTCAAAGAGGGAGAGGGTTTTGGCAGAGTGTAGATCTCTTGTGTTTTCAATAAACAAGGCATTCTGAGTTGACTCCCAGCTTATGTGTCATCTAGTTCTTAGGAGGGAAGGATTGTATAACACTACCTGGATTGTTGCATGCTGTACCTGCTTAGTTGGATTATTACCTGTTTTCCTGTCTACCAGCGGAGCCAATGTAGATTAAACTACTCCTCCGCTACACAGGCGGTCTCCCATCCAGGTACTAACCAGGCCTGATGCTACTTAGCTTCCGAGATCAAATGAGATCGGGCGCATTCAGGGTGATGTGGCCATAGGCAACCACCACTGCCACCCTCGACCCCTTTGAACTTGGCCATGGCAAGATGGCTCCTCAGGAGAAACAAAAAGAAAGCCAACGAATAAAGGAAAAGCCAAAAGTCTACAGCACTTGGTATTCCCAGGTGGTCTCCCATCCTGGTTACAGGCCTGACCCTGCTTACCTTCCGAGATCAGGCGCGTTAAGGGTGATGTGGCCATAGGCAATAACCACTGCCACCATTGACCCCTTTGAACTTGGCCATAGCAAGATGGCACCTCAGGATAAACAAAAAGAAAGCCAACGAATAAAGCAAAAGCCAAAAGTCTACAGCACCTGGTATTCCCAGGTGGTCTCCCATCCAGGTACTAACCAGGCCTGACCCTGCTTAGCTTCCGAGATCAGACGTGATGGGGTGTGTTCAGGGTGATGTAGCCATAGGTGATCACCAGCGTGTAACGCTCCTGCGTTTTGTTATAGGCTGGATTTACAGCTGCAAAATCTCCACTCCGTAGTCATGTAGAGATGTGTTGAATACCAGATCCAACTCTCCAGGACTCATCACCGTGGGCCTGTCAGCTTCAACATACAGATATATACACACTCAATGAGATGTTCCTGGAGTGATAGGATGTATATGATAGTATGAAGGTGATGTGCTGAAGAGACAATTGTGAACAGTGACAAGGATGGTAAGCACTTGATAGGTTTGTACAGGAGAGTTCAAGATGGTATTTAGGAATGCAGATAGGTTAGTATCGAGTATGCTAACAGGTGGTGAGGACAGCAGATGACAAATACAAGGATAGACTAACCCAGTGCAAGGATAGATAGTAGTAGACAGGAGAGCTAGCAATCTATGCAGCAGTGCAGATGATAGATGATAGTAGACAGGAGAGCTAGCAATCTATGCAGATAGATGGTAGTAGTCTCAAGAGCTAGCAATCTATGTAACAGTGCAGATGATAGGATAGTATGGATAGGTAGTAACAGTCCTTAATGCAATAGTAGTAGTGTAAGTTATGGAGGTTTCTCCTGCGGGGTACTTATCACTATAGTATAGTAGTAGAAGGGTCCGGTGATGAGGAAGTGATCCAGTAGCGAGATACAGGGATCAGTAGCGAGGTTCGGGTCTGAGGAAGTGATCCTGGTAGCGAGATACAGGGATCTGTAGCGAGGTTCCACAGCGAGACACGCTTGTAAGCATAGATGCAAGGCAGGTTGAATGAACATGTGAGTGAGAACGCCGGCGGTTGAAATAGCCGCTCTGCGGCGCTCAGTGATGACAGCATCGGTCTTAAAGGTGTATGCGCACCTACCAGAAGAGAATGGTGGGACGCATACGCGGAATGAAAAGTGGAATAAGGGTACCAGAGGTACCAGAACATTACACAGTACCACCCTCGACCCCTTTGAACTTGGCCATGGCAAGATGTCACTTCAGGAGAAACAAAAAGAAAGCCAACGAATAAAGAAAAAGCCAAAAGCCTACAGCACCTGGTATTGCCAGGCAGTCCCCCCTCCAGGTACTAACCAGGCCCAATCCTGCTTAGCTTCCAAGATCAGACCAGATTGAGCGCATTAAAGGTGATGTGGCCTTAGGCAATCACCACTGCCACCCTCGACCCTTTCAATTTGGCCATGCCAAGATGGCACCTCAGGAGAAACAAAGAGAAAGCCAATGAATAAAGGACAACTCAGAATGCCTTGTTTATTGAAAACACAAGAGATCTACACTCTGCCAAAACCCTCTCCCTCTTTGAGTCATTCCACACAAACACACATCCCATAATATGCTTACAAGGCAGACAGGAACAATAGGACAATGGAATGTCGGTATTCACAATAACAAACCCCACCCCACTAGCAGGGGTCTATGAAACACTGCTGCCATATTCTAGCAATCTGCAATATATCTTTATATATTTCCTCAGGGACACTGTTCAGTAATATTATGGTCATTCTTTCAACACAAGCCACACTCTCAGCGTCCATTCCGCTACAGCCTGGGAATACCAGGTGCTGTAGGCTTTTGGCTTTTCCTTTATTCGTTGGCTTTCTTTTTGAGAAGTTTGTGTCGGTGTAACGCTCCGGCGTTTATTTGTGTGGTGTGGATTTGCAGCTGCGGAAGTTACACTCAGTAGTCATGTAGAGATGTGTTGAACTACCATATCCAACTCTCAAGACTCATCATTGTGCATCAGCCTGTCTCAGCAAGCACATACACAAACACAGACACTCATTAAAGATGTTCCTGGAGTGATATGTTTATATGTGAAAGTATAGAGGTGATACTGAGGGGACAGGCGTGGATAGTGATAGCAATGGTAAGAGGTAACAGATGGTGATATTAAGCACTTAGGATAGCAATCATGTACAGGTAACAGGTGGTAGTGAAGAGCAGATGAAGTGTACAGGAGATGCTAGGCTAGTGCAGTGACAAGATGGTAATAGGTTCAAGAGCTTGCAATCTAAGTAGCGGTGCAGATGTTAGATGTAACAGTATAGTTCTTAGAGTAGCAATAGTCTTTAGTAAGCAGAGTAGTAGTGAAAGTAGATTAGGAAAATATTCCCCTGTGGGGTACTTATCACTGGTAGGTTTGTAAGGAGAGGGTTCCGGCGGTGAGGTAATGATCTTGTAGCGAGATACAAGATGTTGTAGCAAGTCTTCAGTCAATCCAGGTATTAGGGAATAGCTGGAGGATTCGGCAGCGTTAGGTAATGCTGTAGCAAGCGGTTTGCACGAACACATGTGAGTGAATGCCAGCGGTTGAAATAGCCGCTCAGAGCGGCACTCACTGATGAGGTCATGGAATTTAAAGGGACAGGTACTAGATGCGTTCCACCTATCTATATGGTGGAACGTAATATACAAATAATAGGCTGGAAGGGTACCGCAGGTACCAGGATCTTACAGTCGGCCTGTATAGGCCCCAAAAAATAGCTCACATGGGTTTAACTGACAGCAAAGAACGTAGTATTTGATGGCAAGAGGTACAGTAGGCATTCACACAGTATACAAAAGTGTCGACATGTATAGGCCCCAAAAATTAGCTCACATGGGTTTACCTGACAGTTAAGAATGTAGTATTTGGTGGCTGAAGGTACATTAGGCATTCACAGGATACAGAAGTAAGTGTCGGACTGTTTAGGCCCCAAAAATTAGCTCACATGGGTTTAACTGACAGCAAAGAATGTAGTATTGGATGGCTAGAGGTACAGCAGGCATTCACACAGTATACAGAAGTAAGTGTCGGCCTCTATAGCCCCCAAAAATTAGCTCACATGTGTTTACCTGACTGCTAAGAATGTAGTATTCTGTGGCTAAAGGTACATTAGGCATTCACAGGATACAGAAGTAAGTGTCGGCCATAAAAGGCCCCAGAAATGAGCCCACATGGGTTTACCTGACACTTACCTTCAGTCACAGAATACTACGTTCTTAGTTAAACCCATGTGGGCTAATTTTTGGGGCCTATACAGGCCGACACTTACTTCTGTACCCTGTGAATGCCTAATGTACCTTCAGCCACCAAATACTACGTTCTTAGCTGTCAGGCTAATTTTTGGGGACTTTTATGGCCGACACTTACTTCTGTATCCTGTGAATGCCTAATGTACCTTCAGCCACAGAATGCTAAATACATTCATTTTGACAAAAAAATTTCGGACAATTGGAGACCAAGTGCAGTGTCTAAAACCGGCTTTTTAAGACTCTAAAAGACAAAAATACAGTCATTTTTGACTAAAAAAGTTTTCCAGACCTTTGGTGACCAAATGCAGTTATTTTGGCTAAAAAAAGGTTATTAGACACCTGGAGACCAAAAAAGAGTCATTTTGACCAAAGAAATTTTTTCAGGCCATTGGAGCCCAAATGTCTAAAATCTTGTCTAAAACCGGCTTTTTAGGGCTCTAAAAGACAAAAATATAGTCATTTTGACAAAAAAAATTTTCAGACCTTTGGTTACCAAATGCAGTTATTTTGACTAAAAAGGCTTTTTAGACACTTGGAGACCAAAATAGAGTCATTTTGACCAAAAAATTTTTTTCAGGCCATTGGAGCCCAAATGGCCGGTTTTAGACAAATCTGGTCTAAAACAGGCATTTTAAGACTCTAAAAGACAAAAATACATTCATTTTGACTTAATATTTTTTCAGACCTTTGGTGACCAAATGCAGTTATTTTGACTAAAAAAGGCTTTTTAGACACTTGGAGACCAGAATAGAGTAATTTTGACCAAAAAATGTTTTTCAGGCCATTGGAGCCAAATGTCTAAAATCTTGTCTAAAATCAGCTTTTTAATGCTCTAAAAGACAAAAATATAGTCATTAGGACTAAAAAAAATTTCAGACCTTTGGTGACCAAATGCAGTTATTTTGACTACAAAAGGGGACCAAAATAGAGTCATTTTGACCAAAAAAGCATTTTATAGTCAAAATAACTGCATTTGGTCACCAAAGGTCTGAAATTGTTTTTTTAGTCTAAATGACTATATTTTTGTCTTTTAGAGCCTTAAAAAGTCGGTTTTAGACAAGATTTTAGACAATTGGCTCCAATGGCCTGAATTTTTTTTTCGGTCAAAATGGTCTCCAAGTGTCTAAAAGCCTTTTTTAGTCAAAATAACTGCATTTGGTCACCAAAGATCTGAAAAACAATTTAGACAAATTGACTCTATTTTTGTCTTTTAGAGCCTTAAAAAGCTGGTTTTAGACAAGATTTTAGACATTTGGGCTCCAATGGCATGAACATTTTTTTTGGTTAAAATGACTCTATTTTGGTCTCCAAGTGTCTAAAAATCTTTTTTTAGTATAAATAACTGCATTTGGTCACCAAAGGTCAGAAAAAAAAATAGTCAAAATGAATGTATTTTTGTCTTTTAGTGTCTTAAAAAGCCGGTTTTAGATCAGATTTGTCTAAAACCGGCAATTTGTGCTCCAATGGCTTAAAAATATTTTTGGTCAAGATGACTCTATTTTGGTCTCCAAGTGTCTAAAAGGCCTTTTTAGTCAAAATAACTCAATTTGGTAACCAAAGGTCTGAAAAAAAATTTAGTCAAAATGACTATAATTTTGTCTTTTAGAGCCATAAAAAGCCGGTTTTAGACAAGATTTTAGACATTTGGGCTCCAATGGCCCGAAAAAATTTCTTTGGTCAAAATGACTCTTTTTTGGTCTCCAGGTGTCTAAAAAGCTTTTTTTAGCCAAAATAACTGACAAACTTTTTATTCAAAAATGACTGTATTTTTGTCTTTTAGAGTCTTAAAAAGCCGGTTTTAGACACTGCACTTGGTCTCCAATGGTCTGAAATTTTTTTTGTCAAAATGAATGTATTTAGCATTCTGTGGCTGAAGGTACATTAGGCATTAAATCCTACCAAAATGTGATGCGCCAGAAATATAATAAAAAAGTGATGACTTTAAATACAATAAATCATATCCAGTTCATAAGGCACATAGCAATGTGTGTGCTTCCAATAAAGTGATATGAAGAGTGTCCCCGTATCCAATTGAAGAAAATCCAGTGATGAAAACAAGTTGTAAACACCAATTAGTGAATCCCTCCACCAGGTGAATTAGCCTCTCACCTTCCTAAAGGACCCAAACGGGCCAGCAATCACATGTATCATGGATCAGACTTCCAGGAAAGAGCCACACTGTATTGCACCTCGAGGGATCCCGGGACATATAAGAAACAGATGAAGAAATCTAGTGCTCTCTGCTTACTAATAAGGGTGTGCTTTATTAGAGAAAGGCAGATCAACTCACATTTGTTGGGCACTCAGCCGTGCCTGCTGTATAAGCGATGTCAGCGATCTGTTACCAGAGAGAGAGACTCTGCATCGGCCACGCACGCTCCGTCCCCCTAGTACATTAGGCATTCACAGTGTACAGAAGTAAGTGTCGGCCTGTATAGGCCCCAAAAATTAGCCCACATGGGTTTAACTAACAACGTAGTATTCTGTGACTGAAGGTAAGTGTCAGGTAACCCATGTGGGCTAATTTCTGGGGCCTTTTATGGCCGACACTTACTTCTGTATCCTGTGAATACCTAATGTACCTTTAGCCACAGAATTCTATGTTCTTAGCTGTCAGTAAAACCCATGTGGGCTTATTTTTGGGGACTATACAGGCCAACACTTACTTCTGTATCCTGTGAATGCCTAATGTACCTTCAGCCACCAAATACTACATTCTTAACTGTCAGGTAAACCCATGTGAGCTAATTTTTGGGGCCTATACATGCCGACACTTACTTCTCAAAAAGAAAGCCAACGAATAAAGGAAAAGCCAAAAGCCTACAGCTCCTGGTATTCCCAGGCTGTAGCGGAATGGACGCTGAGAGTGTGGCTTGTGTTGAAAGAATGACAATAATATTACTGAACAGTGTCCCTGAGGAAATATATAAAGATATATTGCAGATTGCTAGAATATGGCAGCAGTGTTTTATAGACCCCTGCTAGTGGGGTGGGGTTTGTTATTGTGAATACCGGCATTCCATTGTCCTATTGTTCCTGTCTGCCTTGTAAGCATATTATGGGATGTGTGTTTGTGTGGAATGACTCAAAGAGGGAGAGGGTTTTGGCAGAGTGTAGATCTCTTGTGTTTTCAATAAACAAGGCATTCTGAGTTGACTCCCAGCATATGTGTCCTCTAGTTCTTGGGAGGGAAGGATTGTATAACACTACCTGGATTGTTGCATGCTGTACCTGCTTAGTTGGATTTTTACCTGTTTTCCTGTCTACCAGCGGAGCCAATGTAGATTAAACTACTCCTCTGCTACACAGGCGGTCTCCCATCCAGGTACTAACCAGGCCTGATGCTGCTTACCTTCCGAGATCAAATGAGATCGGGCACGTTCAGGGTGATGTGGCCATAGGCAATCACCACTGCCACCCTCGACCCCTTTGAACTTGGCCATTGCAAGATGGCACCTCAGGAGAAACAAAAAGAAAGCCAAGGAATAAAGGAAAAGCCAGAACCCTACAGCACCTGGTATAACCAGAAAGTCCCCCATCCAGGTACTAACCAGGCCCGAACCTGCTTAGCTTCCAAGATCAGACGAGATAGGGCACGTTCAGGGTGATGTGGCTGTAGGCAATCACCCCTGCCACTCTCGACACCTTTGAACTTGGCCATGGCAAGATGGCACCTCAGGAGAAACAAAATGAAAGACAACGAATAAAGGAAAAGCCAAAAGCCTACAGAACCTGGTAGTCCCAGTCGGTCTCACATCCAGGTACTAACCAGGCCCGACCCTGCTTAGCTTCCGAGATCAGACGAGATCAGGCTCGTTCAGGGTGATGTGGCCGTAGGCGATCACCACTGCCACCCTCGACCCCTTTGAACTTGGCCATGGCAAGATGGCACCTCAGGAGAAACAAAAAGAAAGCCAAAGAATAAATGAAAAGCCAAAAGCCTGGGGGCGTGTCCTGACCATGGAGGAGTGAGGACGCACATTGCCTCGGCTCCGCACCCGCCACAGCCATTACCATTAGAATCCGCCAGCTTCCTACTTCCCTGTCGGCTCCAGCGATGCCCTCCCGACGCCGGACTGCCTCACAACCGCCGCGGCTGGATCGTTCCACGCCGGGCCGCATCCCGGCCTTCTTCCCCGAGGTCCGCGGCCGGGCTCCACAGCCACCCAAGATGGCGGCGGAGGAGACGCCGGCCTCACCGCATCCTACGGCCAGCCCTGCATGGAGCACGGACACTGGGCTCTCTCCACAGCGATCGGTGCATACCCCGATCCCTGCTGCCACCCCCTGCCTCTCGGAGTCCCAGGAGGGGGGTCCCGGTCTCACAGACACTCTGGGGGATGGGGACCTGAGGAGGCACATTTGGGCCCTTCCTACTAAGGCAGACCTGGACAGATTCATCTCCAGGGTTGAGACTGCCTTTAAAGAGGATATTGCTCAGCTGAAGGTGGACACTTCTCACTTGGGATCCCGGGTGGAGTCTGTAGAACAGCGCCTGGATGCAGCTCTCCCTATCATTTCCCAGTTACAGGCACCTGGGAAACTAAGGGGGAGTTGTGGAGATCCAATTAGTTAGGATTCTCCTTCTGGCCACCAGTAAACAGGTCAGGATCCACAGACGATGTGGCGAGGCAGGGGTGCTAGACCACTTTTGGAGGCGTTTGTCCCATTAACCGAACAGGAGCAATATAGGGTCTTTGGGTATGTGCCACTTCGTCACTTCCCTGATGAAGGTCAGTACCTGGTCCCAGAATGTCGTGATATAGGGACAGGACCAGAACTTGTGGCAAAGAGAAGGTCGTTCCGCGGAACATAACGGACAATTATGAGCATCCTGAATTGTTTTGTTTAGAGGTACATTAGGTATTCACACAGTATACAGAAGTAAGTGTCAGCATGTATAGGCCCCAAAAATTAGCTCACATGGGTTTACCTGACAGCTAAGTATGTAGTATTTGGAGGCTGAAGGTACATTAGGCATTCACAGGATACAGAAGTAAGTGTCGGCCTGTATAGTCCCCAAAAATTAGCCCACATGGGTTTAACTGACAGCTAAGAACGTAGTATTCTGTGGCTCAAGGTACATTAGGCATTCACAGTATACAGAAGTAAGTGTTGGCCTTTATAGACCCCAAAAATTAGCTCACATAGGTTTAACTGACAGCAAGGAACGTAGTATTTAAAGGATGGAAGTACATTAGGCATTCACAGGATATAGAAGTAAGTGTCGGCCTGTATAGGCCCCAAAAATTAGCTCACATGGGTTTAACTGACACCAAAGAACATAGTGTATTTGATGGCTGGAGGTACATCAGGCATTGACAGTATACAGAAGTAAGTGTCGGCCTGTTTAGGCCCCAAAAATTAGCTCACATAGGTTTAACTGACAGCAAAGAACGTATTATTGGATGGCTAGAGGTACATCAGGCATTCACACAGTATACAGAAGTAAGTGT
Organism: Pelophylax lessonae; assembly: GCF_965119305.1. NCBI lineage: Eukaryota > Metazoa > Chordata > Amphibia > Anura > Ranidae > Pelophylax > Pelophylax lessonae. The sequence goes on from NC_138769.1 coordinate 283,102,527, forward strand.
CGGCCTGTATAGGCCCCAAAAATTAGCTCCCATGGGTTTACCTGACTGCTAAGTACGTAGTATTCTGTGGCTAAAGGTACATTAGGCATTCACAGGATGCAGAAGTAAGTAGAAAATGTTAGGTGCCGACCCTAAATGCCAGTAAGCCAAGAAAGGTCCTGCCACATCCCTAAGGACATATGAGAAAAAAGTGTATCAAGTGGTATTGGTGTTCCAATACACCAGACCCTAAATGAGCCCCACAGGGAACTGTGTATTCTGAGGAAACACCCAACCTGGGACTTTGTAGGCAGGAGTTACTTGGCATGAATAGATAAATAAAAGACCAATTTAAAATATAATGATTTTATTAATACATGTGTACAAAATTGTTAAAAAAGACACAGATGCAAAGGCATCAAAAGACAGTCAATATAGAAAATATGTAATACATAAAATTATGAACCATATCCTAGAGTAGTGGGGTCACCCAGGTCCAACATGTTTCGCCGACTCTGCAGACTCTGACTTAAAAAGGCTTTTTAGACACTTGGAGACCAAAATAAAGTCATTTTGACCAAAAACTTTTTTCAGGCCATTGGAGCCCAAATGTCTAAAATCTTGTCTAAAACCGGCTTTTTAAGGCTCTAAAAGACAAAAATACAGTCATTTTGCCCAAAAAAATTTCAGACCTTTGGTGACCAAATGCCGTTATTTTGACTAACAAAAGGTTTTTAGACACTTGGAGACCAAAATAGAGTAATTTTGACCAAAACATTTTTTTCAGGCCATTGGAGCCAAATGTCTAAAATCTTGTCTAAAACCGGCTTTTTAAGGCTCTAAAAGACAAAAATATAGTCATTTTGACTAAATTTTTTTTCTGACCTTTGTTGACCAAATGCAGTTATTTTGACTAAAAAAGGATTTTAAGACACTTGGAGACCAAAATAGAGTAATTTTGACCGAAAATATCTTTTCAGGCCATTGGAGCCCAAATGGCTAGTTTTAGACAAATCTTATCTAAACCCGGCTTTTTAAGGCTCTAAAAGACAAAAATACAGTAATTTTGACTAAAAAAATGTTCAGACCTTTGGTGACCAAATGCCGTTATTTTGACTAAAAAGGATTTTTAGACACTTGGAGACCAAAATAGTCATTTTGACCAAAAAAATTTCAGGCCATTGAAGAGCAAAATGCAGTTATCTTGTCTAAAACTGGCTTTTTAAGACTCTAAAAGACAAAAATACAGTCATTTTGACTAAAAAAGTTTTTCAGACCTTTGGTGACCAAATGCAGTTATTTTGACTAAAAAAGGCTTTTTAGACACTTGGAGACCAAAATAGTTATTTTAACCCAAAAAAATTTTCAGGCCATTGGAGCCAAATGTCTAAAATCTTGTCTAAAACCGGCTTTTTAAGGCTCTAAAAGACAAAAATTGACAGCTAAGAACGTAGTATTCTGTGGCTGAAGGTACATTAGGCATTTACAGGATAAAGAAGTAAGTGTCGGCCATAAAAGGCCCCAAAAATTAGCCCAAATGGGTTTACCTGACAGCTAAGAACGTAGTATTCTGTGGCTGAAGGTACATTAGGCATTAACAGGATAAAGAAGTAAGTGTCGGCCATAAAAGGCCCCAAAAATTAGCCCACATCAGTTTACCTGACAACTAAGAACGTAGTATTTGGTGGCTGGAGGTACATTAGGCATTCACACAGTATACAGAAGTAAGTTAAGGTGCTCCTAAGGACACTCCAAACACCGATATCCCCGTGCAGGAAGTACCACCACCAAAGGTAAAGGTTGGCCTCTTACCACAATGATTTGACCCCCATGACAGAGATCAAAAACAGCATATTTCAACCTCCACTGGCAAATCCTGCACTGGCTCACTCTCTGATCACATCCACTTCCTCACAGATAGTTATAACATGTAAAGAGGGAAACAACTGCCATAGTGTAGTACCATTAAACAACTATATTGGACGCAATTCTCAAAGTGGCAACTCACATTTGGCTGTAGTTTGTATGGCGTGTTTAAATCAGGGTGTCCTCGAGGCTCGATTCCTGCCGAAAAAATGGCCGCCGCGTCCCCTCCGTGGTCTCAGTGTGACGCACCGCAGGCTCCTCCTACGCGTTTCATCAGAGACTGACGTCGTCAGGGGGTGTGGCCTGCAGTGAACGTCCACAATTTATGCGCTGACGGAGACGGATAGGCGGGGCAATAGACAGGTCCTGGATCCCGGAAGAAAGACACTTGCGTGTCAGCGACCGCAACCGGCATTTCACAAGAAGAGACATCCGGACTTAGAATGCGGTTCACGTGCGTACCAACGTCCGGAACCAAACATTAACCGGATGTCACATTAAGAGTCAATCAAGACCAATATTAGCACTCATACAATATTCAGTGCAAAATAAATCTTATGCAGATGGATACAGCATATGTAAGCCCAATTGAGCTAAACACACAAGTATCCATTAGCTTTGCATGATTAGATGGTCACAATGGACCACAGTGGAAACCGGCGCCATCTCTCAGCAGAAATAAAAAAATCGGGAGACTCCGACCACACCGCCAAATACAACACTAATACATAAAAGATATATTAGCAATATTACCAATCATAAATCTAAAATACATGATCTTAAATAAAAACATATTAAAAAGGCCTCTCAAAAAGAAAATACAGATAAAAACACATGAACTCATTTGTTATAGGCAACTAGTATACAGGCAATCTACCTTCAAACTATGAATTATGAATTATTGATGAAGGAATTGATGTCCCAATCAATATTGAGCCCGTGAGGGGCATAGGATTTGAGGCGGTAAATCCAACTGGTCTCCAACTGGGAGACCCCTCTCGTCAGATTGCTACCCCTCCAATTACCCGGGAATTTATCAATCCCCATAAAAATAGTGCCACTAGGATCTTTATTATGGCAGAGAGCATAGTGCCTCGACACGCTATGTTTAGAGAAAGCTTTTATAATATTAGCCACATGCTCGTTTAACCGTACATGCAGCTGGCGTATCGTGCGGCCCACGTATTCCAAACCACATGGGCAACGCAAAACATACAGGACATAGCGTGTAGAGCATGTAATGAATGGGCCAGGAGAAACAAAAAGAAAGCCAACGAATAAAGGAAAAGCCAAAAGGCTACAGCACCTGGTATTCCCAGGTGGTCTCCCATCCAGGTACTAACCAGGCCCGGCCCTGCTTTGCTTCCGAGATCAGGCGCATTCAGGGTGAGACAAAAATACAGTCATTTTGACCCCAAAAAAATTTTCAGACCATTGGAGACAAAATACAGTAATCTTGTCTAAAACCGGCTTTTTAAAACTCTAAAAGACAAAAATAAAGTAATTTTGACTAAAATAATTTTTTCAGACTTTTGGTGACCAAATGCAGTTATTTTGACTAAAAAAGGCTTTTAAGACACTTGGAGACCAAAATAGAGTCATTTTGACCAATAACATTTTCAGGGCATTGGAGAGCAAAATGCAGCGATCTTCACTAAAACCGGCTTTTTAAGACTCTACAATACAAAAATTCAGTCATTTTGAATAAAAAAATGTTTCATTCACAGGATACAGAAGTAAGTGTCGGCCGTAAAAGGCCCCAAAAATTAGCCCACATGGGTTTACCTGACAGCTAAGAACGTAGTATTTGGTGGCTGAAGGTATATTAGGCATTCACAGGATACAGAAGTAAGTGTCGGCCTGTATAACCTCAAAAATTAGCCCACATGGGTTTAATTGACAGCTAAGAACGTAGTATTCTTTGGCTGAATGTACATTAGGCATTCACTGGATACAGAAGTAAGTGTCGGCCATAAAAGGCCCCAAAAAATAGCCCACATGGGTTTACATGATAGCTAAGAATGTAGTATTCTGTGGCTGAAGGTACATTAGGCATTTACAGGATAAAGAAGTAAGTGTCGGCCATAAAAGGCCCCACAAAATTAGCCCAAATGGGTTTACCTGAAAGCTAAGAACGTAGTATTCTGTGGCTGAAGGTACATTAGGCATTCACAGGGTACAGAAGTAAGTGTCGGCCTGTATAGGCCCCAAAAATGAGCCCAAATGGGTTTACCTGACAGCTAAGAATGTAGTATTCTGTGGCTGAAGGTACCTTAGGCATTCACAGGATAAAGAAGTAAGTGTCGGCCATAAAAGGCCCCAAAAATTAGCCCACATCAGTTTACCTGACAACTAAGAACGTAGTATTTGGTGGCTTGAGGTACATTAGGCATTCACACAGTATACAGAAGTAAGTGTCGGACTGTATAGGCCCCAAACATTAGCTCACATGGGTTTAACTGACAGCACAGAACGTAGTATTTGATGGCTGGAGGTACATTAGGCTTTCAAAGGATACAGAAGTAAGTGTCAGCCTGTATAGGCCCCAAAACCTAGCTCACATGGGTTTAACTGACAGCAAATAACATAGTGTATTTGATGGCTGAAGGTACATTAGGCATTCACAGTATACAGAAGCAAGTGTCGGACTGTATAGGCCCCAAAAATTAGCTCACATGGGTTTAACTGACAGCAAAGAACGTAGTGTATTTGATGGCTGGAGGTACATTAGGCATTCACAGTAGACTGAAGTAAGTGTCGGCCTGTATAGGCCCCAAACATTAGCTCACATGGGTTTAACTGACAGCACAGAACGTAGTATTTGATGGCTAGAGGTAAATTAGGCATTCACACAGGAGAAACAAAAAGAAAGCCAACGAATAACCTGAGGTGCCATCTTGCCATGGCCAAGTTCAAAGGGGTCGAGGGTGGTAGTGGTGCACGGCTACGGCCACATCACCCTGAACGCACCCAATCTCGTCTGATCTCAGAAGCTAAGCAGGGTCGGGCCTGGTTAGTACCTGGATGGGAGACCGACTGGGAATACCAGGTGCTGTAGGCTTTTGGCTTTTCCTTTATTCGTTGGCTTTCTTTTTGTTTCTCCTGAGGTGCCATCTTGCCATGGCCAAGTTCAAAGGGGTCGAGGGTGGAAGTAGTGATCGCCTACGGCCACATCACCCTGAACACGCCCAATCTGGTCTGATCTTGGAAGCTAAGCAGGGTCGGGCCTGGTTAGTACCTGGATGGGAGACCGCCTGTGTAGCGGAGGAGTAGTTTAATCTACATGGGCTCTGCTGGTAGATAGGAAAACAGGTAATAATCCAACTAGGCAGGTACAGCATGCAACAATCCAGGTAGCGTTATACAATCCTTCCCTCCCACTAGATACCAGGTGCTGTAGGCTTTTCCTTTATTCGTTGGCTTTCTTTTTGTTTCTCCTGAAGTGACATCTTGCTATGGCCAAGTTCAAAGGGGTCAATGGTGGCAGTGGTTATTGCCTATGGCCACATCACCCTTAACGCGCCCGATCTCGTCTGATCTCGGAAGCTAAGCAGGGTCAGGCCTGTAACCAGGATGGGAGACTGCCTGGGAATACCAAGTGCTGTAGACTTTTGGCTTTTGCTTTATTCGTTGGCTTTCTTTCTTTTTCTCCTGAGGTGCCATCTTGCCATGGCCAAGTTCAAAGGGGTCAATGGTGGCAGTGGTTATTGCCTATGGCCACATCACCCTGAACGCACCTGATTTCGTCTGATCTCAGAAGCTAAGAAGGGTCAGGCCTGGTTAGTACCTGGATGGGAGACCACCTGGGAATACCAGGTGCTGTAAGCTTTTGGCTTTTCCTTTATTCGTTGGCTTTATTTTTGTTTCTCCTAAGGAACCATCTTGCCATGACCAAGTTCAAAGGGGTCGAGGGTGGCAGTGGTGATCGCCTACGGCCACATCAACCTGAACGCGCCTGATCTTGGAAGCTAAGTAGCGTCAGGCCTGGTTACTACCTGGATGGGAGACTGATTGTGTAGCGGAGTAGTAGTTTAATCTACATTGGCTCCGCTGGTAGACAGGAAAACAGGTAATAATCCAACTAAGCAGGTACAGCATGCAACAATCCAGGTAGTGTTATACAATCCTTCCCTCCCAAGAACTGGGAGTCAACACAGAATGCCTTTTTTTTTGAAAACACAAGAGATCTACACTCTGCCAAAACCCTCTCCCTCTTTGAGTCATTCCACACAAACACACATCCCATAATATGCTTACAAGGCAGACAGGAACAATAGGACAATGGAATGCCGGTATTCACAATAACAAACCCCACCCCACTAGCAGGGGTCTATGAAACACTGCTGCCATATTCTAGCAATCTGCAATATATCTTTATATATTTCCTCAGGGACACTGTTCAGTAATATTATGGTCATTCTTTCAACACAAGCCAGACTCTCAGCGTCCATTCCGCTACAGCCTGAGAATACCAGGTGCTGTAGGCTTTTGGCTTTTCCTTTATTCGTTGGCTTTCTTTTTGAGAAGTTTGTGTCGGCCTGTATAGGCCCCAAAAAATAGCTCACATGGGTTTAACTGACAGCAAAGAACGTAGTATTTGATGGCAAGAGGTACATTAGGCATTCACAGAATACAGAAGTAAGCGTCGGACTGTTTAGGCCCCAAAAATTAGCTCACATGGGTTTAACTGACAGCAAAGAATGTAGTATTGGATGGCTAGAGGTACAGCAGGCAGAGTCATTTTGACCAAAAAATGTTTTTCAGGCCATTGGAGCCAAATGTCTAAAATCTTGTCTAAAACCAGCTTTTTAATGCTCTAAAAGACAAAAATATAGTTATTTGGACTAAAAAAATTTCAGACCTTTGGTGACCAAATGCAGTTATTTTGACTACAAAAGGAGACCAAAATAGAGTCATTTTGACCAAAATTTTTTTCCAGGCCAAAATTTTTTTTCAGGCCATTTTTTTTCAGACCATTTTGACCAAAAAATTTTTTCAGGCGATTGGAGCCCAAATAGCCAGTTTTAGACAAATCTCTAAGGCTCTAAAAGACAAAAATACATTCATTTTGACTAAATTTATTTTTCAGACCTTTGGTGACCAAATGCAGTTATTTATACTAAAAAGGGCTCTTTAGACACTTGGAGACCAAAATAGAGTCATTTTGACCAAAAAGATTTTCAGGCCATTGGAGCCAAAATGTCTAAAATCTTGTCTAAAACCGGCTTTTTAAAGCACTAAAAGACAAAAATACAGTCAATTTGAATACATTTTTTTCCAGACCTTTGGTGACCAAATGCATTTTGACTAGAAAAAGGCTTTTTAAACACTTGGAGACCAAAATAGAGTCATTTTGACCAAAAAAATTTTTTTCAGGCTATTGGAGCTCTATTTTGGTCTCCAAGTGTCTAAAAAGCCTTTTAGAGTCTATAACTGCATTTAGTCACCAAAAGTCTGAAATTTTTTTTAGTCAAAATGAATGTATTTTTGTCTTTTAGAGCCTTGAAAAGCCGGTTTTAGACATGATTTGTCTAAAACCGGCCATTTGGCTCCAATGACCTGAAAAATTATTTTTGGTCAATATGACTCTATTTATGTCTCCAAGTGTCTAAAAGGCCTTTTTTTTAGTCAAAATAACTGCATTTGTTCACCAAAGGTCTGAAAAAAAACTTTAGTCAAAATGACTATATGTTTGTCTTTTAGAGCGTTAAAAAGCCGGTTTTAGACAAGATTTTAGACATTTGGCTCCACTGGCCTGAAAAAATGTTTTGGTCAAAATGACTATATTTTGGTCTCCAAGTGTCTAAAAAGCCTTTTTTAAGTCAAAATAACTGCATTTGGTCACCAAAGGTCTGAAAAAAAATTAAGTCAAAATGAATGTATTTTTGTCTTTTAGAGCTTTAAAAAGCCGGTTTAAGACAAGATTTGTCTAAAACCGGCCATTTGGGCTCCAATGGCCTGAAAAGAAATTTTCAGTCAAAATGACTCTATTTTGGTCTCCAAGTGTCTAAAAAGCATTTTATAGTCAAAATAACTGCATTTGGTCACCAAAGGTCTGAAATTGTTTTTTTAGTCTAAATGACTATATTTTTGTCTTTTAGAGCCTTAAAAAGCCGGTTTTAGACAAGATTTTAGACATTTGAATCCAATGGCCTGAAAAAAAGTTTTTTGGTCAAAATGACTCTATTTTGGTCTCCAAGTGTCTAAAAAGCCTTTTTCTAGTCAAATAACTGCATTTGGTCACCAAAGGCCTGAAAAAAAAGTATTCAAATTGACTGTATTTTTGTCTTTTAGTGCCTTAAAAAGTCGGTTTTAGACAAGATTTGTCTAAAACCGGCCATTTGGGCTCCAATGGCCTGAAAAAATGTTTTCAGTCAAAATGACTCTATTTTGGTCTCCAAGTGTCTAAAAGGCCTTTTTTTTAGTCAAAATAACTGCATTTGTTCACCAAAGGTCTGAAAAAAAACTTTAGTCAAAATGACTATATGTTTGTCTTTTAGAGCTTTAAAAAGCCGGTTTAAGACAAGATTTGTCTCAAACCGGCCATTTGGGCTCCAATGGCCTGAAAAGAAATTTTCGGTCAAAATGACTCTATTTTGGTCTCCAAGTGTCTAAAAAGCAATTTATAGTCAAAATAACTGCATTTGGTCACCAAAGGTCTGAAATTGTTTTTTTAGTCTAAATGACTATATTTTTGTCTTTTAGAGCCTTAAAAAGCCGGTTTTAGACAAGATTTTAGACATTTGAATCCAATGGCCTGAAAAAAAGTTTTTTGGTCAAAATGACTCTATTTTGGTCTCCAAGTGTCTAAAAAGCCTTTTTCTAGTCAAATAACTGCATTTGGTCACCAAAGGTCTGAAAAAAAAAGTATTCAAATTGACTGTATTTTTGTCTTTTAGTGCCTTAAAAAGTCGGTTTTAGACAAGATTTTAGACATTTGGCTCCAATGGCCTGAAAAAAATTCTTTGGTCAAAATTACTCTTTTTTGGTCTCCAGGTGTCTAAAAAGCTTTTCTTAGCCAAAATAACTGCATTTGGTCACCAAAGGTCTGACAAACTTTTTAGTCAAAAATGACTGTATTTTTGTCTTTTAGAGTCTTAAAAAGCTGGTTTTAGACACTGCACTTGGTCTCCAATGGACTGAAATTTTTTTTGTCAAAATGAATGTATTTAGCATTCTGTGGCTGAAGGTACATTAGGCATTCACAGGATACAGAAGTAAGTGTCGGCCATAAAAGTCCCCAAAAATTAGCCTGACAGCTAAGAACGTAGTATTTGGTGGCTGAAGGTACATTAGGCATTCACAGGCTACAGAAGTAAGTGTCGGCCTGTATAGGCCCCAAAAATTAGCCCACATGGGTTTAACTAAGAACGTAGTATTCTGTGACTGAAGGTAAGTGTCAGGTAAACCCATGTGGGCTAATTTCTGGGGCCTTTTATGGCCGACACTTACTTCTGTCGGGGGTGGTTTTTTAGAGATATAAAAACTAAGATGGATTTGTTGCCATCATCCCTGTGATAATTCGAAAAAGAAGTTTGGTTCCTCAGGCCAAAAAAGAGAAAGTGGGATTTTATAGGCAAGGTTAATTTTTTATTCATTTTATTAAGAAAGGATTACATATAAAAGTAAAAAAACAACAAAAGAATAACATTGGTTGCATGGGTAATGGGTATTACACAATAGACAATTTATGAACCATTTTACTTATTAAATGGTGATTCCTGGTTGTAGAACTAGGGTTCCGACGCGTTTCGGCATATATTGCCTTTGTCAAGGAAAAAACATCACCATTTTCTATAAAGTGAAAAAGTGAAAAATACAAAAAATTAGTGACTTGTTGTGAGAAATATATCAAAACAAACAAATAAACATCGTCTTTTCTTTTTGTGTACCTAGACTTCAGGAACATCTGTGCCCATGGGGAAGTGGGGGGAAGAGAGGTTCAGGTCCTGTGCCCCCCAGGCTTGTTACTGGATCCTTGGGCCTATTGGTCTGAAGAAGGGGGAAGGTTGGTTTTATGCAGGCATGTGTTGTTTAGTGCCATGTTTAAGCTAATAAAATTGGGTTTCCAAAATTACCTCAAATATACGAATAATGCCTCTTAGGGATGAATAGGGTCCTGGGGTATGTAGCAAACCCCAAGCTTCTATGTGTAACCACAAATACTCCTGGTTTCCCTAGGAGAGTGGATAAAATTTCAGTATATAAGGAAAAAGGGGCCAAGGGGAGAGAAAAGGACCCTCCTCCACCCCCCACCCCCCCAGCGGAAGGATCCCGCGGACAACCGGGCCAAGGCAAGAACACCGGGAGATTGCAAGGCACAGTTCAGAGTCCCAAGCAGGAGCCCCAAAACACATGTAATAGGGCACCAGCAGAACCAGGGTCATAGGCAACTAAGATTCAGCAGGAGGGGAGGCCACGCCGGGACCCTCCACATGGCGAGGACGTTGAAGTCTGCGTTGCCGGCGGGGAGCCGGTTGCCAGGGCTGAGGTAGGCGGACGGACGACATTTCGGGCAGGGTTCTCCAGTCCGGAAAGTCCACAGGTCCCAGGCCCAGGGCCGATAGGAACCCCTGGAGGTCGTCTTTGGTGCGTAGGGTAGCCGAGACATCACCTCTAGTAGCTTGAAGATAAAAGGGGAAGCCCCAGTGGTAGGTGAGGCCAGCAGCTTGAAGCGACTCGAGCAGAGGACGAAGAGCCCTGCGTTGCATAAGGGTGTGGCGCGACAAATCCTGGTAGAAGTAAAGACGTGCACCATCAAAGTCAAAAAAGGGCTTGTTTCTCATCTTCTGCATTATATTGTCTTTAACGGTGTATTTATGGAGCTTACAGATGACGTCACGTGGATTGTCAGCGTCTTGTGAAGGAGGTCGCAGGGCCCTGTGCGCCCTATCAATTTCAATAGGGGCAGTGGCAGGGAGGCCCAAAATCTCTCTGAATATGTCCGTCAGTGTGGGGACAATGTCCCTAGGGGCCGTGGCTTCAGGGAGGCCCAGAATCCTGATATTCCCCCGGCGGCTGCGATTTTCAAAGTCGTCAAGTTGGGAGAGCAGGGCCTCAATTTTCTGATCCTGTCCAAATGAATGTATTTTTGTCTTTTACTGGCCATTTGGGCTCCAATCGCCTGAAAAAATTTTTTGGTCAAAATGGTCTGGAAAAAAATGTTCTGAAAAAAAATTTTGGCCTGAAAAAAAATTTTGGTCAAAATGACTCTATTTTGGTCTCCTTTTGTAGTCAAAATAACTGCATTTGGTCACCAAAGGTCTGAAATTTTTTTAGTCCAAATGACTATATTTTTGTCTTTTAGAGCATTAAAAAGCTGATTTTAGTCAAGATTTTAGACATTTGGCTCCAATGGCCTGAAAAACATTTTTTGGTCAAAATGACTCTATTCTGGTCTCCAAGGGTCTAAAATGCCTTTTTTAGTCAAAATAACTGCATTTGGTCACCAAAGGTCTGAAAAAAAATTAAGTCAAAATGAATGTATTTTTGTCTTTTAGAGCTTTAAAAAGCCGGTTTAAGACAAGATTTGTCTAAAACCGGCCATTTGGGCTCCAATGGCCTGAAAAGAAATTGTTGGTCAAAATGACTCTATTTTGGTCTCCAAGTGTCTAAAAAGCCTTTTATAGTCAAAATAACTGCATTTGGTCACCAAAGGTCTGAAATTGTTTTTTTAGTCTAAATGACTATATTTTTGTCTTTTAGAGCCTTAAAAAGCTGGTTTTAGACAAGATTTTAGACATTTGGCTCCAATGGCCTGAAAAAAAGTTTTTTTGTCAAAATGACTCTATTTTGGTCTCCAAGTGTCTAAAAAGCCTTTTTTAGTCAAAATAACTGCATTTAGTCACCAAAGATCTGAAAAACAATTTAGTCAAATTGACTCTATTTTTGTCTTTTAGAGCCTTAAAAAGCCAGTTTTAGACAAGATTTTAGACATTTGGGCTCCAATGGCATGAACATTTTTTTGGTAAAATGACTCTCTTTTGGTCTCCAAGTGTCTAAAAATCTTTATTTTTGTCTTTTAGAACCCTAAAAAGCCGGTTTTAGACAAGATTTTAGACATTTGGGCTCCAATGGCCTTTGGTCAAAATGACTCTTTTTTTGTCTCCAGGTGTCTAATAACCTTTTTTTAGCCAAAATAACTGCATTTGGTCACCAAAGGTCTGACAAACTTTTTTAGTCAAAAATGACTGTATTTTTGTCTTTTAGAGTCTTAAAAAGCCGGTTTTAGACACTGCACTTGGTCTCCAATTGTCCAAAATTTTTTTGTCAAAATGAATGTATTTAGCATTCTGTGGCTGAAGGTACATTAGGCATTCACAGGATACAGAAGTAAGTGTCGGCCATAAAAGTCCCAAAAAATTAGCCTGACAGCTAAGAACGTAGTATTTGGTGGCTGAAGGTACATTAGGCATTCACAGGGTACAGAAGTAAGTGTCGGCCTGTATAGGCCCCAAAAATTAGCTCACATGGGTTTAACTGACCGCAAAGAATGTAGTAAATCCGCTCGGGCGAGCTCGTCTTTTATGGCTTCAGATAACCCAAGCCTGAACTGGGTTCGCAAAGATGCATCATTCCACCCTGAATCAAGGGTCCATCTCTTGAACTCTGCTACGAAATCTTCAACAGGTCTCCTTCCTTGTTTTAAAGCCCTCAATTGGCTGTCAGCAGTACTCTGCCTATTAGAGTCTTCATATAGGCTAGAGAGCTCTGCTAAAAACGTAGGATAGGAGTTGAGAAGAGGGTCATTTTTCTCAATAAGAGAGTCTGCCCAAGCCCGTGGATCACCTGACATATATGATATAGTGGTGCAGACTTGTGGAGGGTTTATTTTGGGCTCGGGGGGTTGGGCAGCAGTGAGCTGTCTCAAGGTCTGGTTTTCATTCAGAATTAATGAATTTACCTTTTGTGTTAGTTGTATCACATGTGTAGCTATTTCCGCTGAATCCATTTTTCGGGTTCGTGCAATCTGTAACGCTCCGGCGTTTATTTGTGTGGTGTGGATTTGCAGCTGCGGAAGTTACACTCAGTAGTCATGTAGAGATGTGTTGAACTACCATATCCAACTCTCAAGACTCATCATTGTGCATCAGCCTGTCTCAGCAAGCACAAACACAAACACAGACACTCATTAAAGATGTTCCTGGAGTGATATGTTTATATGTGAAAGTATAGAGGTGATGCCTTGATACAACTTAGTATCAAAATAGACAGACGATTGCGAGAGAGGAAGGCTGAGAAAATGGGAATCCCATTACCCAACCCTTCTCGGGAGTCGTCCTTCGATCCTACTCCTATGGAGGTAGGAACCATCCGCCCACCAATATCATCTACTGAAAAGACCAGGAGAAAAACAGAAAATCTCTGTATGTACTGCGCCTCCGCCGAACATTTGATAAGCGTTTGTCCCCTTGTCCACAAGAAAAAGGGTGAGTGTGCACAGATCTTGCTGGGGGGATTAACGACTTCTTTTACTAATCCCTATCTCTTTATTCGTTTGATCCTACAGTGGGACCAAATTAGGATCACCACCAAGGCCATGATCGACACAGGATCTTGTGGGAACTACATTGACACTAGTTTTGTTGCTTTAAATAAAATACCTATTATTTCAAAACCCAAACCTGTCTCTGTTAGTTTGATTAACGGTATTCCGTTATCTTCTGGTCCAATTACCACTCAGACACAAGCACTCCTTGCTACTGCTAACGAGTCTCATGTTGAGACCACCACGTTTGATGTGTTACCCTCACCACATTTTCCCATTATTTTGGGACTTCCCTGGTTACATATACATCAACCAACTATTGATTGGAAGACACGGTCCCTAACCTTCCCTTCTCACTATTGCGAGACCACGTGTAACCTCCAATCTCAAAAGAAAATCCTGTCCATGGTGTCAGAGGAAATTACACCACCACCATGCTATCAGGATTTATCAGAAGTCTTCCTTGAGAAAAATGCTCAAGTGTTGCCTCCCCATAGGGACAACGATTGTTCTATTGACCTACTCCCTAATAGTAAGCTACCTTTCGGTCATGTTTATCCTCTTTCTCAGGATGAACTTTCTCATCTCAAGGAATACTTGGATGAGAACTTAGCGAAAGGGTTCATTAGACCCTCTACTTCCTCTACAGCTGCAGGACTTTTCTTTGTCCGCAATAAGGTTTTAAGCCTTCGGCCTATTATTGACTATAGTCAATTAAATATTATTACGATAAAGGATCGCTATCCCTTACCTCTCATCCCGGAACTGATTGAACAAGTGCGTGGAGCCACTTACTTCTCAAAGTTAGACCTTAAAGGGGCTTACAATCTCATCCGCATCCGTAGTGGGGATGAGTGGAAGACAGCATTCAGAACTAGATACGGACTATTCGAATATCTAGTGATGCCGTTTGGGTTGTATTACACAAGCATTTCAGCGGTTCATAAACGACATCTTCCGAGATCTACTCGATGTCTGTGTCGTAGTATATCTGGACGATATACTCATTTACTCTCAATCCTTGTCTGAACATAAAAGACATGTAAGACTTGTGTTGTCCAGATTGCTCGCACACAACTTGTACGTAAAACTGAAGAAATGCCTATTCCATAAGGAAGAGGTGTTATTCTTAGGATACATCATATCTAAGAACAGCATCAAGATGGATATGAGCAAGATATCCTGTATTCTGGATTGGCCTGTACCAACAACTCGTAAGGCCTTACAACGATTTCTTGGATTCTCAAACTTCTATAGGAAGTTCATCAAGAACTTCTCGTCTATTGTGAGACCACTCACACAACTTCCTAAGGTACCTTCAGCCACAGAATACTGTAAGAATATTTAATAATAAATATCTTGCGCTCGTACTTATGTCAGAATATTTATACTGCTCTGAATATAGCAGTGTATTTATTTATGGTTAATAAGCAAAGATCTGTGAGAAAGGAGAGTCTCCACTTATGCCATAAATCAATGTCGTGAATTCTTTTTAATTGATTAATTTCTTTTTAAAAGCATATACCAATCTTAGTGAGTACAGTCTACAGTGTGGAATATATATAAAAATATTTATTCTCCAGAGTGTAAACACAATATATGATCAAACAAGAAGTGACACATAAAAATAACTCTACATAAAAATGCTAACTTCAAATAATCAATGCAATGTGATGTTTAGCTCAATAATGAAAGTGAAACTAAAACAAAATGAAACAAAGTGAAACCAAAACAAAATGAAAGCCAGATTACCATTTCTTCCCAGGTATAGTATAAGCCATAAATTAATGTTCTATATAAACAGACTACAATGGTCTGCGTAATCACATAGCCAAAGTCATTCCACTGCAGATGAAATGAGAATAAGCCATGCAAAACGGAAGACTTAAAATTGCAAATAATGCACTGAATCTGATTTTACTAAAAATGTATAAAAACAAAAATCAGCTTTTTAGAGAAAAATCTACCATGGTTTATACGGCTGGGATTGTAATCTCATTACCCTTAAATATGCAATATAAAACATATAAGGAAGGAATAAACAATTGTTGAGTAAAGTCAAATAACATAGCAAGGCATATTTACCATTTACCAGAGTCCTAAGATGGACGCCTTTCTTAAGATGGTGGATTCCCTTCAAGTTTCAGATGAATGATGTAGATCAGGGAGTATGTCTGCATGAGTCTATTGAAAAATGTAATAGCGTGTGTGGTGTAAGTGTGAGGTGTGTTGTCAGTAGTGTAAAGTGATGTCTCTCTCTCATCTGGGTTGGTCTTTTATATGGTAAGAACAAAGAGCTATAAAAATTACCATAAGTTAAACCCAGAGGGATGAAACATTATCCCTATTGGTCGGGATATTCTATACCTAAACTAGTGAGGTCAGAGACACACCCCTTTTGATAATTAACCCCATACTTGGTCTAATAAAATTAAGGATGATTTCTCTATATGTGAGATTAATCATATAACACAACATAAAACTTTGTTCAGACTCCCAGTACATACATAAATGTCCACCTGTATCTCCATCATTAACCTTGGCAAGTAATGCCATTTCAATAATTATATTATTTAACACAATATAATATTTTTATATTGGAATATCTCAAATTATCTCAAGACTGTACCTGGTATTTCGCCTCCAGAGGGCAGTATCGTACCGTTCATTAGATTTTGTATGCAACATAATTAAAACAATTTGTTATCTGATGACCTATTGACCTGTCGGCTAGTGAAAAGCAATTACTTATTTGACCATGCCAAAGGGCTGTCAGATATAGTCTAGGTTTGGGAATATTTACGACACCTTGAGCACTAAACCAGTCCAAAGTGATTCTTATATAAACACTCCTACCACATGCCTTAACATGAAGTAATTTGTTTTTAAGATGCACAAGTCCTTACACATCATAGAAAAGTATACTTATATATATTATATATCTAATATTATATAAGTATCAAGTTCACACTTCTATATTAATAAGAATACAATGTATTATCGTTAATATACATCTTACATATGATGATGTTTCCTATAAAAACTTATATGGTTCATCTTTAAATGTCTGCTAGAATATACTGGGGTATTGTCCATTGTTATATACAGATAAGATTACAGGCCAGACTAGCCATGAGTGACTAGTACGATGTCTCGCCAATTGATTCTTATCTGATGAAATGTATGTATTACCTTATTTACGATCACATAGATACAAAGATCTCTGTTGAAACTATAAGACCCTATTGTTGAAATTCTATGCTCTCTTGTAAGCTTGTGAGAGACATTTTGCAACAAGACATATATGAACCTTCTTTCACCTTAAAAACAAGATGGATCCTGTCCTGTTCAGAATCTCTTATATGCATAATACAAAATATACATGGCTTTTAAAATCATTTTTCTTTTTACCTATTATTATTTTAATCAACCCCCAATAACCCCGACATATCCCCCCCTTTTCTTCCCAGTAGACAAGTGAGCAACTTAGGCCTATCTGGAAAGAAAGCTTTTTAAGGAGTAGCAAAAGAAAAAAAAATGTCTTGTTCTCTTTTTTTTTTAAGAGAATAGTTCATATTGGGAATTGTTCATAACTCTTAAGTACAGCGGTAAAAAAAAATTTGAGAAAAAAAAAAATCAGTTCAAAATGTCAGTTCGTAGCGACTTTGCTTAGCGTTAGCTATGTCACAAACTGTTCCTTGTTAGTCTCTTTGACTTCTGATCTCCTAGTAAAGAAACTCAAATGTTCCTTGAAATCTGCATCTCCAGCTTGTAAAGTCTTGATGGAGACAGAAATTAACTGCTGCAATGGCATTAGCAACTACCATTCAAAGCGCAGTAAAACAATGTTGGCAATCAGGAATCCGAGAAATCTGTTTGAACGTTCAACCTTGGATGTTGGTTGGATAATGAATGGTTTCAGCATGGTCTAGAGTGTCATACACCTAGACTGAGGTTTTTGCTCACATGTGCAATGCACCATTCTCACATCTCCTTCAACTGAAAACAGGAGGTAGTGCGATTTCTCTCAATGGATTTCCTCGGATCAAATGCACAAAGATCTGTAGAAACAAATCTTCCTCTCCGTCAACAAGAATCTGGGGCGTCTCGCAGCTTGATTCCTGAAGAGGGATCCGATTCAATGAGGGGTTCCATCCAGAACTGGACTCTAAGGAGAGATGACCCATCCGATCGCTGTGTCTTTTGGCAAACATCATCGTCTGTACCAATCAACGACCTGGCATGGAAGGTTAATCTCTTCCTATTGGATGAAACATATAGTATGAATATACTTTCTTATCAATTGACATTTCAATACGATGTTGGTACCCTAAGCTTTCTCAGAGTTCTCCTTTAATCCACCGTGTGATCAGCCCTTTTATATGACCACCAGGGAAGGTGAAACTATATATGCGACCTTTCCTAGGGCGACTGACTTCTGGGGCTTATTAACATGGGGATTGTATTTATCGCCATGGATACTACACATTGGACAATGATACAATGATACAATGTTTGGTTAAAATTTACCTACTACTTAGGAGAAAAAAAAAATATATATATCTCC
The DNA here is from genome assembly GCF_965119305.1 of Pelophylax lessonae. Taxonomy (NCBI): domain Eukaryota; kingdom Metazoa; phylum Chordata; class Amphibia; order Anura; family Ranidae; genus Pelophylax; species Pelophylax lessonae. Next base: position 283,120,427 of record NC_138769.1, read on the forward strand.
CCCTATGGGGCATCAATGCAATTTATTGTAGGCAATAAAACTACCTGGCATTGAGGATTCCTTCTTGGTTACCGTATACAACCTTTAACCTCTTGACTGCATTACGTCATTAGGGTTTGATCCTCCTTGGTATCACCGTCATTGGCGATTTTTCAAAATGTGCCCGCTTTAAGCGACCTGTTTGAGTCAGAGGGATGAAGTGACCACTGAAAAATAGGAGGGTAGTTAGTATCTCACAACCGAGATCCCCCCTGACAGGGATTTCAGGATCCTCAATGCTGTGACCTGGGATAAAAGGGTGTTAGAACCTCTGCATCCTATACTTCTATTCAGTGTATCGCTTTGATTCCTGCCACTTGGGCATTTAAGGATTTTATGGCCTTTGGCTGGCCACAGGATTTGTTCCTAAAGATGGATTATTTTAATTCTGGGCTGCAGTGCCCTGAGTGAACCAAGTGATCAGCTGATCAAACTTGGCTTCTATTCTGCTGAAAACTTTACAGAGTTAAATTATTGGCTCCGCCTCCTGCGGTGCCTATGTCTCTCGGGTTCAGACAGATGGGACAGATCCACATCAGGACCAGTTACTCGGTTCTGGCGTGAGGTCTGGGCCTTAATGTCACTTTAACTTCCCGAGGATTTTGGGGAACCCTAAGATGGGGCAAATCCCTATTTATTTGTGGGTGTCCCCCCCCTTGTTGATGGGATGTCCAGGATCTTCCTTAAGGTATCCGGTGTCCCCTTGGGGCCTAGGTGGCATGTCTTGCTCCTTTGCCAAACTTATTATTTTTATGTGCATGGGCAATGCCTCAAAGCACAGGGATTTAAATTCCAGATGGTTGTACTCAGGCTCCTTCCATTGAAGGGTGTTAGGCACTTTTGAGTACAGAAAAAAAAATTCAATGGGGCTTTGGTGCTGTGTACATTTTAAATTGTAGATAACAGCTCTAGCAGCAGTGAGGTTTTTTGTGTGGGCCTAATTTTTAAATGACATCCTGCAGGCACAACACAGAAAGTTGTTTTCATAGGCCTCAGGGTAATCAATAATGTTTAAGGACCCTTTCTTAACAAAAATCAGGACAGTACTCTTTTTAAAAACTTATTTAAATTCTGGAGGTGTATGGTGTCTTTTTAGGGGTGCTAGTCTTTTTGCAATGACCTGATATGACTCATACCTATTTATGCATGGCTGCCCAATTTCTGCCCTCCTATATTTAGGAATATGGCTGGGGTAGGACATGGATTCTTTGCCTGACTCCCCCCTGTCTGGGTCATAACCAACGGACTGGGAATCATATCTGGGTCTATGAATAATTATATCCTATTTAAAATGCAGGACTAATTAAGCATTGCCCTTATACATTTACACTATGACCTTATGGAACTCTGCTATGTATTTACTTATGAGTTCCTGTCATGACATGAACTGTTACATTTTTATTTTATTTTTATTTTTTTCAAAATTTTCCACGGCTGATTACTCAGCAACTTTTGCTAGAAAAACATTTTTCCTTGCTCAAAACTTCCTAATTATTGCATTAATCATTTACATTTCACTTTCACATGATTACTTTCATTACAATTTACTTGATGAAACTTCTGCCACAGTTCTACTTTATTTTGCAGTTTCACGCTACATTCTCTTAACTTATGTGTCCCAATAGAGGTTACTTTCACCTGCTCAAGGAGGTTCCTAATCTCATTCTCTCATTTATTTGGAGTGGAGATTGAAACTTTACTAAACTCCTTTTTGCTGAGCCTTGTGGTGCAGTTCCTCACACAGACATAGTAAGATTGGCCATGACTCTAAAAGTATGTGATCACACTTCCTGACGTCTTTTGGTGTTAGATAATCTTATTGGTGAGTTCATACATACAGGTTGTCCTCTACCCATGTCAGATGCCCTTTGCCCTTTACCAACTTACCAACAGCTTCGGGTGCTGTTTTACTTGCAAATGCTACCCATCCCCCTGCCCGTGGTTTCTTCACTCACCTTGACGGCATGCTCATTGATTTTGTATGGAACGCGAAGCGCCCCCGCCTCGCACTGACTACCCTGAAGCGCCCGAAAAATCTGGGTGGCCTTGGCCTGCCAGATGTGCGTCGCTATTATAGGGCGGTTGTTCTACAACGTATTTTGAACTGGCATTTCCACACCCACTCCAAGCTTTGGGTTTCCTTGGAGAAGTGTATGGCGGGTAGGAACCTGTCCTATGCTCCCTGGCTGTCCCGGGAATACAGTGGGCTGTCGACTTATACGTCTCCTCTGACAACCCAGGTCTTGGACACCTGGGATCGCATCAATAAGCTTCTAGACCTGGCCCCCTGTTTCCCCGCTGGCGCCCCTGGGGGGTTTCCTCTGGTTTCCTCCCGGTGAGCAGATGTCGTTCTTTGACCCCTGGGTGGATGATGGGAATGCTAGTTGTGGTAAGCTGCTGGAGGGGGGCAGACTGTTGCCTTACGAGCGGCTGGGAGGCCGTCGGGGTGGTTCCCCACTTAATTTCTGGAAATACCGCCAACTGCACCATTTCTTCCGGGTTTACGGCCCCTCGATTCGCCCTCCTGCCTCTCTCAAACCCTTTGAACGTTTGTTCATACAGGACGAGGCGGCCCCTCGTCTTGTGTCGGAAATGTACCAGCTACTGGGGGAGGCGGTTCCTGCTTCCAGGCCCGGATTCCTGCGGGCGTGGGAGCGGGACTTGGGCCGGGAACTTTCGGAGACGAGGTCGGCTCATCTCTACCAGCTTACGCACTCGAGCTCCACAGATTCCAAAATGCAAGAGACGAATTACAAAATTATGACTCGATGGTACAGGGTCCCTGCCGACCTTCATCGTATTTTCCCCTCCGTCCCTGCTACTTGCTGGAGGGGGTGTGGTGGCCGTGGTACTCTCCTCCATATTTGGTGGGAGTGCCCGGTCATCGCCCCCTTTTGGCGAGACATCCGCGATCAGATTAAAGCCATCCTGGATGTTGAGGTTCCCTTCGACCCCCTCCACTTCTTGCTGCACGTTCCATGCCTGCCGATTAGCCGATACCGACGCAGTATACTGCCCCATCTCCTCAATGCTGCCAGGAGATTAATCCCTATGTACTGGAAGAGGCCGCAGGTGCCGGGCGGCTCGGAGTGGAGGCGAGTTGTTGACGGCATCAGAGATGCGGAGGAATGGCTTGCTAAATGCAGGGGAACTGGGGACCGCGATGCTGAGAAGTGGAGACCCTGGCTGGATCACATTGGTGACCCTGCCCTTGTGCCCTCCAGCCTCGATAGGGCCCTGTTAGTGCTTGCTGACCCGTCCTTAACGGACTTGGCGGGCCCTTCGCCCCCAGCCCGACTCCTGGGTCCAGTGCCCCCCTCTCCTTAGGTGGCCACTGGAAGCTGCGTGTAGCCGGCTGTTGGAGGGCGGTGGATGGGATGCGTGGTGGAGATGGGTGTGCCCCGGATGATAGCAGGTACGTTTCTCTCTCCCCCCCCCTCTTCTTTTCCTGCTGTTCCCCCTCTTTGTTTCCCCCTACTTCTGATACTCTCCCCCTTTCGTTCTATTTCTCTCACTGACTGTGTGATGCCACTTGCTTGTGTTGTATGTGCCCGGCGACAGGCATGCTGCCGGCGTCGTGTCCGTGGACCCACTGGGTCGTGGACACCCCGTCTGCTATTAGTACGGGGTGCTGTGGTGTGGTGGGTGCCTGGCCCCCCCCTCCCCGCTGCCCGGCTTGGGTGGTGGGTCGAGAGATGGGACTGTCCTCTGTTGGGGCGACTTCCCGGAGAGCGGTTTGTTGGAGGCCTAATTTTTAAGCCCCCCTCTCTCTGGGTGTATCCCGCCGGAGGGCCCCGATGGGGTGCTGTTCCTATTTTGATTTTTCTTTCCTTTTCGCACACCTGGCGGCCTGAGTGCTCCGTTTTTGTGTCCACCTCTGGCGCATGGTGGCATGCCTCTCGCCCCTGGGCTTCGGATCACCGGCCCTGGAGGCTTACTGTAGTATGCGGAGCTACAGCACCTTTTGATGCCTAGGATTGCTGCTCCCCTCATGCAACACTTGTCACTTTGCCAATTGTTTGACTTGCTGTTTCTACTGTGCGTTCTTTTTCTTTTTTTCCTTGTACGGTGTGATTTTGTTATATGTTGAAAAATAAAGATTGTTTAAAAAAAAAAAAAAAAAAGCCAAAAGCCTACAGCAGTTGGTATTCCCAGGCGGTCTCCCATTTAGGTACTAACCAGTCCCGTCCCTGCTTAGCTTCCGAGATCAGGCACGTTCAGGGTGATGTGGCCGTAGGCGATCACCACTGCCACTTTCGACCCCTTTGAACTTGGCCATGGCAAGATGGCTCCGCAGGAGAAACAAAAAGAAAGCCAACAAATAAAGGAAAAGCCAAAAGCTTACAGCACCTGGTATTCCCAGGTGGTCTCCCATCCAGGTACTAACCAGGCCCGACCCTGCTTAGCTTAGGAGAATCAGACGAAATCAGGTGCGTTCAGGGTGATGTTGCCATTGGCGATCACCACTACCACCCTCGACCCCTTTGAACTTGACCATGGCAAAATGGCATCTCTGGAGAAACAAAAAGAAAGCAAACGAATAAAGGAAAAGCCAAAAGCCTACAGCACCTGGTATTCCCAGGTGGTCTCCCAGGTACTAACCAGGCACGACCCTGGTTAGCTTCCGAGATCAGACGAGATTGGGCGCGTTAAGGGTGATGTGGCCATAGGCAATAACCACTGCCACCATTGACCCCTTTGAACTTGGCCATGGCAAGATGGCACCTCAGGAGAAACAAAAAGAAAGCCAACGAATAAAGCAAAAGGCAAAAGTCTGCAGCACCTGGTATTCCCAGGGGGTCTCCCAAATGACTCTATTTTGGTCTCCCGAGTGTTTAAAAAGCCTATTTTAGTCAAAATAAATGCATTTGATCACCAAAGGTCTGAAATACTTTTTTAGCTAAAATTACTGTATTTTCGTCTTTTAGAGTCTTAAAACGCCGATTTTAGACAAGATAATTGCATTTCTTAAAAAAAGGCCTGACAACATGTTTTTGGTCAAAATAACTCTATTTTGGTCTCCAAGTGTCTTACAAGCCTTTTTTAGTCAAAATAAATGCATTTGGTCATCAAAGGTCTGAAAAACTTTTATCCAAAATGACTGTATTTTTTTCTTTTAGATTCTCAAAACGCCGCTTTTAGACAAGATAACTGCATTTGGTAACAAATAGCCTGAAAACATTTTTTTGGTCAAAATGACTCTATCTTTGGTCTCCAAGTGTCTAAAGAGCCTCTTTTTTCAAAATAACTGCATTTGTTCACCAAAGGTCTGAAATACTTTTTTTAGCTAAAATTACTGTATTTTTGTCTTTTAGAGTCTTTTAGACAAGATAATTGCATTTCGTAACAAAAGGCCTGACAACATGTTTTTGGTCAAAATGACTCTATTTTGCTCTCCAAGTGTCTTAAAATCCTTTTTTGTCAAAATGACTGCATTTGGTCACCAAAGGTCTGAAAAACTTTTTTTAGCCAAAATGACTGTATTTTTGTCTTTTAGAGTCTCAAACCATCGCTTTTAGACAAGATAACTGCATTTGGTAACCAATGGCCTGAAAAAAATGTTTTTGTCAGAATGACTCTATTTTGGTCTCCAAGTGTCTAAAGATCCTTTCTTAGTCAAAATAACTGCATTTGGTCACCAAAGGTCTGAAAAACATTTTTACCAAAAATGACTGTATTTTTATCTTTTAGAATCTCAAACCATCGCTTTTAGACAAGATAACTGCATTTGGTAACCAATGGCCTGAAAACATGTTTTTGGTCAAAATGACTGTATTTTGGTCTCCAAATGTCTAAAACGCCTTTTTTAGTCAAATAACTGCATTTGGTCACCAAAGGTCTGAAAAACTTTTTTTAGCCAAAATGACTAAATTTTTGTCTTTTAGAGTCTCAAAACGCCGCTTTTAGACAAGATAACTGCATTTGGTAACCAATGGTCTGAAAACATTTGTTTGGGTCAAAATGACTCTATTTTGGTCTCCAAGTGTCTAAAAAGCCTATTTTAGTCAAAATACTTTTTTAGCTAAAATTACTGTATTTTTGTCTTTTAGAGTCTTAAAACGCCGCTTTTTGACAAGATAATTGCATTTCGTAACAAAAGGTCTGATAACATGTTTTTGGTCAAAATTACTCTATTTTGGTCTCCCAAGTGTCTAAAAAGCCTTTTTTAGTCAAATAACTGCATTTGGTCACCAATGGTCTGAAAAACTTTTTTTAGCCAAAATGACTAAATTTTTGTCTTTTAGAGTCTCAAAACGCCGCTTTTAGACAAGATAACTGCATTTGGTAACCAATGGTCTGAAAACATGTTTTTGGTCAAAATGACTCTATTTAGGTCTCCAAAGCCTGTTTTAGTCAAAATAACTGCATTTGGTCACCAATGGTCTGAAAAACTTTTTTAGCCAAAATGACTGTATTTTTGTCTTTTAGAGTCTTAAAAAGCCGGTTTTAGACAAGATAATTACATTTCGTAACCAGTGATCTGAAAACATTTTTTGGTCAAAATGACTCTATTTTGGTCTCCAAGAGTCTAAAAAGCCCCTTTTAGTCAAAATAACTACATTTGGTCACCAAAGGTCTGAAATAAACATTTAGTCAAAATGACTGTATTTTCGTCTATTAGAGTCTTAAAAAGCCGGTTTTGGACAAGATAATTGCATTTGGTAACCAACCGCCTGAAACATTTGTTTGGGTCAAAATGACTCTATTTTGGTCTCCAAGTGTCTAAAAAGCCCCTTTTAGTCAAAATAACTACATTTGGTCACCAAAGGTCTGAAATAAACATTTAGTCAAAATGACTGTATTTTCGTCTATTAGAGTCTTAAAAAGCCGGTTTTAGACAAGATAATTACATTTCGTAACCAGTGATCTGAAAACATTTTTGGTCAAAATGACTCTATTTTGGTCTCCCGAGTGTTTAAAAAGCCTATTTTAGTCAAAATAAATGCATTTGATCACCAAAGGTCTGAAATACTTTTTTAGCTAAAATTACTGTATTTTCGTCTTTTAGAGTCTTAAAACGCCGATTTTAGACAAGATAATTGCATTTCTTAAAAAAAGGCCTGACAACATGTTTTTGGTCAAAATAACTCTATTTTGGTCTCCAAGTGTCTTACAAGCCTTTTTTAGTCAAAATAAATGCATTTGGTCATCAAAGGTCTGAAAAACTTTTATCCAAAATGACTGTATTTTTGTCTTTTAGATTCTCAAAACGCCGCTTTTAGACAAGATAACTGCATTTGGTAACAAATAGCCTGAAAACATTTTTTTGGTCAAAATGACTCTATCTTTGGTCTCCAAGTGTCTAAAGAGCCTCTTTTTTCAAAATAACTGCATTTGTTCACCAAAGGTCTGAAATACTTTTTTTAGCTAAAATTACTGTATTTTTGTCTTTTAGAGTCTTAAAACGCCGATTTTAGACAAGATAATTGCATTTCGTAACAAAAGGCCTGACAACATGTTTTTGGTCAAAATGACTCTATTTTGCTCTCCAAGTGTCTTAAAATCCTTTTTTGTCAAAATGACTGCATTTGGTCACCAAAGGTCTGAAAAACTTTTTTTAGCCAAAATGACTGTATTTTTGTCTTTTAGAGTCTCAAACCATCGCTTTTAGACAAGATAACTGCATTTGGTAACCAATGGCCTGAAAAAAATGTTTTTGTCAGAATGACTCTATTTTGGTCTCCAAGTGTCTAAAGATCCTTTCTTAGTCAAAATAACTGCATTTGGTCACCAAAGGTCTGAAAAACATTTTTACCAAAAATGACTGTATTTTTATCTTTTAGAATCTCAAACCATCGCTTTTAGACAAGATAACTGCATTTGGTAACCAATGGCCTGAAAACATGTTTTTGGTCAAAATGACTCTATTTTGGTCTCCAAATGTCTAAAACGCCTTTTTTAGTCAAAATAACTGCATTTGGTCACCAAAGGTGTGAAAAAAAATTTAGTCAAAATGATTGTATTTTCGTCTATTAGAGTCTTAAAAAGCCGCTTTTGGACAAGATAATTGCATTTTCTAACCAATCGCCTGAAACATTTGTTTGGGTCAAAATGACTCTATTTTGGTCTCCAAGTGTCTAAAAAGCCTATTTTAGTCAAAATACTTTTTTTAGCTAAAATTACTGTATTTTTGTCTTTTAGAGTCTTAAAACGCCGCTTTTTGACAAGATAATTGCATTTCGTAACAAAAGGCCTGATAACATGTTTTTGGTCAAAATTACTCTATTTTGGTCTCCCAAGTGTCTAAAAAGCCTTTTTTAGTCAAATAACTGCATTTGGTCACCAAAGGTCTGAAAAACTTTTTTTTAGCCAAAATGACTATATTTTTGTCTTTTAGAGTCTCAAAACGCCGCTTTTAGACAAGATAACTGCATTTGGTAACCAATGGTCTGAAAACATGTTTTTGGTCAAAATGACTCTATTTAGGTCTCCAAAGCCTGTTTTAGTCAAAATAACTGCATTTGGTCACCAATAGTCTGAAAAACTTTTTTAGCCAAAATGACTGTATTTTTGTCTTTTAGAGTCTTAAAAAGCCAGTTTTAGACAAGATAATTACATTTCGTAACCAGTGATCTGAAAACATTTTTTGGTCAAAATGACTCTATTTTGGTCTCCAAGTGTCTAAAAAGCCCCTTTTAGTCAAAATAACTACATTTGGTCACCAAAGGTCTGAAATAAACATTTAGTCAAAATGACTATTTCGTCTATTAGAGTCTTAAAAAGCCGGTTTTGGACAAGATAATTGCATTTGGTAACCAACCGCCTGAAACATTTGTTTGGGTCAAAATGACTCTATTTTGGTCTCCAAGTGTCTAAAAAGCATTTATTTTTTTGCATTTGATCACCAAAGGTTTAAAAAATGTTTTAATATTTATTGAGTATAAACAGTACACTGAATAAATAACATGAACGGTAGACATAATCAGTTACAGAACCAGTGTTCGGAAAAATACAAATATATAAAGGATATAACAGCAACAGTACAGGAAAAGGTCATCCATAAACCATCGCATTCAGGTGAAAATTACAGCCAAGTAAACAAACCTTAGCATGTTCCCATGTGCATACGTGAAGGATAAATAAAAACATACAGTTATTCCCTCCCAATAGTAATAGGACCATGAACATCTAGCAATATAGCACACACCTCCGTAAAGTAGCAAAAACCCACCTGAAGTACTAAGTGCAAAGGACAAGGGAAGGGAAAAAAGGAAAACAGTGGCAGAAAACTTAAAGGGAGGGGGGAGGGGGGAAAGGAAGGGAAAGGATGGGAGGACTCTGCACTCTTCTCAAGAAATGCTACCCTATCCAATGAGCAGCCGATCCATAACCAACTGGGGGGAGCCAAGGCCGGGTCATCCAACCAAGGTTGCCATAACGAGGCAAATTTCTTGTGAGCATTTCAATGCTGGTATGTCAGCTTTTCCCTGATTAAAGAGGCATTGACCTGTGTTATCCACTGGCCCATGCTCGGCACCCTGGAGGCGATCCAAAATCTAGTAATTAATTTGCGAGCAATATACAACAATCGCAACACGGCAACGTGAGCATTTGGGGTCAGAGTGTCCACCTCCAGAGCACCAAGCAGACAGACCACAGGATCCCTTAGTAGCTGAAAATTATACACTTTAGAGATCGTGTCAATTACCTTCCCCCAGTAGCGAAACAGCTTGGGACATCTAAACATCATGTGTATAAGTGTACCCTGGTCTCTCTCACATTTGGGGCACAAGGGAGTAGATCTGCGTCCCCAACGGTACAGCTGCATCGGTGTTCTGTATGCTCTGTGAAACAGAAATAAGTGAGATATCTTATGGGAGGCCGACACCGACACCAAAGGGATCGATGAGAGGCAAAGATCCCACGTCTCCCCATCTATGGGTCCAAGATCCCCCCTCCCACCCCGCACGAGCAGGGAGGGAAGAGGGGTCCTGCACGGATCCCAACAGAAGGACATAAACCTGTGAGATCATATTCTTGTCCGAGACCCGAAACACCTCACCCAACAGGCAGTGAGTGTCGGGTGTCAAAGAAGCCAAGCCTGCCTGGGCCATCATCGCGTGTCTCAATTGTAGGTAGCGAAAGAAACAGTGCCTAGGAACATCAAACTCCCTCTGTAAGTCTTGAATATATTTCAGTACCCCAGCTCTGAACAATTGTGCTATAAAATATACACCATGGGCCTCCCACATCTCCGCGCCCTCTAGATGAAACAGTTCCGAAAAGTTGCGATTATGCCAAATCGGAGTCTGAGGAAGGTAACCCGTGATCTGCAACATCCCCTTGACACAGCGCCACACCATGCGAATCAAGGCGAGTGTGGGTAACCGAGTCCCCATATTGGAGAACCCCGCTTCAAGGTGTACAAGGACAGGGTGAGGCGAGTCAGTAGGGACCAATAAGGACCCAATAGGATCGAATGGATCCAAAAGACCCCAGCCCCCCATATGCTGAACCTGGAATGCTAGAAAATATACTCTGGGGTTGGGGACTTGCCCATCTGAAGGGTAGCCAATTTAATCCTAGCCACTTTTTTGCACCAGATCAGTTCTCGGAACTGGGAGTCAATCCTATAGAACCATTTCCTGGGTATCCAGATTGGGGAGTTGTGCAAGACATAAAGAAGTTGAGGAGCCCACACCATCTTAATTAGATTGACCCGCCCAGCCACCAACAAGGGAACTTTGCAGCAGAGGTACGAGGTTCAGTGTGATATACTGGGTAGGATCAGGAGACACCTGGATCCCCAAATATTTGAAGGAGTCAACCACTCGCACTGTGGATGCACAGTCCGGAAGAGGCTGAGTTATGGGATCAAGGGGCATTAAAACTGATTTATCCCAATTTATGGAAAATCCCGACAGGGACCCAAAATAGTCAATAAGGGACATTACCGCCCGCAAGGATTCCCCTGTATCACCTAGGTAGAGCAGTGTGTCATCCGCATAGAGTGAGATAACGTCTGCATGGGAGCCCCTTCTGAACCCCACTATGTCAGGGGAGGACCAAATCCGCGCCGCTAAGGTCTCCAGTGCCATGGCAAACAGCAATGGAGATAGCGGGCAGCCCTGCCTAGTCCCCCTGTGCAAACAGAAGGGTCCAGAAAGCTCCCCGTTCACCCTCAGTCTGCCCGTGGGGGCAGCGTACAGTACCCACACCCAGTTCAGAAAGTTCTCTCCCACACCAAAGCGCTTGAGAACTTCCCATAGGTACACCCATTCAACACTATCGAATGCCTTAGCGGCATCTAGCGAAAAGACTGCCCGGTTCCCAGGGTTGTCTACTGGGATCTGAAGGTTCAGAAATAGTCGGCGGAGATTAAGTGCCGTCGATCTGGTCAGGATAAACCCCGATTGATCCCTATGGACAACCCCCTGGACAACAGAGGACAGCCTAGTGGCCAGTATCTTAGCTAGAATTTTAACATCCGTTGTGAGTAGAGATATGGGCCTTTAGGAATCCGACAAAAGCGGATCCTTGCCGGGCTTCAGCAGGAAAACAACTATAGCTTCGGACATAGAGGCAGGAAGGCGGCTGTTAGGGATACAAGTGGTAGCCTGATGGCAGAGGAAGGCTCCACGTGTGCCAGAGGGTGGTGCTTAGACAGGAACCCCCAAGGTAAGTGACACAGGCTAACCTGAGGTGCGGAATCTAAGTATCCACCGGTTTTCACCAGAGCCTCTAGTGGTGAGGATGGATTTTGCTGCGTGTGGATACCAGGTCGCAGTCCTCAGGGTCACCCCACCAAGGAAGAAGCCGATCAAGATCCGAAGGCAGATAAGCAGACAAGGGAGATCCGAGAGAATGGTCAAACAAGCCGGGGGTCAGGACGGGCAGCAGGTCAACAAGGTCAGGAACAAGCCAAAGGTCAAAACGGATATCAAACAGGTAACAGGAAGCAGGCTTCAGGAACACAGGAAGAGCTGCAGACAAGTCAGCAAAGACACAGTGCTTCTGAGCTGTTTAAATAAGGCAGCCTCTTTGCCAATTACTGCAATTAGTCTGCTCTAGGTTTTAGATTGCAGATTCATGACAGCACATCAGTGTGCTCAGGAAGCATTCCTAACATTGCCCCCCCCCTTAAGGGCAACCTCCGGGTGTCCAACAAACTGCTTTTCTGAGGATGGGCAAAAAAAAACGCCTGGATCAAGTCTGCGGCATAAATGTTACTCTCAGGTTCCCAGGAATTCTCTTCCGGCACATAACCCTTCCATTTAATAAGGAACTGAAGCTGGTTACCTCTTTTCCGGCAATCAAGTACAGCCTCAACTTCGTACTCCATGTCGCCATCCACCATCACTGGTTCCGGAGGTCCAGGGCTTCTGCCGGGGAAGGCGTCGGGAACCACGGGTTTTAAAAAAGAGTGACATGGAACACAGGATGGATCCATAGGGTATCAGGTAAGGATAACTCATAGGACACGGCATTGAGTCTTATTTTAACGGGGAATGGGCCGATAAACCTGGAAGCCAACTTCTTGGATGGTCAGGCCAAGCGCAGGTTAGCTGTGGATAAAAAGACCTGGTCACCTGGTTGGAGAATCAGTTCTCCCCTCTTTTTCCCATCAAAGATTCTTTTGGACGCTATCTGAGCCTTGGCCAAGGTGTCCTGCAGAAGTTTGTTGTTACTCGTGAAGAAGTCAATGGTGACCTGAACTGCGGGCACTCCGGAATCAGATGGGACGTCGGGCAGAAAGGAAGGATGAAAACCATAATTGGCAAAGAAGGGAGATTGCCCGGTAATGGAATGTCGTGAATTATTAAAGGCAAATGGTAGTAATGCTACCCAGTCGTCCTGGACGAAGGTGGTAAAAGCACCGGAGATATTGTTCCAGGGTCTGGTTTGTCCTCTCTGTTTGCCCGTTTGTCTGCGGGTGGTAAGCTGAGGACATAGATAATTCAATTTTTAGTAGCTTACACAAGGCCCTCCAAAAGCGGGACATGAACTGTACCCCTCTGTCCGAGATAATGTTCGTGGGTACCCCGTGGAGTCACACAATCTCCCTAATGAAGACTTCTGCAGTTTCTTTTGCAGAGGGGGTACCTTTGAGGGGTAGAAAGTGGGCCATCTTAGTAAGCCGGTCTACAACCACAAAAATGGCGGAGCACCCGGCCAAAGGTGGAAGTTCCACGATAAAGTCCATGGCGATAGTTTGCCAGGGCCGGTCAGGGATTGGGAGTGGTCTGAGGAGACCCCACGCCTTACTTCTGGTGGTTTTACTCCTTCAGCAAGAAACACAGGAAGACACATAACTTCTGCAGTCTTTTCCCATCTCAGGCCACCAGAAGGTGCGTTGCATGAGGTCAAGGGTCCTATGAACACCAAAATGGCCAGCAAGAGGGTGGTCATGGCAGGCAGCTAGAACCGAAACTCTGACTCCCTCCGGGACAAATATTTTGTCCTTAGCCCACAACAAACCATCCTTGCGTGACAGGGGTATCCCAGGTGGACCGGAAATTTTGGCAGAGGCTTGCTCAAGATGGGATTTCACGCTAGTGAGCAGGAAGTTTTTCTCTGACAGGATAGTGTCAGGTACCAACTCTTCTTTAGTATTATCAAACATCCGGGACAGGGCATCCGGTTTGACATTTTTCGACCCGGGCCGATAGGTGATATGGAACGAGAATCTGGAGAAGAAGAGTGCCCATCGGGCCTGGCGGGGTCTAAGTCGCTTTGCAGATCTTAAGTACTCAAGGTTCTTATGACCGGTAAATATAAGAATCGGGTGTGATGCTCCTTCTAGTAGATATCTCCACTCTTCGAGAGCGGCTTTGATTGCCAGGAGTTCCCGGTCCCCGACATCATAGTTTTTCTCCGCGGGAGAGAGTTTCCGGGAAAAGAAGGCTATTGGGTGAGTTAAGTCTCTAGTTCCCTGTCTTTGGGAGATGACTGCCCCGACCGAAACGTCCGATGCGTCTACCTCCAGGAGATAGGGTAAGGCAGGATCCGGGTGACTTAGGATAGGGGCAGAGGTAAAATGTTTTTTAAGAACCGAGAAGGCGGACTAAGCTTCTGGGGTCCACTGGAAGTGGACGTTCTTCTTAGTAAGGGGCTATGATGTTAGAGAACCCCTTAATGAACCTCCTATAAAAATTGGCGAAGCCAACGAAGCGCTGTACTCCCTTTTTGTCTGATGGAGGTGGCCAGTCCAGAATGGCAGAGACCTTCTGGGGATCCATCTCTATTCCTTCTGTGGAAATTATTAACCCCAGAAACGGGATACTGTTCTGCTCAAAAACGCACTTCTCGGCCTTGGCGTAGAGACCATGCTGGCGAAGGCGACCGAGGACATTTCGAACGTGCTCGCGATGCTGCTCTAGGGATGTTGAGAAGATTAGGATGTCATCCAAGTATACGATGACGAAGATATCCAACCAATCCCTGAAGATGTCGTTCACAAAGTGTTGGAACGTGGCAGGAGCATTACAAAGGCCAAATGGCATTACCAGGTATTCGAAATGTCCGAATCTAGTGCGGGAAGCAGTCTTCCATTCGTCGCCCTCTCGGATGCGCACCAAGTTGTACGCCCCACGAAGATCCAGCTTAGTAAACAGGATGGCAGATCTGAGTCTCTGAAAGAGTTCGGGGACTAGAGGAAGGGGGATAACGTTTTTTAATAGTAACTTTATTTAAATCCCTATAATCGATGCAGGGTCGGAGGGTGTGATCCTTCTTCTCTACGAAGAGGATACCTGCCCTTGCTGGAGAGGTAGAGGGATGGATGAACCCCTTCTTCAGACTTTCGTCTACATAGTCCTTTAAGACGTCCAGCTCACGTTCAGAAAGTGGGTAAATCCGGCCGAACGGGATTTCGGCTCCTGGGAGCAAGTCGATGGGGCAGTCATATGGACGGTGGGGGGGCAAGGTCTCTGCTCCCCGTTTGCTGAATACATCCAGGAAATCATGGTATGCTTTGGGCACCACAGAACATACATCAGGTTCGGATTCAAGACAGAACAGAGTCTTGGGGAATTCAGGAGGAGCGGGTAGACAGGAATTCTTGCAGTAAAGAGATGGGAACTGGATGGTGCCTGTGATCCAATTGACTTGCGGGTTATGTGCTTGCAACCACGGTAATCCCAGGATAATGGGAAATAAGGAGGATGTGATAACATCCAGGCTAATCAGTTCCTTATGGCCGGAGGAGGAGACCATAGGAAGGGGAAAAGTTTCTTGGGTCACGGGCCCGGATTTGATGTGGGAGCCATCAGCCAGGAAGATGGTGAGGTCCTGAGTCTTGAGCCGGAGAGGTACGCAACATGCAGGGCGAACGAGCGATCAATGAAACAACGGCAGGCTCCAAAGTCAATGATTGCGGTAACTGGGACGAGTCCTTCCGGAAGCTGTAATGACACAGGAAAGGCTAGGTGGGAGGAACTGGCAACAGATGGTGAGGCCGGCATGAACTTATGGTATTTTGCCGGGCAGGAGCGCACATAGTGGCCAGCTTCACCGCAATACAGGCACAGCTTACCCAACTGGTGACGGCGTCTCTCCTCCGGGGACAAACCAGGCCGTATGATCCCAAGGTTCAGTCGTATCTGAGGCGACTCCAGCGGGAGCGGGGTTGGTAAGAGCTGACCCAGCAGAAGAAAAGTATGCAGGATGAGCAACTCGTGGTAGCGTCCAGGCTGGTCTGAACTGCTGCGGAGATCGTTCTGCTCTGCGCTCCCGTAGCCACCGGACGATTTGAATGGCCTGGGAAATCAAATCTTCCAAGGCGTTGGGGACACCTGCCCGCGCCAGCTCGTCCTTCAGTCCTTCTGAAAGCCGAGACGGAACTGATACCGGAGTGCTGCTTCGTTTCAGGACGTATCGGAACTGAGGCAGCGGAAGTCAGTGACGTAGTGTTCTACGGGCCTGCGACCCTGCTGAAGAACATGAAGCGCAGCTTCTGCGGTGGAGGATCGCTGCGGGTCAACATAGAGCTGTGCCATGGCCTCAAAAAATGACTGTAAGGAGTTTAATGGGGGCTGCCCTCTTCAAGGAGCCGATATCTCCCTGCTCCTAGGCGAACTGGGGTTCGCCTAGGAGCAGGGAGATAAACAAACCCCACCTTGGTGGTCTCCAAAGAAAAGGTTCGAGGTTGCAGGGAGAAATACAGCTGGCAGGCGTTGCGAAAGGCGCGGAATTTACCGCGATCCCCGGAATATTTTTCGGGAGCAGGAACTCGAGGTTCTGGTGGCAGCATCACTACGGTAGGGCCAGAAGCAGGTGCAGAGAGTGCTGCAGCAGGAGAGGAAGCAGATAATACAGGAGGATCCCCCTGAAGTGTCGTAGAGCGCAGCCGTTCCTCTAGCTGTGTGTAGCCGTCTTGAAGTGACTTTACGGTTTGAGACAGGGCTGCGAGGTGTTGGCAGATCTCTTCCAACGGTGAGGCTTCTCTTGCAGGCTCCGTCATGGCTGACTTGTACTGTTAGGGATACAAGTGGTAGCCTGATGGCAGAGGAAGGCCCCACGTGTGCCAGAGGGCGGAGCTTAGACGGGAACCCCCAAGGTAAGTGACACAGGCTAACCTGAGGTGCGGAATCTAAGTATCCACCGGTTTTCGCCAGAGCCTCTAGTGGGGAGGATGGATTTTGCTGCGTGTGGATACCAGGTCGCAGTCCTCAGGGTCGCCCCACCAAGGGAGAAGCCGGTCATGATCCGAAGGCAGATAAGCAGACAAGGGAGATCCGAGAGAATGGTCAAACAAGCCGGGGGTCAGGACGGGCAGCAGGTCAACAAGGTCCGGAACAAGCCAAAGGTCAAAACGGATATCAAACAGGTAACAGGAAGCAGGCTTCAGGAACACAGGAAGAGCTGCAGACAAGTCAGCAAAGACACAGTGCTTCTGAGCTGTTTAAATAAGGCAGCCTGTTTGCCAATTACTGCAATTAGTCTGCTCTAGGTTAACCCTTTAGATTGCAGATTCATGACAGCACATCAGTGTGCTCAGGAAGCATTCCTAACAGCGGCCAATACGGAAGGCTTCGTTATATACCCGCAGCAGCACGGGCACCAACTGTTCAGCGTATCGGCTGTAAACCTCCGACGGGATACCATCAGCCCCCGGAGATTTACCAGGCCTTTTATGGCCGACACTTACTTCTTTATCCTGTTAATGCCTAATGTTCCTTCAGCCACAGAATACTACGTTCTTAGCTGTCAGGTAAACCTATTTGGGCTAATTTTTGGGTCCTTTTATGGCCGACACTTACTTCTTTATCCTGTAAATGCCTAATGTACCTTCAGCCACAGAATACTACATTTTTAGCTGTCAATTTTTGTCTTTTAGAGCCTTAAAAAGCCGGTTTTAGACAAGATTTTAGACATTTGGCTCCAATGGCCTGAAATTTTTTTTGATTAAAATAACTATTTTGGTCTCCAAGTATCTAAAAAGCCTTTTTTAGTCAAAATAACTGCATTTGGTCAACAAAGGTCTGAAAAACTTTTTTAGGCAAAATGACTGTATTTTTGTCTTTGAGTCTTAAAAAGCCAGTTTTAGACAAGATAACTGCATTTTGCTCTCCAATGGCCTGAAATTTTTTTGGTCAAAATGACTATTTTGGTCTCCAAGTGTCTAAAAATCCTTTTTTAGTCAAAATAATGGCATTTGGTCAACAAAGGTCTGAAAAACTTTTTTTAGGCAAAATGACTGTATTTTTGTCTTTGAGTCTTAAAAAGCCAGTTTTAGACAAGATAACTGCATTTTGCTCTCCAAAGGTCTGAACATTTTTTTAGTCAAAATGACTGTATTTTTGTCTTTTAGAGCCTTAAAAAGCTGGGTTTAGACAAGATTAGTCTAAAACTGGCCATTTGGGCTCCAATGGCCTGAAAAGATATTTTCGGTCAAAATTACTCTATTTTGGTCTCCAAGTGTCTTAAAATCCTTTTTTAGTCAAATTACTGCATTTGCTCCAAAGGTCAGAAAAAAAATGTAGTCAAAATGACTATATTTTTGTCTTTTAGAGCCTTAAAAAGCCGGTTTTAGAAAAGATTTTAGACATTTGGCTCCAATGGCCTGAAAAAAATGTTTTGGTCAAAATGACTCTATTTTGGTTTCCAAGTGTCTAAAAACCTTTTGTTAGTCAAAATAACGGCATTTGGTCACCAAAGGTCTGAAATTTTTTTTGTCAAAATGACTGTATTTTTGTCTTTTAGAGCCTTAAAAAGCCGTTTTTAGACTCGATTTGTCTAAAACAGGCCATTTGGGCTCCAATGGCCTGAAAAAGTTTTTGGTCAAAATGACTCTATTATGGTTTCCAAGTGTCTAAAAAGCCTTTTTAAGTCAGAGTCTGCAGAGTCGGCGAAACATGTTGGACCTGGGTGACCCCACTACTCTAGGATATGGCTCATAATTTTATTTATCACATATTTTCTATATTGACTGTCTTTTGATGCCTTTGCATCTGTGTCTTTTTTAACAATTTTGTACACATGTATTAATAAAATCATTATATATTAAATTGGTCTTCTATTTATCTATTCATGCCAAGTAACTCCTGCCTACAAAGTCCCAGGTTGGGTGTTTCCTCAGAATACACAGTTCCCTGTGGGGCTCATTTAGGGTCTGGTGTATTGGAACACCAATACCACTTGATACACTTTTTTCTCATATGTCCTTAGGGATGTGGCAGGACCTTTCTTGGCTTACTGGCATTTAGGGTCGGTACCTAACATTTTCTACTTGCTTCTGCATCCTGTGAATGCCTAATGTACCTTTAGCCACAGAATACTACGTTTTTAGGTAAACCCATGTGAGCTAATTTTTGGGGCCTATACAGGCCGACACTTACTTCTGTATACTGTGTGAATGCCTGATGTACCTCTAGCCATCCAATAATACGTTCATTGCTGTCAGTTAAACCCATGTGAGCTACGTTTTGGGGCCTAAACAGGCCGACACTTACTTCTGTATACTGTCAATGCCTGATGTACCTCCAGCCATCAAATACACTACGTTCTTTGGTGTCAGTTAAACCCATGTGAGCTAATTTTTGGGGCCTATACAGGCCGACACTTACTTCTGTATCCTGTGAATGCCTAATGTAATTCCATCCTTTAAATACTACGTTCCTTGCTGTCAGTTAAACCTATGTGAGCTAATTTTTGGGGTCTATAAAGGCCGACACTTACTTCTGTATACTGGAAATGCCTAATGTACCTCCAGCCATCAAATACAGTACGTTCTTTGCTGTCAGTTAAACCCATGTGAGCTAATTTTTGGGGCCTATACAGGCTGACACTTACTTCTGTATCCTGTGAATGCCTAATGTACCTTCAGCCACAGAATACTACGTTATTAGCTGTCAGTTAAACCCATGTGGGCTAATTTTTGGGGACTATACAGGCCGACACTTACTTCTGTATCCTGTGAATGCCTAATGTACCTTCAGCCTCCAAATACTACATACTTAGCTGTCAGGTAAACCCATGTGAGCTAATTTTTGGGGCCTATACATGCCGACACTTACTTCTGTATACTGTGTGAATGCCTAATGTACTTCTAAACAAAACGATTCAGGATGCTCATAATTGTCCGTTATGTTCCGCGGAAAGACCTTCTCTTTGCCACAAGTTCTGGTCCTGTCCCTATATCATGACATTCTGGGACCAGGTACTGACCTTCATCGGGGAAGTGACGAAGTGGCACATACCCAAAGACCCTATATTGCTCCTGTTCGGTTACTGGGACAAACGCCTCCAAAAGTGTGCCTCGCCACATCGTCTGTGGATCCTGACCTGTTTACTGGTGGCCAGAAGGACAATCCTAACTAATTGGATCTCCACGACTCCCCCCTTAGTTTCCCGGGTCAGATCAGAGCTTTCCACACTTCTTTCCATTGACCGCCTCAACACGTTTTTTTCAGCCCCATCCTCACGGAAATCATTTCTACAGAAATGGGACAATTACGTCAAGTACTCCTTCCCCAAATCCGACCCCTCTATGGATCAATATACATTTACGTTCCAGGACTCGCCCAAGAACTCTTCCCCACTCTCACATTCCCCATCAGTTTCCATGCTCTTTTTACCCTGGACCCCCCTCCCCCCACCCTGCCCTTCCCCAGTTCAGGTTACCCATACTATGAGTGACCTAATTTGCATAATGTCTGTATTTAATTGTACCTTTTCTGTTGTTGATACGTAAGTTATTCGTTGGCTTTCTTTTTGTTTCTCCTGTGTGAATGCCTAATTTACCTCTAGCCATCAAATACACTATGTTCTTTGCTGTCAGTTAAACCCATGTGAGCTAAGTTTTGGGGCCTATATAGGCTGACACTTACTTCTGTATCCTGTGAAAGCCTAATGTACCTCCAGCCATCAAACTACGTTCTTTGCTGTCAGTTAAACCCATGTGAGCTAATTTTTGGGGCCTATACAGGCCGACACTTACTTCTGTATCATGTGAATGCCTAATGTACCTCCAGCCATTAAATACTACGTTCTTTGCTGTCAGTTAAACCCATGTGAGCTAATTTTTGGGGCCTATACAGGCCGACACTTACTTCTGTATACTGTGTGAATGCCTAATGTACCTCCAGGCACCAAATACTACGTTCTTAGTTGTCAGGTAAACCCATGTGGGCTAATTTTTGGGGCCTTTTAAGGCCGACACTTACTTCTGTATCTCGTGAATGCCTAATGTACCTTCAGCCACAGAATACTACGTTCTTAGCTTTTTTTTTTTTTTTGGATTTATTGTTCTTTATTTCAATTTCAAGGAGAATTACAACACAAAGTATAATATATACCTCCAAGGCATAAACAAAAAGAGAACGAGAACCACAATACAAGCCCCCATCCTCTTCCCAGTACACAATGTGTTCACATTCAAAGAAATATTCATCATTTTCCAGGGTACCAATAGTGCCCGCAATAAGAAAGAGAAAAAAAATCCTTGACGAGGAAACAGTTTGTCCAGATCGCAAGGCTCTTACCCAATCTTCCTTTTCACTCTTCCCTCTCCCTTCCTCTCCAAACATCACTGCTGCCCCCTTTAATCTACCTCTGTATTGTGTCTTCCGAGAAGACAGCTATGGAGTTCATCTTTCCGTCTCCTACACTATTCTTTTCTCCTTTCCACTTTTTTCCCCTCCCTCCCTACCCTCCCCCCCTTCCCTCACTCATACTATCAGACAAACATCCACTCACAAAAAAAAAACAAAAAATAAACATTTTTTAAAAAAAAATTCTCCTCCCCCTCTCCCCCCTCCCCCTCTCCTCCCTCAACCAGGGCCTCCAAAACGCTGAACCTTTGTAGTCTAGTCCCCCAAGCTCATATTTTAGGGTGCTAAGTGGAGAAGTTGTTTCCCCTCATCCGAGGTCGTAAATAAGTTCCAGATACCCCATATCGCCTTATATTGTTCGTATTTGTTTTGTGAGGAAAGTACTAAATCCTCCATTTTATTTATATGCTCTAATTTCCGTGCCAATTCAGACACTGAGGGGGGATTTGTCCTCCTCCAGTATTGCGGTATGCATGCTCTTGCAGCATTCATCATATGAGGTAATATCGATCTTTCATATTTCTTCCTTGATAGCCCCGATATCTGCAAGAGGCAAAAGGCTGCATCTCCCTCAATTCTATAATCCGTTATTTTCTGAATTATACCCCCTACTTCAGACCAGTATTTCTTTATATCTGGGCAATTCCAGAAAATATGGTACAACGTACTCTCTCCCTCCCCACATCTCCAGCACCTATCAGATTCCTGGGGATACCACTTATGTAATTTATCTGGTGTATTATACCATCTGGTTAAGATCTTATAATTTGTTTCCTGAATTTTAGTGCACTTTGTTGGCCCGAATGTTAACCTACATATTCTCTGTACCTGTGCTATTGTTATATCCCTATTTAAATCTGATTTCCACTTTTCCACCCAATCTAATTTCTGTTGTTCTATTGGGGTATTCATCATTTTTTTATAGCATAGAGAGGACACGTCCACTACTCTCCCCCTTCTCACATAGCCTCTCAAAGTTTGTCAACGGTTTTACAAATTTCTCCGGCCTTGGGAGCGACTCCAAGAAATGTTGTACCTGGAGCGCCTCCCAAAGGGGGAGGCCAAATGGTCCGTTCCTATCTGTTAAATTAGGGATCGAGGGCCAGCTCCTCTGATTCGCAAACATTTTTACACTTACTTGTCCGGATTCTCGTAGTTTTTTGAAATACTGTCTATCCAGTCCTGGGGTAAAGTTTGGGTTCCCCAATATAGGATATAGAGGGAAATCTATTGTTGTTAACTTTTGCCTCAGGGATTGCTGATTACCTATCTTTATAGTATTTCCTATCAATGGGTGTATTTTTAATGTCTTAGGGAGACTCTGATAGCACCATAACGCTCTCTTTAAGGACACTGCAGTCTGTGCCTGTTCTATTTGAACCCAAATCTTCATTTCCGAATGGTGCCACCAATCTATTATTCTATTTAGCTGTATGGCATGATAGTATCTACATAGATCTGGGATCGCAAGTCCTCCCATATGCTTAGGCAAAGTTAAGCTATTACGAGCTATGTGTGGCTCCTTTTTGGCCCAGATATATCTAGTAAACATTCCATGTATGGTTTTAAAGAAGCTATTTGATATTTTGATAGGCAGAGCTCGCTTCAAATATAAATATTTTGGTAAGATGTTCATTTTTATTAGGTTCCCCCTCCCAAACCAAGACTGGAGTCCCCCCTCCCATTGGTCAAGAAGTCTCCTTGTCTCCTTGACCAGAGGGAGCAAATTCAGGTCGACTATCCTTGACAGGTCTGCTGATATATATGTCCCTAAATATTTCACTGCCTCTTTCACCCAGATAAAGCCAAAGTTACTTTTAGTCCCCATACTGTTTAAATTCCTTTAGGAGCACCGGTAGTGAGATGTCTGGCTCTGGCAAGGTAAATAACAGATCATCCGCATAGGCTGCGATTTTATATTGCTCTTTGCCCTGGGAAACTCCTCTTATATCCGGATTCATGCGGATTTTACATAAGAAAGGTTCCAGTACTAGAGCGAAGAGCAATGGGGAAAGTGGACATCCTTGTCTTGTGCCGTTCTTTATATAAAAAGGTTCTGAGAGTACCCCATTAGCCTTCACCCTCGCTGTCGGATTTGAATAGACTTTGGTGATTCTTTCCTTCATTACTTCTCCTACTCCTATATATCTGAGCACTGACTGCATAAAGGCCCACTCAACTCTATCGAAAGCCTTTTCTGCGTCGGTGCTCAGTATAACACAGGGGGTCCTTGCTTTATTAACTATGTGGATTAAATTGAGGACTCTCGTAGTATTGTCTTTCGCTTCTCTTGCCATCATGAATCCTACTTGATCTAAATGAATTACCCTCGAAAGGATCCTCGACATTCTAGTAGCTAATATTTTCGTGAAGATTTTTAAATCTGTATTTAACAAGGAGATAGGCCTATAACTTCCGCAATTTGCTGGGTCCTTACCCTCCTTCAGAATCAGCGTCAAGTAGGCTGCCAAAGTATCTCTGGCAAACACATTAGGCATTCACAGTATACAGAAGTAAGTGTCAGACTGTATAGGCCCCAAAAATTAGCTCACATGGTTTTAACTGACAGCAAAGAACGTAGTGTATTTGATGGCTGGAGGTACATTAGGCATTCACAGTAGACTGAAGTAAGTGTCGGCCTGTATAGGCCCCAAACATTAGCTCACATGGGTTTAACTGACAGCACAGAACGTAGTATTTGATGGCTGGAGGTACATTAGTCTTTCACAGGATACAGAAGTAAGGGTCAGCCTGTATAGGCCCAAAACTTAGCTTGCATGGGTTTAACTGACAGCAAAGAACATAGTGTATTTGGTGGCTGAAGGTACATTAGGCATTCACAGTATACAGAAGTAAGTGTCGGCCTGTATAGGCCCCAAAAAATAGCTCACATGGGTTTAACTGACAGCAAAGAACTTAGTATTTGATGGCTAGAGGTAAATTAGGCATTCACACAGGAGAAACAAAAAGAAAGCCAACGAATAACCTGAGGTGCCATCTTGCCATGGCCAAGTTCAAAGGGGTCGAGGGTGGCAGTGGTGACATTGACAGTATACAGAAGTAAGTGTCGGCCTGTTTAGGCCCCAAAACGTAGCTCACATGGGTTTAACTGACAGCAAAGAATGTATTATTGGATGGCTAGAGGTACATCAGGCATTCACACAGTATACAGAAGTAAGTGTCGGCCTGTATAGGCCCCAAAAATTAGCTCACATGGGTTTACCTGACTGCTAAGAACGTAGTATCCTGTGGCTAAAGGTACATTAGGCATTCACAGGATGCAGAAGTAAGTGGAAAGTGTTAGGTGCCGTCCCTAAATGCCAGTAAGCCAAGAAAGGTCCTGCCACATCCCTAAGGACATATGAGAAAAAAGTGTATCAAGTGGTATTGGTGTTCCAATACACCAGAGCCTAAATGAGCCCCACAGGGAACTGTGTATTCTGAGGAAACACCCAACCTGGGACTTTGTAGGCAGGAGTTACTTGGCAGGAATAGATAAATAGAAGACCAATTTAATATATAATGATTTTATTAATACATGTGTACAAAATTGTTAAAAAAGACACAGATGCAAAGGCATCAAAAGACAGTCAATATAGAAAATATGTGATAAATAAAATTATGAGCCATATCCTAGAGTAGTGGGGTCACCCAGGTCCAACATGTTTCGCCGACTCTGCAGACTCTGACTTAAAAAGGCTTTTTAGACACTTGGAAGAATGACTCAAAGAGGGAGAGGGTTTTGGCAGAGTGTAGATCTCTTGTGTTTTCAATAAACAAGGCATTCTGAGTTGACTCCCAGCTTATGTGTCATCTAGTTCTTAGGAGGGAAGGATTGTATAACACTACCTGGATTGTTGCATGCTGTACCTGCTTAGTTGGATTATTACCTGTTTTCCTGTCGACCAGCGGAGCCAATGTAGATTAAACTACTCCTCCTCTACACAGGCGGTCTTCCATCCAGGTACTAACCAGGCCTGATGCTACTTAGCTTCCGAGATCAAATGAGATCGGGCGCATTCAGGGTGATGTGGCCATAGGCAACCACCACTGCCACCCTCGACCCCTTTGAACTTGGCCATGGCAAGATGGCTCCTCAGGAGAAACAAAAAGAAAGTCAACGAATAAATGAAAAGCCAAAAGCCTACAGCACTTGGTATTCCCAGGCGGTCTCCCCTTCAGGTACTAACCAGGCCCGACCCTGCTTAGCTTCCGAGATCAGGCGCGTTCAGGGTGATGTGGCCGTAGGCGATCACCACTGCCACCCTCGACCCCTTTGAACTTGGCCATGGCAACATGGCTCCTCAGGAGAAACAAAAAGAAAGCCAACGAATAAAGGAAAAGCCAAAAGTCTACAGCACTTGGTATTCCCAGGTGGTCTCCCATCCTGGTTACAGGCCTGACCCTGCTTAGCTTCCGAGATCAGGCGCGTTAAGGGTGATGTGGCCATAGGCAATAACCACTGCCACCATTGACCCCTTTGAACTTGGCCATAGCAAGATGGCACCTCAGGATAAACAAAAAGAAAGCCAACGAATAAAGCAAAAGCCAAAAGTCTACAGTGCATACCCCGATCCCTACTGCCACCCCCTGCCTCTCGGAGTCCCAGGAGGGGGGTCCCGGTCTCACAGACACTCTGGGGGATGGGGACCTGAGGAGGCACATTTGGGCCCTTCCTACTAAGGCAGACCTGGACAGATTCATCTCCAGGGTTGAGACTGCCTTTAAAGAGGATATTGCTCAGCTGAAGGTGGACACTTCTCACTTGGGATCCCGGGTGGAGTCTGTAGAACAGCGCCTGGATGCAGCTCTCCCTATCATTTCCCAGTTACAGGCACACTGTGTTGGACAGGATCAGAAAATTGAGGCCCTGCTCTCCCAACTTGACGACTTTGAAAATCGCAGCCGCCGGGGGAATATCAGGATTCTGGGCCTCCCTGAAGCCACGGCCCCTAGGGACATTGTCCCCACACTGACGGACATATTCAGAGAGATTTTGGGCCTCCCTGCCACTGCCCCTATTGAAATTGATAGGGCGCACAGGGCCCTGCGACCTCCTTCACAAGACGCTGACAATCCACGTGACGTCATCTGTAAGCTCCATAAATACACAGTTAAAGACAATATAATGCAGAAGATGAGAAACAAGCCCTTTTTTGACTTTGATGGTGCACGTCTTTACTTCTACCAGGATTTGTCGCGCCACACCCTTATGCAACGCAGGGCTCTTCGTCCTCTGCTCGAGTCGCTTCAAGCTGCTGGCCTCACCTACCACTGGGGCTTCCCCTTTTATCTTCAAGCTACTAGAGGTGATGTCTCGGCTACCCTACGCACCAAAGACGACCTCCAGGGGTTCTGTGCTGTTCTGTGTTCTGGCAAGAGGTACAGTAGGCATTCACACAGTATACAAAAGTGTCGACATGTATAGGCCCCAAAAATTAGCTCACATGGGTTTACCTGACAGTTAAGCAGTCTCAACCCTGGAGATGAATCTGTCCAGGTCTGCCTTAGTAGGAAGGGCCCAAATGTGCCTCCTCGGGTCCCCATCCCCCAGAGTGTCTGTGAGACCGGGACCCCCCTCCTGGGACTCCGAGAGGCAGGGGGTGGCAGCAGGGATCGGGGTATGCACTGTAGACTTTTGGCTTTTGCTTTATTCGTTGGCTTTCTTTTTGTTTATCCTGAGGTGCCATCTTGCTATGGCCAAGTTCAAAGGGGTCAATGGTGGCAATGGTTATTGCCTATGGCCACAAGTGTCGGACTGTTTAGGCCCCAAAAATTAGCTCACATGGGTTTAACTGACAGCAAAGAATGTAGTATTGGATGGCTAGAGGTACAGCAGGCATTCACACAGTATACAGAAGTAAGTGTCGGCCTCTATAGCCCCCAAAAATTAGCTCACATGTGTTTACCTGACTGCTAAGAATGTAGTATTCTGTGGCTAAAGGTACATTAGGCATTCACAGGATACAGAAGTAAGTGTCGGCCATAAAAGGCCCCAGAAATGAGCCCACATGGGTTTACCTGACACTTACCTTCAGTCACAGAATACTACGTTCTTAGTTAAACCCATGTGGGCTACTTTTTGGGGCCTATACAGGCCGACACTTACTTCTGTACCCTGTGAATGCCTAATGTACCTTCAGCCACCAAATACTACGTTCTTAGCTGTCAGGCTAATTTTTGGGGACTTTTATGGCCGACACTTACTTCTGTATCCTGTGAATGCCTAATGTACCTTCAGCCACAGAATGCTAAATACATTCATTTTGACAAAAAAATTTCGGACAATTGGAGACCAAGTGCAGTGTCTAAAACCGGCTTTTTAAGACTCTAAAAGTCAAAAATACAGTCATTTTTGACTAAAAAAGTTTTCCAGACCTTTGGTGACCAAATGCAGTTATTTTGGCTAAAAAAAGGTTATTAGACACCTGGAGACCAAAAAAGAGTAATTTTGACCAAAGAAATTTTTTCAGGCCATTGGAGCCCAAATGTCTAAAATCTTGTCTAAAACCGGCTTTTTAGGGCTCTAAAAGACAAAAATATAGTCATTTTGACAAAAAAAATTTTCAGACCTTTGGTTACCAAATGCAGTTATTTTGACTAAAAAGGTTTTTTAGACACTTGGAGACCAAAATAGAGTCATTTTGACCAAAAAATTTTTTTCAGGCCATTGGAGCCCAAATGGCCGGTTTTAGACAAATCTGGTCTAAAACAGGCATTTTAAGACTCTAAAAGACAAAAATACATTCATTTTGACTTAATTTTTTTTCAGACCTTTGGTGACCAAATGCAGTTATTTTGACTAAAAAAGGCTTTTTAGACACTTGGAGACCAGAATAGAGTAATTTTGACCAAAAAATGTTTTTCAGGCCATTGGAGCCAAATGTCTAAAATCTTGTCTAAAATCAGCTTTTTAATGCTCTAAAAGACAAAAATATAGTCATTAGGACTAAAAAAAATTTCAGACCTTTGGTGACCAAATGCAGTTATTTATACTAAAAAGGGCTCTTTAGACACTTGGAGACCAAAATAGAGTCATTTTGACCAAAAAGATTTTCAGGCCATTGGAGCCAAAATGTCTAAAATCTTGTCTAAAACCGGCTTTTTAAAGCACTAAAAGACAAAAATACAGTCAATTTGAATACATTTTTTTCAGACCTTAGGTGACCAAATGCATTTTGACTAGAAAAAGGCTTTTTAAACACTTGGAGACCAAAATAGAGTCATTTTGACCAAAAAAACTTTTTTTCAGGCTATTGGAGCTCTATTTTGGTCTCCAATTGTCTAAAAAGCCTTTTTTAGTATAAATAACTGCATTTAGTCACCAAAGGTCTGATAAAAAAAATTTGTCAAAATAACTGTATTTTTGTCTTTTAGACCCTTAAAAAGCCGGTTTTAGACAAGATTTGTCTAAAACCGTCCATTTGGGCTCCAATGGCCTGAAAAAATGTTTTCGGTCAAAATTACTCTATTTTGGTCTCCAAGTGTCTAAAAAGCCTTTTTTTAGTCAAAATAACTGCATTTGGCCACCAAAGGTCTGAAAAAAACTTTAGTCAAAATGACTATATGTTTGTCTTTTAGCGCATTAAAAATCCGGTTTTAGACAAGATTTTAGACATTTGGCTCCAATGGCCTGAAAAAAAGTTTTTTGGTCAAAATGACTCTATTTTGGTCTCCAAGTGTCTAAAAAGCCTTTTTTAGTATAAATAACTGCATTTAGTCACCAAAGGTCTGATAAAAAAAATTTGTCAAAATAACTGTATTTTTGTCTTTTAGAGCCTTAAAAAGCCGGTTTTAGACAAGATTTGTCTAAAACCGTCCATTTGGGCTCCAATGGCCTGAAAAAATGTTTTCGGTCAAAATGACTCTATTTTGGTCTCCAAGTGTCTAAAAAGCCTTTTTTTAGTCAAAATAACTGCATTTGGCCACCAAAGGTCTGAAAAAAACTTTAGTCAAAATGACTATATGTTTGTCTTTTAGCGCATTAAAAATCCGGTTTTAGACAAGATTTTAGACATTTGGCTCCAATGGCCTGAAAAAAAGTTTTTTGGTCAAAATGACTCTATTTTGGTCTCCAAGTGTCTAAAAGCCTTTTTTAGTCAAAATAACTGCATTTGGTCACCAAAGATCTGAAAAACAATTTAGACAAATTGACTCTATTTTTGTCTTTTAGAGCCTTAAAAAGCTGGTTTTAGACAAGATTTTAGACATTTGGGCTCCAATGGCATGAACATTTTTTTTGGTTAAAATGACTCTATTTTGGTCTCCAAGTGTCTAAAAATCTTTTTTTAGTATAAATAACTGCATTTGGTCACCAAAGGTCAGAAAAAAAATAGTCAAAATGAATGTATTTTTGTCTTTTAGTGTCTTAAAAAGCCGGTTTTAGATCAGATTTGTCTAAAACCGGCAATTTGTGCTCCAATGGCTTAAAAATATTTTTGGTCAAAATGACTCTATTTTGGTCTCCAAGTGTCTAAAAGGCCTTTTTAGTCAAAATAACTCAATTTGGTAACCAAAGGTCTGAAAAAAAATTTAGTCAAAATGACTATAATTTTGTCTTTTAGAGCCATAAAAAGCCGGTTTTAGACAAGATTTTAGACATTTGGGCTCCAATGGCCCGAAAAAATTTCTTTGGTCAAAATGACTCTTTTTTGGTCTCCAGGTGTCTAAAAAGCTTTTTTTAGCCAAAATAACTGACAAACTTTTTTATTCAAAAATGACTGTATTTTTGTCTTTTAGAGTCTTAAAAAGCCGGTTTTAGACACTGCACTTGGTCTCCAATGGTCTGAAATTTTTTTTGTCAAAATGAATGTATTTAGCATTCTGTGGCTGAAGGTACATTAGGCATTAAATCCTACCAAAAT
Organism: Pelophylax lessonae; assembly: GCF_965119305.1. Classification (NCBI taxonomy): domain Eukaryota; kingdom Metazoa; phylum Chordata; class Amphibia; order Anura; family Ranidae; genus Pelophylax; species Pelophylax lessonae. Next base: position 283,150,323 of record NC_138769.1, read on the forward strand.
GTGATGCGCCAGAAATATAATAAAAAAGTGATGACTTTAAATACAATAAATCATATCCAGTTCATAAGGCACATAGCAATGTGTGTGCTTCCAATAAAGTGATATGAAGAGTGTCCCCGTATCCAATTGAAGAAAATCCAGTGATGAAAACAAGTTGTAAACACCAATTAGTGAATCCCTCCACCAGGTGAATTAGCCTCTCACCTTCCTAAAGGACCCAAACGGGCCAGCAATCACATGTATCATGGATCAGACTTCCAGGAAAGAGCCACACTGTATTGCACCTCGAGGGATCCCGGGACATATAAGAAACAGATGAAGAAATCTAGTGCTCTCTGCTTACTAATAAGGGTGTGCTTTATTAGAGAAAGGCAGATCAACTCACATTTGTTGGGCACTCAGCAGTGCCTGCTGTATAAGCGATGTCAGCGATCTGTTACCAGAGAGAGACTCTGCATCGGCCACGCACGCTCCGTCCCCCTAGTACATTAGGCATTCACAGTGTACAGAAGTAAGTGTCGGCCTGTATAGGCCCCAAAAATTAGCCCACATGGGTTTAACTAACAACGTAGTATTCTGTGACTGAAGGTAAGTGTCAGGTAACCCATGTGGGCTAATTTCTGGGGCCTTTTATGGCCGACACTTACTTCTGTATCCTGTGAATACCTAATGTACCTTTAGCCACAGAATTCTACGTTCTTAGCTGTCAGTAAAACCCATGGCTCCAATGGCCTGAAAAACATTTTTTGGTCAAAATTACTCTATTCTGGTCCCTAAGTGTCTAAAAAGCCTTTTTTAGTCAAAATAACTGCATTTGGTCACCAAAGGTCTGAAAAAAAATTAAGTCAAAATGAATGTATTTTTGTCTTTTAGAGTCTTAAAATGCCTGTTTTAGACCAGATTTGTCTAAAACCGGCCATTTGGGCTCCAATGGCCTGAAAAAAAATTTTTGGTCAAAATGACTCTATTTTGGTCTCCAAGTGTCTAAAAAGCCTTTTTAGTCAAAATAACTGCATTTGGTAACCAAAGGTCTGAAAATTTTTTTTGTCAAAATGACTATATTTTTGTCTTTTAGAGCCCTAAAAAGCCGGTTTTAGACAAGATTTTAGACATTTGGGCTCCAATGGCCTGAAAAAATTTCTTTGGTCAAAATGACTCTTTTTTGGTCTCCAGGTGTCTAATAACCTTTTTTTAGCCAAAATAACTGCATTTGGTCACCAAAGGTCTGGAAAACTTTTTTAGTCAAAAATGACTGTATTTTTGTCTTTTAGAGTCTTAAAAAGCCGGTTTTAGACACTGCACTTGGTCTCCAATTGTCCGAAATTTTTTTGTCAAAATGAATGTATTTAGCATTCTGTGGCTGAAGGTACATTAGGCATTCACAGGATACAGAAGTAAGTGTCAGCCATAAAAGTCCCCAAAAATTAGCCTGACAGCTAAGAACGTAGTATTTGGTGGCTGAAGGTACATTAGGCATTCACAGGGTACAGAAGTAAGTGTCGGCCTGTATAGGCCCCAAAAATTAGCCCACATGGGTTTAACTAAGAACGTAGTATTCTGTGACTGAAGGTAAGTGTCAGGTAAACCCATGTGGGCTCATTTCTGGGGCCTTTTATGGCCGACACTTACTTCTGTATCCTGTGAATGCCTAATGTACCTTTAGCCACAGAATACTACATTCTTAGCAGTCAGGTAAACACATGTGAGCTAATTTTTGGGGGCTATAGAGGCCGACACTTACTTCTGTATACTGTGTGAATGCCTGCTGTACCTCTAGCCATCCAATACTACATTCTTAGCAGTCAGGTAAACCCATGTGAGCTAATTTTTGGGGCCTATACATGTCGACACTTTTGTATACTGTGTGAATGCCTACTGTACCTCTTGCCATCAAATACTACGTTCTTTGCTGTCAGTTAAACCCATGTGAGCTATTTTTTGGGGCCTATACAGGCCGACTGTAAGATCCTGGTACCTGCGGTACCCTTCCAGCCTATTATTTGTATATTACGTTCCACCATATAGATAGGTGGAACGCATCTAGTACCTGTCCCTTTAAATTCCATGACCTCAACAGTTAGTGCCGCTCTGAGCAGCTATTTCAACCGCTGGCATTCACTCACATGTGTTCGTGCAAACCGCTTGCTACAGCATTACCTAACGCTGCCGAATCCTCCAGCTATTCCCTAATACCTGGATTGACTGAAGACTTGCTACAACATCTTGTATCTCGCTACAAGATCATTACCTCACCGCCGGAACCCTCTCCTTACAAACCTACCAGTGATAAGTACCCCACAGGGGAATACCTTCCTAATCTACTTTCACTACTACTCTGCTTACTAAAGACTATTGCTACTCTAAGAACTATACTGTTACATCTAACATCTGCACCGCTACTTAGATTGCAAGCTCTTGAACCTATTACCATCTTGTCACTGCACTAGCCTAGCATCTCCTGTACACTTCATCTGCTCTTCACTACCACCTGTTACCTGTACATGATTGCTATCCTAAGTGCTTAATATCACCATCTGCTACCTCTTACCATTGCTATCACTATCCACGCCTGTCCCCTCAGTATCACCTCTATACTTTCACATATAAACATATCACTCCAGGAACATCTTTAATGAGTGTCTGTGTTTGTGTATGTGCTTGCTGAGACAGGCTGATGCACAATGATGAGTCTTGAGAGTTGGATATGGTAGTTCAACACATCTCTACATGACTACTGAGTGTAACTTCCGCAGCTGCAAATCCACACCACACAAATAAACGCCGGAGCGTTACACCGACACAAACTTCTCAAAAAGAAAGCCAACGAATAAAGGAAAAGCCAAAAGCCTACAGCACCTGGTATTCCCAGGCTGTAGCGGAATGGACGCTGAGAGTGTGGCTTGTGTTGAAAGAATGACCATAATATTACTGAACAGTGTCCCTGAGGAAATATATAAAGATATATTGCAGATTGCTAGAATATGGCAGCAGTGTTTCATAGACCCCTGCTAGTGGGGTGGGGTTTGTTATTGTGAATACCGACATTCCATTGTCCTATTGTTCCTGTCTGCCTTGTAAGCATATTATGGGATGTGTGTTTGTGTGGAATGACTCAAAGAGGGAGAGGGTTTTGGCAGAGTGTAGATCTCTTGTGTTTTCAATAAACAAGGCATTCTGAGTTGACTCCCAGCTTATGTGTCATCTAGTTCTTAGGAGGGAAGGATTGTATAACACTACCTGGATTGTTGCATGCTGTACCTGCTTAGTTGGATTATTACCTGTTTTCCTGTCTACCAGCGGAGCCAATGTAGATTAAACTACTCCTCCGCTACACAGGCGGTCTCCCATCCAGGTACTAACCAGGCCTGATGCTACTTAGCTTCCGAGATCAAATGAGATCGGGCGCATTCAGGGTGATGTGGCCATAGGCAACCACCACTGCCACCCTCGACCCCTTTGAACTTGGCCATGGCAAGATGGCTCCTCAGGAGAAACAAAAAGAAAGTCAACGAATAAATGAAAAGCCAAAAGCCTACAGCACTTGGTATTCCCAGGCGGTCTCCCCTTCAGGTACTAACCAGGCCCGACCCTGCTTAGCTTCCGAGATCAGGCGCGTTCAGGGTGATGTGGCCGTAGGCGATCACCACTGCTACCCTCGACCCCTTTGAACTTGGCCATGGCAAGATGGCTCCTCAGGAGAAACAAAAAGAAAGCCAACGAATAAAGGAAAAGCCAAAAGTCTACAGCACTTGGTATTCCCAGGTGGTCTCCCATCCTGGTTACAGGCCTGACCCTGCTTAGCTTCCGAGATCAGGCGCATTAAGGGTGATGTGGCCATAGGCAATAACCACTGCCACCATTGACCCCTTTGAACTTGGCCATAGCAAGATGGCACCTCAGGATAAACAAAAAGAAAGCCAACGAATAAAGCAAAAGCCAAAAGTCTACAGCACCTGGTATTCCCAGGCGGTCTCCCATCCAGGTACTAACCAGGCCTGACCCTGCTTAGCTTCCGAGATCAGACGTGATGGGGTGTGTTCAGGGTGATGTAGCCATAGGTGATCACCAGTGTGTAACGCTCCTGCGTTTTGTTATAGGCTGGATTTACAGCTGCAAAATCTCCACTCAGTAGTCATGTAGAGATGTGTTGAATACCAGATCCAACTCTCCAGGACTCATCACCGTGGGCCTGTCAGCTTCAACATACAGATATATACACACTCAATGAGATGTTCCTGGAGTGATAGGATGTATATGATAGTATGAAGGTGATGTGCTGAAGGGACAGGTGTGAACAGTGACAAGGATGGTAAGCACTTGATAGGTTTGTACAGGAGAGTTCAAGATGATATTTAGGAATGCAGATAGGTTAGTATCGAGTATGCTAACAGGTGGTGAGGACAGCAGATGACAAATACAAGGATAGACTAACCCAGTGCAAGGATAGATAGTAGTAGACAGGAGAGCTAGCAATCTATGCAGCAGTGCAGATGATAGATGGTAGTAGACAGGAGAGCTAGCAATCTATGCAGATAGATGGTAGTAGTCTCAAGAGTTAGCAATCTATGTAACAGTGCAGATGATAGGATAGTATGGATAGGTAGTAACAGTCCTTAATGCAATAGTAGTAGTGTAAGTTATGGAGGTTTCCCCTGCGGGGTACTTATCACTATAGTATAGTAGTAGAAGGGTCCGGTGATGAGGAAGTGATCCAGTAGCGAGATACAGGGATCAGTAGCGAGGTTCGGGTCTGAGGAAGTGATCCTGGTAGCGAGATACAGGGATCTGTAGAGAGGTTCCACAGCGAGACACGCTTGTAAGCATAGATGCAAGGCAGGTTGAATGAACATGTGAGTGAGAACGCCGGCGGTTGAAATAGCCGCTCTGTGGCGCTCAGTGATGACAGCATCGGTCTTAAAGGTGTATGCGCACCTACCAGAAGAGAATGGTGGGACGCATACGCGGAATGAAAAGTGGAATAAGGGTACCAGAGGTACCAGAACATTACACAGTACCACCCTCGACCCCTTTGAACTTGGCCATGGCAAGATGTCACTTCAGGAGAAACAAAAAGAAAGCCAACGAATAAAGAAAAAGCCAAAAGCCTACAGCACCTGGTATTGCCAGGCAGTCCCCCCTCCAGGTACTAACCAGGCCCAATCCTGCTTAGCTTCCAAGATCAGACCAGATTGAGCGCATTAAAGGTGATGTGGCCTTAGGCAATCACCACTGCCACCCTCGACCCTTTTGAATTTGGCCATGCCAAGATGGCACCTCAGGAGAAACAAAGAGAAAGCCAATGAATAAAGGACAACTCAGAATGCCTTGTTTATTGAAAACACAAGAGATCTACACTCTGCCAAAACCCTCTCCCTCTTTGAGTCATTCCACACAAACACACATCCCATAATATGCTTACAAGGCAGACAGGAACAATAGGACAATGGAATGTCGGTATTCACAATAACAAACCCCACCCCACTAGCAGGGGTCTATGAAACACTGCTGCCATATTCTAGCAATCTGCAATATATCTTTATATATTTCCTCAGGGACACTGTTCAGTAATATTATGGTCATTCTTTCAACACAAGCCACACTCTCAGCGTCCATTCCGCTACAGCCTGGGAATACCAGGTGCTGTAGGCTTTTGGCTTTTCCTTTATTCGTTGGCTTTCTTTTTGAGAAGTTTGTGTCGGTGTAACGCTCCGGCGTTTATTTGTGTGGTGTGGATTTGCAGCTGCGGAAGTTACACTCAGTAGTCATGTAGAGATGTGTTGAACTACCATATCCAACTCTCAAGACTCATCATTGTGCATCAGCCTGTCTCAGCAAGCACATACACAAACACAGACACTCATTAAAGATGTTCCTGGAGTGATATGTTTATATGTGAAAGTATAGAGGTGATACTGAGGGGACAGGCGTGGATAGTGATAGCAATGGTAAGAGGTAACAGATGGTGATAGTAAGCACTTAGGATAGCAATCATGTACAGGTAACAGGTGGTAGTGAAGAGCAGATGAAGTGTACAGGAGATGCTAGGCTAGTGCAGTGACAAGATGGTAATAGGCTCAAGAGCTTGCAATCTAAGTAGCGGTGCAGATGTTAGATGTAACAGTATAGTTCTTAGAGTAGCAATAGTCTTTAGTAAGCAGAGTAGTAGTGAAAGTAGATTAGGAAGGTATTCCCCTGTGGGGTACTTATCACTGGTAGGTTTGTAAGGAGAGGGTTCCGGCGGTGAGGTAATGATCTTGTAGCGAGATACAAGATGTTGTAGCAAGTCTTCGGTCAATCCAGGTATTAGGGAATAGCTGGAGGATTCGGCAGCGTTAGGTAATGCTGTAGCAAGCGGTTTGCACTAACACATGTGAGTGAATGCCGGCGGTTGAAATAGCCGCTCAGAGCGGCACTCACTGAAGAGGTCATGGAATTTAAAGGGACAGGTACTAGATGCGTTCCACCTATCTATATGGTGGAACGTAATGTACAAATAATAGGCTGGAAGGGTACCGCAGGTACCAGGATCTTACAGTACCCCCCCCCCTAAGGCCGGCTCCGGAAGGCCTATAACACTGGTCTCTCCGGGTATTTGGAGTGTAACCTTCGTATAAGCCTGGGTGCGTGGACGTCAGAAGCATCCAACCAGGTGTCATCTTGGGGACCATAATTTTTCCATCTTATGAAATATTGGAGCTTTCCTCTGTGGATAGGAGAATCCAAAATTTCTTTAATCTCAAATTCTTCTCCACCTTCAACTTGTATTGGAGGTGGAGGCGCGATGGTAGGTCTAATCCCTTGGTTGGGTGTATGTGGCTTCAATAGAGATACATGGAACGTGGGGTGTATTTTAAGATCTGCCGGTAAAGTGAGTCGAACTGCAGATTCCCCAATGAGCTTCTCAATTGGGAAAGGTCCCAGGAATAGAGGTTCAAGCTTTTTACTAGGAATTTTCAACCTCAAGTTCCTCGTAGATAGCCAAACAAGATCCCCAATAGCATATTGAGGTGAAGGTCTTCTGCGGAGGTCATAGTACCTCTTTTGTTGGCTATGAGCATGTGAGATGGTGGTGTTAAGTAAGCCCAAAGAGTCTTTTATTTGGGTGAGATAGTCAGAGGCTACTGGGTTACTTGATGGTAGGATGCGTGGTGGAAGAATTGTGGGATGGAACCCATAGTTCAGGTAGAACGGACTTTGCTTAGTAGTACTGTGGGTTGCATTGTTATAAGCAAATTCTGCCAGAGGGAGGAGGTCCACCCAATCATCCTGTAGGTATGAGGTGTAGCAACGCAAATATTTTTCAATACACTGGTTGACTCTTTCAGTTTGTCCGTTGGTCTGCGGGTGATAGGGGGAAGTAAGTTTTCGCTCAATGCGCAGTATGTGGCATAGAGCTTGCCAAAACTTAGAGATGAACTGCGAGCCCCGGTCAGATAAAAGAGTCGTTGGAATTCCATGTAGTTTGAACACATATTTTACTAGCAATTCCGCTGTTTCCTTAGATGAAGGTAGTCTGCGAATGGGAATGAAATGTGCCATTTTTGTCAGATGGTCCACTGACACTAGGATGGTAGTGAATCCCTTGGACGGTGGTAATTCCACTATGGAGTCTAAAGAAACAACTTACCATGGAACTTTGGGTATTGGTAGACTGCAAAGTAAACCAGAAGGTTTTGTAGTGTCAATTTTGGACCTTGCACAGATGTCACATGAAGAAATGAATTTTTGTACAGACGTCTTCATCCCAGGCCACCAAAATTGCCTAGTGAGCAAATTAAATGTCTTAGTCATACCCATATGTCCTGCCATAGGTACGTCATGGGATAACTCCAAGATTTTGGTACGCATACCGGGAGGTATGTAGAGTTTGTCGTTAAAGTAGCGGAAGCCTTCTGCATCAGTACTTAGTTGAGGTGGTGGTGAATCCAGTCTTAGACTGTGCAGAATCTCTTCCTTTAAGGGACGAACAACACCAATAATACGGTCATGGGGTATTATAGGTAATGAAGGAATTTCGGCACAGTTATCTTCGGTTAACCGTGATAACGCATCTGCCTTCTTGTTTTTGTCTGCAGGTGTATAGGTCACTAAGAAATTGAATCTTAGGAAGAATAGCGACCAACGTACCTGTCGGTGGGAAAGGGTCTTGTTGGTCTGGAGATATTGGAGGTTTTTATGGTCTGTATATATGAGTATTGGCAACCGGGTGCCCTCAAGTAGATGTCGCCAATTCTCCAGTGCCAACTTCATGGCAAGTAACTCTTTTTCACCCACTGGGTAGTTCACCTCTGGGTTACTTAGTGATTTAGAGAAGAAGGCAACTGGATGAAGTGGTGAAGTATTCGTAGGTCCTTGGGAAAGAACTGCTCCTACAGCCATATTTGACGCATCTACCTCCAGGATGTATTGGAGGGATGGGTCTGGATGGCGTAGTATGGGAGCGGTAATGAAGCTTGATTTCAACAAGCTGAACGCTTTATTTGCTTCTTCAGACCATTTAAATGTTTGCTTAACACTTGTAAGTTGTGTGAGTGGTCTCACAATAGACGAGAAGTTCTTGATGAACTTCCTATAGAAGTTTGAGAATCCAAGAAATCGTTGTAAGGCCTTACGAGTTGTTGGTACAGGCCAATCCAGAATACAGGATATCTTGCTCATATCCATCTTGATGCTGTTCTTAGATATGATGTATCCTAAGAATAACACCTCTTCCTTATGGAATAGGCATTTCTTCAGTTTTACGTACAAGTTGTGTGCGAGCAATCTGGACAACACAAGTCTTACATGTCTTTTATGTTCAGACAAGGATTGAGAGTAAATGAGTATATTGTCCAGATATACTACGACACAGACATCGAGTAGATCTCGGAAGATGTCATTTATGAACCGCTGAAATGCTTGTGTAATACAACCCAAACGGCATCACTAGATATTCGAATAGTCCGTATCTAGTTCTGAATGCTGTCTTCCACTCATCCCCACTACGGATGCGGATGAGATTGTAAGCCCCTTTAAGGTCTAACTTTGAGAAGTAAGTGGCTCCACGCACTTGTTCAATCAGTTCCGGGATGAGAGGTAAGGGATAGCGATCCTTTATCGTAATAATATTTAATTGACTATAGTCAATAATAGGCCGAAGGCTTAAAACCTTACGTACCAACGTACCTGTCGGTGGGAAAGGGTCTTGTTGGTCTGGAGATATTGGAGGTTTTTATGGTCTGTATATATGAGTATTGGCAACCGGGTGCCCTCAAGTAGATGTCGCCAATTCTCCAGTGCCAACTTCATGGCAAGTAACTCTTTTTCACCCACTGGGTAGTTCACCTCTGGGTTACTTAGTGATTTAGAGAAGAAGGCAACTGGATGAAGTGGTGAAGTATTCGTAGGTCCTTGGGAAAGAACTGCTCCTACAGCCATATTTGACGCATCTACCTCCAGGATGTATTGGAGGGATGGGTCTGGATGGCGTAGTATGGGAGCGGTAATGAAGCTTGATTTCAACAAGCTGAACGCTTTATTTGCTTCTTCAGACCATTTAAATGTTTGCTTAACACTTGTAAGTTGTGTGAGTGGTCTCACAATAGACGAGAAGTTCTTGATGAACTTCCTATAGAAGTTTGAGAATCCAAGAAATCGTTGTAAGGCCTTACGAGTTGTTGGTACAGGCCAATCCAGAATACAGGATATCTTGCTCATATCCATCTTGATGCTGTTCTTAGATATGATGTATCCTAAGAATAACACCTCTTCCTTATGGAATAGGCATTTCTTCAGTTTTACGTACAAGTTGTGTGCGAGCAATCTGGACAACACAAGTCTTACATGTCTTTTATGTTCAGACAAGGATTGAGAGTAAATGAGTATATTGTCCAGATATACTACGACACAGACATCGAGTAGATCTCGGAAGATGTCATTTATGAACCGCTGAAATGCTTGTGTAATACAACCCAAACGGCATCACTAGATATTCGAATAGTCCGTATCTAGTTCTGAATGCTGTCTTCCACTCATCCCCACTACGGATGCGGATGAGATTGTAAGCCCCTTTAAGGTCTAACTTTGAGAAGTAAGTGGCTCCACGCACTTGTTCAATCAGTTCCGGGATGAGAGGTAAGGGATAGCGATCCTTTATCGTAATAATATTTAATTGACTATAGTCAATAATAGGCCGAAGGCTTAAAACCTTATTGCGGACAAAGAAAAGTCCTGCAGCTGTAGAGGAAGTAGAGGGTCTAATGAACCCTTTCGCTAAGTTCTCATCCAAGTATTCCTTGAGATGAGAAAGTTCATCCTGAGAAAGAGGATAAACATGACCGAAAGGTAGCTTACTATTAGGGAGTAGGTCAATAGAACAATCGTTGTCCCTATGGGGAGGCAACACTTGAGCATTTTTCTCAAGGAAGACTTCTGATAAATCCTGATAGCATGGTGGTGGTGTAATTTCCTCTGACACCATGGACAGGATTTTCTTTTGAGATTGGAGGTTACACGTGGTCTCGCAATAGTGAGAAGGGAAGGTTAGGGACCGTGTCTTCCAATCAATAGTTGGTTGATGTATATGTAACCAGGGAAGTCCCAAAATAATGGGAAAATGTGGTGAGGGTAACACATCAAACGTGGTGGTCTCAACATGAGACTCGTTAGCAGTAGCAAGGAGTGCTTGTGTCTGAGTGGTAATTGGACCAGAAGATAACGGAATACCGTTAATCAAACTAACAGAGACAGGTTTGGGTTTTGAAATAATAGGTATTTTATTTAAAGCAACAAAACTAGTGTCAATGTAGTTCCCACAAGATCCTGTGTCGATCATGGCCTTGGTGGTGATCCTAATTTGGTCCCACTGTAGGATCAAACGAATAAAGAGATAGGGATTAGTAAAAGAAGTCGTTAATCCCCCCAGCAAGACCTGTGCACACTCACCCTTTTTCTTGTGGACAAGGGGACAAACGCTTATCAAATGTTCGGCGGAGGCGCAGTACATACAGAGATTTTCTGTTTTTCTCCTGGTCTTTTCAGTAGATGATATTGGTGGGTGGATGGTTCCTACCTCCATAGGAGTAGGATCGAAGGACGACTCCCGAGAAGGGTTGGGTAATGGGATTCCCATTTTCTCAGCCTTCCTCTCTCGCAATCGTCTGTCTATTTTGATACTAAGTTGTATCAAGGCATCACCTCTATACTTTCACATATAAACATATCACTCCAGGAACATCTTTAATGAGTGTCTGTGTTTGTGTATGTGCTTGCTGAGACAGCTTGAGACTTGCTGATGCACAATGATGAGTCTTGAGAGTTGGATATGGTAGTTCAACACATCTCTACATGACTACTGAGTGTAACTTCCGCAGCTGCAAATCCACACCACACAAATAAACGCCGGAGCGTTACAGATTGCACGAACCCAAAAAATGGATTCAGCGGAAATAGCTACACATGTGATACAACTAACACAAAAGGTAAATTCATTAATTCTTTCACTTACTGAAGTGAAAAATGAAAACCAGACCTTGAGACAGCAGATAGCCCGTGTTTCACAGCTCACTGCTGCCCAACCCCCCGAGCCCAAAATAAACCCTCCGCAAGTCTGCACCACTATATCATATATGTCAGGTGATCCACGGGCTTGGGCAGACTCTCTTATTGAGAAAAATGACCCTCTTCTCAACTCCTATCCTACGTTTTTAGCAGAGCTCTCTAGCCTATATGAAGACTCTAATAGGCAGAGTACTGCTGACAGCCAATTGAGGGCTTTAAAACAAGGAAGGAGACCTGTTGAAGATTTCGTAGCAGAGTTCAAGAGATGGACCCTTGATTCAGGGTGGAATGATGCATCTTTGCGAACCCAGTTCAGGCTTGGGTTATCTGAAGCCATAAAAGACGAGCTCGCCCGAGCGGATTTACTACATTCTTTGCGGTCAGTTAAACCCATGTGAGCTAATTTTTGGGGCCTATACAGGCCGACACTTACTTCTGTACCCTGTGAATGCCTAATGTACCTTCAGCCACCAAATACTACGTTCTTAGCTGTCAGGCTAATTTTTGGGGACTTTTATGGCCGACACTTACTTCTGTATCCTGTGAATGCCTAATGTACCTTCAGCCACAGAATGCTAAATACATTCATTTTGACAAAAAAATTTTGGACAATTGGAGACCAAGTGCAGTGTCTAAAACCGGCTTTTTAAGACTCTAAAAGACAAAAATACAGTCATTTTTGACTAAAAAAGTTTGTCAGACCTTTGGTGACCAAATGCAGTTATTTTGGCTAAAAAAAGGTTATTAGACACCTGGAGACAAAAAAAGAGTCATTTTGACCAAAGAAATTTTTTCAGGCCATTGGAGCCCAAATGTCTAAAATCTTGTCTAAAACCGGCTTTTTAGGGTTCTAAAAGACAAAAATAAAGATTTTTAGACACTTGGAGACCAAAAGAGAGTCATTTTACCAAAAAAATGTTCATGCCATTGGAGCCCAAATGTCTAAAATCTTGTCTAAAACTGGCTTTTTAAGGCTCTAAAAGACAAAAATAGAGTCAATTTGACTAAATTGTTTTTCAGATCTTTGGTGACTAAATGCAGTTATTTTGACTAAAAAAGGCTTTTTAGACACTTGGAGACCAAAATAGAGTCATTTTGACCGAAAAAAATTTCAGGTCATTGGAGCCAAATGTCTAAAATCTTGTCTAAAACCGACCTTTTAAGGCACTAAAAGACAAAAATACAGTCAATTTGAATACATTTTTTTTTCAGACCTTTGGTGACCAAATGCAGTTATTTTGACTAGAAAAAGGCTTTTTAGACACTTGGAGACCAAAATAGAGTCATTTTGACCAAAAAGCTTTTTTTCAGGCCATTGGAGCCAAATGTCTAAAATCTTGTCTAAAACCAGCTTTTTAAGGCTCTAAAAGACAAAAATATAGTCATTTAGACTAAAATAACAATTTCAGACCTTTGGTGACCAAATGCAGTTATTTTGACTATAAAAGGCTTTTTTGACACTTGGAGACCAAAATAGAGTCATTTTGACCAACAATTTCTTTTCAGGCCATTGGAGCCCAAATGGCCGGTTTTAGACAAATCTTGTCTTAAACCGGCTTTTTAAAGCTCTAAAAGACAAAAATACATTCATTTTGACTTAATTTTTTTTCAGACCTTTGGTGACCAAATGCAGTTATTTTGACTAAAAAAGGCATTTTAGACCCTTGGAGACCAGAATAGAGTCATTTTGACCAAAAAATGTTTTTCAGGCCATTGGAGCCAAATGTCTAAAATCTTGACTAAAATCAGCTTTTTAATGCTCTAAAAGACAAAAATATAGTCATTTGGACTAAAAAAATTTCAGACCTTTGGTGACCAAATGCAGTTATTTTGACTACAAAAGGAGACCAAAATAGAGTCATTTTGACCAAAATTTTTTTTCAGGCCAAAATTTTTTTTCAGAACATTTTTTTCCAGACCATTTTGACCAAAAAATTTTTTCAGGCGATTGGAGCCCAAATGGCCAGTAAAAGACAAAAATACATTCATTTTGACTAAATTTATTTTTCAGACCTTTGGTGACCAAATGCAGATATTTATACTAAAAAGGGCTCTTTAGACACTTGGAGACCAAAATAGAGTCATTTTGACCAAAAAGATTTTCAGGCCATTGGAGCCAAAATGTCTAAAATCTTGTCTAAAACCGGCTTTTTAAAGCACTAAAAGACAAAAATACAGTCAATTTGAATACATTTTTTTCAGACCTTTGGTGACCAAATGCACTTTGACTAGAAAAAGGCTTTTTAAACACGTGGAGACCAAAATAGAGTCAATTTGACCAAAAAACTTTTTTTCAGGCTATTGGAGCTCTATTTTGGTCTCCAATTGTCTAAAAAGCCTTTTTTAGTATAAATAACTGAATTTAGTCACCAAAAGTCTGATAAAAAATATTTGTCAAAATAACTGTATTTTTGTCTTTTAGAGCCTTAAAAAGCCGGTTTTAGACAAGATTTGTCTAAAACCGGCCATTTGGACTCCAATGGCCTGAAAAAATGTTTTCGGTCAAAATGACTCTATTTTGGTCTCCAAGTGTCTAAAAAGCCTTTTTTTAGTCAAAATAACTGCATTTGGTCACCAAAGGTCTGAAAAAAACTTTAGTCAAAATGACTATATGTTTGTCTTTTAGCGCGTTAAAAGCTGGTTTTAGACAAGATTTTAGACATTTGGTTCCACTGGCCTGAAAAAATGTTTTGGTCAAAATGACTTTATTTTGGTCTCCAAGTGTCTAAAAAGCCTTTTTTTAGTCAAAATAACTGCATTTAGTCACCAAAGGTATGAAAAAAAATTAAGTCAAAATGAATGTATTTTTGTCTTTTAGAGCTTTAAAAAGCCAGTTTAAGACAAGATATGTCTAAAACCGGCCATTTGGGCTCCAATGGCCTGAAAATAAATTTTTGGTCAAAATGACTCTATTTTGGTCTCCAAGTGTCTAAAAAGCATTTTATAGTCAAAATAACTGCATTTGGTCACCAAAGGTCTGAAATTGTTTTTTTAGTCTAAATGACTATATTTTTGTCTTTTAGAGCCTTAAAAAGTCGGTTTTAGACAAGATTTTAGACAATTGGCTCCAATGGCCTGAAATTTTTTTTCGGTCAAAATGACTCTATTTTGGTCTTCAAGTGTCTAAAAGCCTTTTTTAGTCAAAATAACTGCATTTGGTCACCAAAGATCTGAAAAACAATTTAGACAAATTGACTCTATTTTTGTCTTTTAGAGCCTTAAAAAGCTGGTTTTAGACAAGATTTTAGACATTTGGGCTCCAATGGCATGAACATTTTTTTGGTTAAAATGACTCTATTTTGGTCTCCAAGTGTCTAAAAATCTTTTTTTAGTATAAATAACTGCATTTGGTCACCAAAGGTCTGAAAAAAATTAGTCAAAATGAATGTATTTTTGTCTTTTAGTGTCTTAAAAAGCCGTTTTTAGACCAGATTTGTCTAAAACCGGCCATTTGGGCTCCAATGGCCTGAAAAATTTTTTTTGGTCAAAATGACTCTATTTTGGTCTCCAAGTGTCTAAAAAGCCTTTTTAGTCAAAATAACTGCATTTGGTAACCAAAGGTCTGAAAAAAAATTTAGTCAAAATGACTATATTTTTGTCTTTTAGAGCCCTAAAAAGACGGTTTTAGACAAGATTTTAGACATTTGGGCTCCAATGGCCTGAAAAAAATTCTTTGGTCAAAATGACTCTTTTTTGGTCTCCAGGTGTCTAATAACCTTTTTTTAGCCAAAATAACTGACAAACTTTTTTAGTCAAAAATGACTGTATTTTTGTCTTTTTAGAGTCTTAAAAAGCCGGTTTTAGACACTGCCGGTCTCCAATGGTCTGAAATTTTTTTGTCAAAATGAATGTATTTATCATTCTGTGGCTGAAGGTACATTAGGCATTCACAGGGTACAGAAGTAAGTGTCGGCCTGTATAGGCCCCAAAAATTAGCCCACATGGGTTTAACTAAGAACGTAGTATTCTGTGACTGAAGGTAAGTGTCAGGTAAACATATGTGGGCTAATTTCTGGGGCCTTTTATGGCCGACACTTACTTCTGTATCCTGTGAATGCCTAATGTACCTTTAGCCACAGAATTCTACGTTCTTAGCTGTCAGTAAAACCCATGTGGGCTAATTTTTGGGGACTATACAGGCCAACACTTACTTCTGTATCCTGTAAATGCCTAATGTACCTTCAGCCACCAAATACTACATTCTTAACTGTCAGGTAAACCCATGTGAGCTAATTTTTGGGGCCTATACATGCCGACACTTACTTCTGTATACTGTGTGAATGCCTACTGTACCTCTAGCCATCAAATACTACGTTCTTTGCTGTCAGTTAAACCCATGTGAGCTATTTTTTGGGGCCTATACAGGCCGACACAAACTTCTCAAATAGAAAGCCAACGAATAAAGGAAAAGCCAAAAGCCTACAGCACCTGGTATTCCCAGGCTGTAGCGGAATGGACGCTGAGAGTGTGGCTTGTGTTGAAAGAATGACCATAATATTACTGAACAGTGTCCCTGAGGAAATATATAAAGATATATTGCAGATTGCTAGAATATGGCAGCAGTGTTTTATAGACCCCTGCTAGTGGGGTGGGGTTTGTTGTTGTGAATATCGGCATTCCATTGTCCTATTGTTCCTGTCTGCCTTGTAAGCATATTATGGGATGTGTGTTTGTGTGGAATGACTCAAAGAGGGAGAGGGTTTTGGCAGAGTGTAGATCTCTTGTGTTTTCAATAAACAAGGCATTCTGAGTTGACTCCCAGCTTATGTGTCGTCTAGTTCTTGGGAGGGTAGGATTGTATAACACTACCTGGATTGTTGCATGCTGTACCTGCTTAGTTGGATTATTACCTGTTTTCCTGTCTACCAGCGGAGCCAATGTAGATTAAACTACTCCTCTGCTACACAGGCGGTCTCCCATCCAGGTACTAACCAGGCCTGATGCTGCTTACCTTCCGAGATCAAATGAGATCGGGCACGTTGAGGGTGATGTGGCCATAGGCAATCACCACTGCCACCCTCGACCCCTTTGAACTTGGCCATTGCAAGATGGCACCTCAAGAGAAATGAAAAGAAAGCCAACGAATAAAGAAAAAGCAAAAAGCCTTCAGCACCTGGTATTCCCAGGCGGTCTCCCATCCAGGTACTAACCAGGCCCGACCCTGCTTAGCTTCCAAGATCAGACGAGATTGGGCGCGTTCAAGGTGATGTGGCCGTAGGCGACCACCACTGCCACCCTCGACCCCTTTGAACTTGGCCATTGCAAGATGGCACCTCAGGAGAAACAAAAAGAAAGCCAACGAATAAAGGAAAAGCCAGAACCCTACAGCACCTGGTATAACCATGAAGTCCCCCTTCCAGGTACTAACCAGGCCCGAACCTGCTTAGCTTCCAAGATCGGACAAGATAGGGCACGTTTAGGGTAATGTGGCTGTAGGCAATCACCCCTGCCACTCTCGACCCCTTTGAACTTGGCCATGGCAAGATGGCACCTCAGGAGAAACAAAATGAAAGACAACAAATAAAGGAAAAGCCAAAAGCCTACAGAACCTGGTATTCCCAGTCGGTCTCACATCCTACTAACCAGGCCCGACCCAGCTTAGCTTCCGAGATCAGACGAGATCGGGCTCGTTCAGGGTGATGTGGCCGTAGGCGATCACCACTGCCACCCTCGGCCCCTTTGAACTTGGCCATGGCAAAATGGCACCTCAGGAGAAACAAAAAGAAAGCCAACGAATAAAGGAAAAGCCAAAAGCCTACAGCACCTGGTATTTCCAGGCGGTCTCCCATCCAGGTACTAACCAGGCCCGACACTACTTAGCTTTGGAGATCCGACGAGATTGCGCACGTTCAGAGTGATGTGGTCGTAGGCAATCACCGCTGCCACACTCGACCCCTTTGAACTTGGCCATGGCAAGATGGCACCTCAGGAGAAACAAAAAGAAAGCCAAAGAATAAATGAAAATCCAAAAGCCTACAGCACTTGGTAATCCCAGGCGGTCTCCCATTTAGGTACTAACCAGTCCCAACCCTGCTTAGCTTCCGAGATCAGGCACATTCAGGGTGATGTAGCCGTAGGCGATCACCACTGCCACTCTCAACCCCTTTGAACTTGGCCATGGCAAGATGGCTCCTCAGGAGAAACAAAAAGAAAGCCAACAAATAAAGGAAAAGCCAAAAGCTTACAGCACCTGGTATTCCCTGGTGATCTCCTATCCAGGTACTAACCAGGCCCGACCCTGCTTAGCTTCCGAGATCAGACGATATCAGGTGCGTTCAGGGTGATGTGGCCATTGGCGATCACCACTACCACCCTCGACCCCTTTGAACTTGGCCATGGCAAAATGGCATCTCTGGAGAAACAAAAAGAAAGCCAACGAATAAAGGAAAAGCCAAAAGCCTACAGCACCTGGTATTCCCAGGCAGTCCCCCCTCCAGGTACTAACCAGGCCCAATCCTGTTTAGCTTCCAAGATCAGACCAGATTGAGCGCATTAAAGGTGATGTGGCCTTAGGCGATCACCACTGCCACCCTCAACCGTTTTGAATTTGGCCATGCCAAGATGGCACCTCAGGAGAAACAAAGAGAAAGCCAATGAATAAAGGAAAAGCCTAAAGCCTACAGCACCTGGTATTCCCAGGCTGTAGCGGAATGAACACAGTGTGGCTTGTGTTGAAAGAATGGCCATAATATTACTGAACAGTGTCCCTGAGGAAATATATAAAGATATATTGCAGATTGCTAGAATATGGCAGCAGTGTTTCATGGACACCTGCTAGTGGGGTGGGGTTTGTTTTTGTGAATAACTGCATTCCATTGTCCTATTGTTCCTGTCTGCCTTGTAAGCATATTTTGGGCGGTGTATTTGTGTGGAATCACTCGAAGAGGGAGGGGGTTTTGGAGAAGTGTAGATCTCTTGTGTTTTCAATAAACAATGCATTCTGAGTTGACTCCCAGCCTATGTGTCATCTAGTTCTTGGGAGGGAAGGATTGGATAACGGTACATTAGGCATTCACAGGGTACAGAAGTAAGTTTCGGCCTGTATAGGCCCCAAAAATTAGCCCAAATGGGTTTACCTGACAGCTAAGAATGTAGTATTCTGTGACTGAAGGTACATTAGGCATTCACAGGATAAAGAAGTAAGTGTCGGCCATAAAAGGCCCCAAAAATTAGCCCACATCAGTTTACCTGACAACTAAGAACGTAGTATTTGGTGGCTTGAGGTACATTAGGCATTCACACAGTATACAGAAGTGTCGGACTGTATAGGCCCCAAAAATTAGCTTACATGGGTTTAACTGACAGCAAGGAACATAGTGTATTTAAAGGCTGGTGGTACATTAGGCATTCACAGTAGACAGAAGTAAGTGTCGGCCTTTATAGGCCCCAAACATTAGCTCACATGGGTTTAATTGACAGCAGAGAACGTAGTATTTGATGGCTGGAGGTACATTAGGCTTTCACAGGATACAGAAGTAAGTGTCAGCCTGTATAGGCCCCAAAACTTAGCTCACATGGGTTTAACTGACAGCAAAGAACATAGTGTATTTGATGGCTAGAGGTAAATTAGGCATTCACACAGGAGAAACAAAAAGAAAGCCAATGAATAACTTGAGGTGCCATCTTGCCATGGCCAAGTTCAAAGGGGGTCGAGGGTGGCAGTGGTGATCGCCTATGGCCTCATCACCTTGAACGCACCCGATCTTGTCTAATCTTGGAAGCTAAGCAGGATCGAGCCTGGTTAGTACCTGGATGGGAGACCGCCTGGGAATACCAGGTGCTGTAGGCTTTTCCTTTATTCGTTTGGCTTTCTTTTTGTTTCTCCCGAGGTGCCATATTGCCATGGCCAAGTTCAAAGGGGTCGAGGTTGGCATTTGTGATCGCCTACGGCCACATCACCCTGAAAGCGCCCGATCTCATCTGATCTCAGAAGCTAAGCAGGGTCAGGCCTGGTTAGTAGCTGGATGGGAGACTGCCTGGAAATACCAGGTGCTGTAGGCTTTTGGCTTTTCCTTGATTTGTTTGCTTTCTTTTTGTTTCTCCTGAGGTGCCATCTTGCCATGGCCAAGTTCAAAGGGGTCGAGGGTGGCAGTGGTCATCGCCTATGGCCACATCACCCTGAACACGCCCAAGCTCGTCTGATCTCAGAAGCTAAGCAAGGTCGTGCCTGGTTAGAACCTGGATGGGAAACCGCCTGGGAATACCAGGTGCTGTAGGCTTTTGGCTTTTCCTTTATTCGTTGGCTTTCTTTTTGTTTCTCCTGAGGTGCCATCTTGCCATGGCAAAGTTCAAAGGGGTCGAGGGTGGCAGTGGTGATTGCCTACGGCCACATCACCCTGAACGTGCCCTATCTTGTCTGATCTTGGAAGCTAAGCAGGGTCGGGCCTGGTTAGTACCTGGATGGGAGACCGCCTGGGAATACCAGGTGCTGTAAGGCTTTTGGCTTTTCCTTTTTTTTTTTAAATTCTGTAATATAACACGTGAGTATCAACAACAGAAAAGGTACAATTAAATACAGACATTATGCAAATTAGGGCAGGGCGGTCCAGAGTCAAAAGAGCATGGAAACTGATGGGGAATGTGAGAGTGGGGGAGAGTTCTTGGGCGAGTCCTGGAACGCAAATGTATATTGATCCATAGAGGGGTCGGATTTGGAGAAGGAGTACTTGACGTAATTGTCCCATTTCTGTAGAAATGATTTCCGTGAGGATGGGGCTGAAAAATCCGTGTTGAGGCGGTCAATGGAAAGAAGTGTGGAAAGCTCTTATCTGACCTGGGAAACTAAGGGGGGAGTTGTGGAGATCCAATTAGTTAGGATTCTCCTTCTGGCCACCAGTAAACAGGTCAGGATCCACAGACGATGTGGCGAGGCAGGGGTGCTAGACCACTTTTGGAGGCGTTTGTCCCATTAACCGAACAGGAGCAATATAGGGTCTTTGGGTATGTGCCACTTCGTCACTTCCCTGATGAAGGTCAGTACCTGGTCCCAGAATGTCGTGATATAGGGACAGGACCAGAACTTGTGGCAAAGAGAAGGTCGTTCCGCGGAACATAACGGACAATTATGAGCATCCTGAATTGTTTTGTTTAGAGGTACATTAGGTATTCACACAGTATACAGAAGTAAGTGTCAGCATGTATAGGCCCCAAAAATTAGCTCACATGGGTTTACCTGACAGCTAAGTATGTAGTATTTGGAGGCTGAAGGTACATTAGGCATTCACAGGATACAGAAGTAAGTGTCGGCCTGTATAGTCCCCAAAAATTAGCCCACATGGGTTTAACTGACAGCTAAGAACGTAGTATTCTGTGGCTCAAGGTACATTAGGCATTCACAGTATACAGAAGTAAGTGTTGGCCTTTATAGACCCCAAAAATTAGCTCACATAGGTTTAACTGACAGCAAGGAACGTAGTATTTAAAGGATGGAAGTACATTAGGCATTCACAGGATATAGAAGTAAGTGTCGGCCTGTATAGGCCCCAAAAATTAGCTCACATGGGTTTAACTGACACCAAAGAACATAGTGTATTTGATGACTGGAGGTACATCAGGCATTGACAGGATACAGAAGTAAGTGTCGGCCTGTTTAGGCCCCAAAAATTAGCTCACATAGGTTTAACTGACAGCAAAGAACGTATTATTGGATGGCTAGAGGTACATCAGGCATTCACACAGTATACAGAAGTAAGTGTCGGCCTGTATAGGCCCCAAAAATTAGCTCCCATGGGTTTACCTGACTGCTAAGAACGTAGTATTCTGTGGCTAAAGGTACATTAGGCATTCACAGGATCCAGAAGTAAGTAGAAAATGTTAGGTGCCGACCCTAAATGCCAGTAAGCCAAGAAAGGTCCTGCCACATCCCTAAGGACATATGAGAAAAAAGTGTATCAAGTGGTATTGGTGTTCCAATACACCAGACCCTAAATGAGCCCCACAGGGAACTGTGTATTCTGAGGAAACACCCAACCTGGGACTTTGTAGGCAGGAGTTACTTGGCATGAATAGATAAATAAAAGACCAATTTAAAATATAATGATTTTATTAATACATGTGTACAAAATTGTTAAAAAAGACACAGATGCAAAGGCATCAAAAGACAGTCAATATAGAAAATATGTAATACATAAAATTATGAACCATATCATAGAGTAGTGGGGTCACCTAGGTCCAACATGTTTCGCCGACTCTGCAGACTCTGACTTAAAAAGGCTTTTTAGACACTTGGAGACCAAAATAAAGTCATTTTGACCAAAAACTTTTTTCAGGCCATTGGAGCCCAAATGTCTAAAATCTTGTCTAAAACCGGCTTTTTAAGGCTCTAAAAGACAAAAATACAGTCATTTTGCCAAAAAAAATTTCAGACCTTTGGTGACCAAATGCCGTTATTTTGACTAACAAAAGGTTTTTAGACACTTGGAGACCAAAATAGAGTAATTTTGACCAAAACATTTTTTTCAGGCCATTGGAGCCAAATGTCTAAAATCTTGTCTAAAACCGGCTTTTTAAGGCTCTAAAAGACAAAAATATAGTCATTTTGACTAAATTTTTTTTCTGACCTTTGTTGACCAAATGCAGTTATTTTGACTAAAAAAGGATTTTAAGACACTTGGAGACCAAAATAGAGTAATTTTGACCGAAAATATCTTTTCAGGCCATTGGAGCCCAAATGGCTAGTTTTAGACAAATCTTATCTAAACCTGGCTTTTTAAGGCTCTAAAAGACAAAAATACAGTAATTTTGACTAAAAAAATGTTCAGACCTTTGGTGACCAAATGCCGTTATTTTGACTAAAAAGGATTTTTAGACACTTGGAGACCAAAATAGTCATTTTGACCAAAAAAATTTCAGGCCATTGAAGAGCAAAATGCAGTTATCTTGTCTAAAACTGGCTTTTTAAGACTCTAAAAGACAAAAATACAGTCATTTTGACTAAAAAAGTTTTTCAGACCTTTGGTGACCAAATGCAGTTATTTTGACTAAAAAAGGCTTTTTAGACACTTGGAGACCAAAATAGTTATTTTAACCCAAAAAAATTTTCAGGCCATTGGAGCCAAATGTCTAAAATCTTGTCTAAAACCGGCTTTTTAAGGCTCTAAAAGACAAAAATTGACAGCTAAGAACGTAGTATTCTGTGGCTGAAGGTACATTAGGCATTTACAGGATAAAGAAGTAAGTGTCGGCCATAAAAGGCCCCAAAAATTAGCCCAAATGGGTTTACCTGACAGCTAAGAACGTAGTATTCTGTGGCTGAAGGTACATTAGGCATTAACAGGATAAAGAAGTAAGTGTCGGCCATAAAAGGCCCCAAAAATTAGCCCACATCAGTTTACCTGACAACTAAGAACGTAGTATTTGGTGGCTGGAGGTACATTAGGCATTCACACAGTATACAGAAGTAAGTTAAGGTGCTCCTAAGGACACTCCAAACACCGATATCCCCGTGCAGGAAGTACCACCACCAAAGGTAAAGGTTGGCCTCTTACCACAATGATTTGACCCCCATGACAGAGATCAAAAACAGCATATTTCAACCTCCACTGGTCTCCAATTGTCCGAAATTTTTTTGTCAAAATGAATGTATTTAGCATTCTGTGGCTGAAGGTACATTAGGCATTCACAGGATACAGAAGTAAGTGTCGGCCATAAAAGTCCCCAAAAATTAGCCTGACAGCTAAGAACGTAGTATTTGGTAGCTGAAGGTACATTAGGCATTCACAGGGTACAGAAGTAAGTGTCGGCCTGTATAGGCCCCAAAAATTAGCCCACATGGGTTTAACTAAGAACGTAGTATTCTGTGACTGAAGGTAAGTGTCAGGTAAACCCATGTGGGCTCATTTCTGGGGCCTTTTATGGCCGACACTTACTTCTGTATCCTGTGAATACCTAATGTACCTTTAGCCACAGAATACTACATTCTTAGCAGTCAGGTAAACACATGTGAGCTAATTTTTGGGGGCTATAGAGGCCGACACTTACTTCTGTATACTGTGTGAATGCCTGCTGTACCTCTAGCCATCCAATACTACATTCTTTGCTGTCAGTTAAACCCATGTGAGCTAATTTTTGGGGCCTAAACAGTCCGACACTTACTTCTGTATCCTGTGAATGCCTAATGTACCTTCAGCCACCAAATACTACATTCTTAACTGTCAGGTAAACCCATGTGAGCTAATTTTTGGGGCCTATACATGTCGACACTTTTGTATACTGTGTGAATGCCTACTGTACCTCTTGCCATCAAATACTACGTTCTTTGCTGTCAGTTAAACCCATGTGAGCTATTTTTTGGGGCCTATACAGGCCGACTGTAAGATCCTGGTACCTGCGGTACCCTTCCAGCCTATTATTTGTATATTACGTTCCACCATATAGATAGGTGGAACGCATCTAGTACCTGTCCCTTTAAATTCCATGACCTCAACAGTGAGTGCCGTTCTGAGCAGCTATTTCAACCGCTGGCATTCACTCACATGTGTTCGTGCAAACCGCTTGCTACAGCATTACCTAACGCTGCCGAATCCTCCAGCTATTCCCTAATACCTGGATTGACTGAAGACTTGCTACAACATCTTGTATCTCGCTACAAGATCATTACCTCACCGCCGGAACCCTCTCCTTACAAACCTACCAGTGATAAGTACCCCACAGGGGAATACCTTCCTAATCTACTTTCACTACTACTCTGCTTACTAAAGACTATTGCTACTCTAAGAACTATACTGTTACATCTAACATCTGCACCGCTACTTAGATTGCAAGCTCTTGAACCTATTACCATCTTGTCACTGCACTAGCCTAGCATCTCCTGTACACTTCATCTGCTCTTCACTACCACCTGTTACCTGTACATGATTGCTATCCTAAGTGCTTAATATCACCATCTGTTACCTCTTACCATTGCTATCACTATCCACACCTGTCCCCTCAGTATCACCTCTATACTTTCACATATAAACATATCACTCCAGGAACATCTTTAATGAGTGTCTGTGTTTGTGTATGTGCTTGCTGAGACAGGCTGATGCACAATGATGAGTCTTGAGAGTTGGATATGGTAGTTCAACACATCTCTACATGACTACTGAGTGTAACTTCCGCAGCTGCAAATCCACACCACACAAATAAACGCCGGAGCGTTACACCGACACAAACTTCTCAAAAAGAAAGCCAACGAATAAAGGAAAAGCCAAAAGCCTACAGCACCTGGTATTCCCAGGCTGTAGCGGAATGGACGCTGAGAGTGTGGCTTGTGTTGAAAGAATGACCATAATATTACTGAACAGTGTCCCTGAGGAAATATATAAAGATATATTGCAGATTGCTAGAATATGGCAGCAGTGTTTCATAGACCCCTGCTAGTGGGGTGGGGTTTGTTATTGTGAATACCGACATTCCATTGTCCTATTGTTCCTGTCTGCCTTGTAAGCATATTATGGGATGTGTGTTTGTGTGGAATGACTCAAAAAGGGAGAGGGTTTTGGCAGAGTGTAGATCTCTTGTGTTTTCAATAAACAAGGCATTCTGAGTTGACTCCCAGCTTATGTGTCATCTAGTTCTTAGGAGGGAAGGATTGTATAACACTACCTGGATTGTTGCATGCTGTACCTGCTTAGTTGGATTATTACCTGTTTTCCTGTCTACCAGCGGAGCCAATGTAGATTAAACTACTCCTCCGCTACACAGGCGGTCTCCCATCCAGGTACTAACCAGGCCTGATGCTACTTAGCTTCCGAGATCAAATGAGATCGGGCGCATTCAGGGTGATGTGGCCATAGGCAACCACCACTGCCACCCTCGACCCCTTTGAACTTGGCCATGGCAAGATGGCTCCTCAGGAGAAACAAAAAGAAAGTCAACGAATAAATGAAAAGCCAAAAGCCTACAGCACTTGGTATTCCCAGGCGGTCTCCCCTTCAGGAAGTAACCAGGCCCGACCCTGCTTAGCTTCCGAGATCAGGCGCGTTCAGGGTGATGTGGCCGTAGGCGATCACCACTGCTACCCTCGACCCCTTTGAACTTGGCCATGGCAAGATGGCTCCTCAGGAGAAACAAAAAGAAAGCCAACGAATAAAGGAAAAGCCAAAAGTCTACAGCACTTGGTATTCCCAGGTGGTCTCCCATCCTGGTTACAGGCCTGACCCTGCTTAGCTTCCGAGATCAGGCGCGTTAAGGGTGATGTGGCCATAGGCAATAACCACTGCCACCATTGACCCCTTTGAACTTGGCCATAGCAAGATGGCACCTCAGGATAAACAAAAAGAAAGCCAACGAATAAAGCAAAAGCCAAAAGTCTACAGCACCTGGTATTCCCAGGCGGTCTCCCATCCAGGTACTAACCAGGCCTGACCCTGCTTAGCTTCCGAGATCAGACGTGATGGGGTGTGTTCAGGGTGATGTAGCCATAGGTGATCACCAGTGTGTAACGCTCCTGCGTTTTGTTATAGGCTGGATTTACAGCTGCAAAATCTCCACTCAGTAGTCATGTAGAGATGTGTTGAATACCAGATCCAACTCTCCAGGACTCATCACCGTGGGCCTGTCAGCTTCAACATACAGATATATACACACTCAATGAGATGTTCCTGGAGTGATAGGATGTATATGATAGTATGAAGGTGATGTGCTGAAGGGACAGGTGTGAACAGTGACAAGGATGGTAAGCACTTGATAGGTTTGTACAGGAGAGTTCAAGATGGTATTTAGGAATGCAGATAGGTTAGTATCGAGTATGCTAACAGGTGGTGAGGACAGCAGATGACAAATACAAGGATAGACTAACCCAGTGCAAGGATAGATAGTAGTAGACAGGAGAGCTAGCAATCTATGCAGCAGTGCAGATGATAGATGGTAGTAGACAGGAGAGCTAGCAATCTATGCAGATAGATGGTAGTAGTCTCAAGAGCTAGCAATCTATGTAACAGTGCAGATGATAGGATAGTATGGATAGGTAGTAACAGTCCTTAATGCAATAGTAGTAGTGTAAGTTATGGAGGTTTCCCCTGCGGGGTACTTATCACTATAGTATAGTAGTAGAAGGGTCCGGTGATGAGGAAGTGATCCAGTAGCGAGATACAGGGATCAGTAGCGAGGTTCGGGTCTGAGGAAGTGATCCTGGTAGCGAGATACAGGGATCTGTAGCGAGGTTCCACAGCGAGACACGCTTGTAAGCATAGATGCAAGGCAGGTTGAATGAACATGTGAGTGAGAACGCCGGCGGTTGAAATAGCCGCTCTGTGGCGCTCAGTGATGACAGCATCGGTCTTAAAGGTGTATGCGCACCTACCAGAAGAGAATGGTGGGACGCATACGCGGAATGAAAAGTGGAATAAGGGTACCAGAACATTACACAGTACCACCCTCGACCCCTTTGAACTTGGCCATGGCAAGATGTCACTTCAGGAGAAACAAAAAGAAAGCCAACGAATAAAGAAAAAGCCAAAAGCCTACAGCACCTGGTATTGCCAGGCAGTCCCCCCTCCAGGTACTAACCAGGCCCAATCCTGCTTAGCTTCCAAGATCAGACCAGATTGAGCGCATTAAAGGTGATGTGGCCTTAGGCAATCACCACTGCCACCCTCGACCCTTTTGAATTTGGCCATGCCAAGATGGCACCTCAGGAGAAACAAAGAGAAAGCCAATGAATAAAGGACAACTCAGAATGCCTTGTTTATTGAAAACACAAGAGATCTACACTCTGCCAAAACCCTCTCCCTCTTTGAGTCATTCCACACAAACACACATCCCATAATATGCTTACAAGGCAGACAGGAACAATAGGACAATGGAATGTCGGTATTCACAATAACAAACCCCACCCCACTAGCAGGGGTCTATGAAACACTGCTGCCATATTCTAGCAATCTGCAATATATCTTTATATATTTCCTCAGGGACACTGTTCAGTAATATTATGGTCATTCTTTCAACACAAGCCACACTCTCAGCGTCCATTCCGCTACAGCCTGGGAATACCAGGTGCTGTAGGCTTTTGGCTTTTCCTTTATTCGTTGGCTTTCTTTTTGAGAAGTTTGTGTCGGTGTAACGCTCCGGCGTTTATTTGTGTGGTGTGGATTTGCAGCTGCGGAAGTTACACTCAGTAGTCATGTAGAGATGTGTTGAACTACCATATCCAACTCTCAAGACTCATCATTGTGCATCAGCCTGTCTCAGCAAGCACATACACAAACACAGACACTCATTAAAGATGTTCCTGGAGTGATATGTTTATATGTGAAAGTATAGAGGTGATACTGAGGGGACAGGCGTGGATAGTGATAGCAATGGTAAGAGGTAACAGATGGTGATAGTAAGCACTTAGGATAGCAATCATGTACAGGTAACAGGTGGTAGTGAAGAGCAGATGAAGTGTACAGGAGATGCTAGGCTAGTGCAGTGACAAGATGGTAATAGGCTCAAGAGCTTGCAATCTAAGTAGCGGTGCAGATGTTAGATGTAACAGTATAGTTCTTAGAGTAGCAATAGTCTTTAGTAAGCAGAGTAGTAGTGAAAGTAGATTAGGAAGGTATTCCCCTGTGGGGTACTTATCACTGGTAGGTTTGTAAGGAGAGGGTTCCGGCGGTGAGGTAATGATCTTGTAGCGAGATACAAGATGTTGTAGCAAGTCTTCGGTCAATCCAGGTATTAGGGAATAGCTGGAGGATTCGGCAGCGTTAGGTAATGCTGTAGCAAGCGGTTTGCACGAACACATGTGAGTGAATGCCGGCGGTTGAAATAGCCGCTCAGAGCGGCACTCACTGAAGAGGTCATGGAATTTAAAGGGACAGGTACTAGATGCGTTCCACCTATCTATATGGTGGAACGTAATGTACAAATAATAGGCTGGAAGGGTACCGCAGGTACCAGGATCTTACAGTACCCCCCCCCTAAGGCCGGCTCCGGAAGGCCTATAACACTGGTCTCTCCGGGTATTTGGAGTGTAACCTTCGTATAAGCCTGGGTGCGTGGACGTCAGAAGCATCCAACCAGGTGTCATCTTGGGGACCATAATTTTTCCATCTTATGAAATATTGGAGCTTTCCTCTGTGGATAGGAGAATCCAAAATTTCTTTAATCTCAAATTCTTCTCCACCTTCAACTTGTATTGGAGGTGGAGGCGCGATGGTAGGTCTAATCCCTTGGTTGGGTGTATGTGGCTTCAATAGAGATACATGGAACGTGGGGTGTATTTTAAGATCTGCCGGTAAAGTGAGTCGAACTGCAGATTCCCCAATGAGCTTCTCAATTGGGAAAGGTCCCAGGAATAGAGGTTCAAGCTTTTTACTAGGAATTTTCAACCTCAAGTTCCTCGTAGATAGCCAAACAAGATCCCCAATAGCATATTGAGGTGAAGGTCTTCTGCGGAGGTCATAGTACCTCTTTTGTTGGCTATGAGCATGTGAGATGGTGGTGTTAAGTAAGCCCAAAGAGTCTTTTATTTGGGTGAGATAGTCAGAGGCTACTGGGTTACTTGATGGTAGGATGCGTGGTGGAAGAATTGTGGGATGGAACCCATAGTTCAGGTAGAATGGACTTTGCTTAGTAGTACTGTGGGTTGCATTGTTATAAGCAAATTCTGCCAGAGGGAGGAGGTCCACCCAATCATCCTGTAGGTATGAGGTGTAGCAACGCAAATATTTTTCAATACACTGGTTGACTCTTTCAGTTTGTCCGTTGGTCTGCGGGTGATAGGGGGAAGTAAGTTTTCGCTCAATGCGCAGTATGTGGCATAGAGCTTGCCAAAACTTAGAGATGAACTGCGAGCCCCGGTCAGATAAAAGAGTCGTTGGAATTCCATGTAGTTTGAACACATATTTTACTAGCAATTCCGCTGTTTCCTTAGATGAAGGTAGTCTGCGAATGGGAATGAAATGTGCCATTTTTGTCAGATGGTCCACTGACACTAGGATGGTAGTGAATCCCTTGGACGGTGGTAATTCCACTATGGAGTCTAAAGAAACAACTTACCATGGAACTTTGGGTATTGGTAGACTGCAAAGTAAACCAGAAGGTTTTGTAGTGTCAATTTTGGACCTTGCACAGATGTCACATGAAGAAATGAATTTTTGTACAGACGTCTTCATCCCAGGCCACCAAAATTGCCTAGTGAGCAAATTAAATGTCTTAGTCATACCCATATGTCCTGCCATAGGTACGTCATGGGATAACTCCAAGATTTTGGTACGCATACCGGGAGGTATGTAGAGTTTGTCGTTAAAGTAGCGGAAGCCTTCTGCATCAGTACTTAGTTGAGGTGGTGGTGAATCCAGTCTTAGACTGTGCAGAATCTCTTCCTTTAAGGGACGAACAACACCAATAATACGGTCATGGGGTATTATAGGTAATGAAGGAATTTCGGCACAGTTATCTTCGGTTAACCGTGATAACGCATCTGCCTTCTTGTTTTTGTCTGCAGGTGTATAGGTCACTAAGAAATTGAATCTTAGGAAGAATAGCGACCAACGTACCTGTCGGTGGGAAAGGGTCTTGTTGGTCTGGAGATATTGGAGGTTTTTATGGTCTGTACATATGAGTATTGGCAACCGGGTGCCCTCAAGTAGATGTCGCCAATTCTCCAGTGCCAACTTCATGGCAAGTAACTCTTTTTCACCCACTGGGTAGTTCACCTCTGGGTTACTTAGTGATTTAGAGAAGAAGGCAACTGGATGAAGTGGTGAAGTATTCGTAGGTCCTTGGGAAAGAACTGCTCCTACAGCCATATTTGACGCATCTACCTCCAGGATGTATTGGAGGGATGGGTCTGGATGGCGTAGTATGGGAGCGGTAATGAAGCTTGATTTCAACAAGCTGAACGCTTTATTTGCTTCTTCAGACCATTTAAATGTTTGCTTAACACTTGTAAGTTGTGTGAGTGGTCTCACAATAGACGAGAAGTTCTTGATGAACTTCCTATAGAAGTTTGAGAATCCAAGAAATCGTTGTAAGGCCTTACGAGTTGTTGGTACAGGCCAATCCAGAATACAGGATATCTTGCTCATATCCATCTTGATGCTGTTCTTAGATATGATGTATCCTAAGAATAACACCTCTTCCTTATGGAATAGGCATTTCTTCAGTTTTACGTACAAGTTGTGTGCGAGCAATCTGGACAACACAAGTCTTACATGTCTTTTATGTTCAGACAAGGATTGAGAGTAAATGAGTATATCGTCCAGATATACTACGACACAGACATCGAGTAGATCTCGGAAGATGTCATTTATGAACCGCTGAAATGCTTGTGTAATACAACCCAAACGGCATCACTAGATATTCGAATAGTCCGTATCTAGTTCTGAATGCTGTCTTCCACTCATCCCCACTACGGATGCGGATGAGATTGTAAGCCCCTTTAAGGTCTAACTTTGAGAAGTAAGTGGCTCCACGCACTTGTTCAATCAGTTCCGGGATGAGAGGTAAGGGATAGCGATCCTTTATCGTAATAATATTTAATTGACTATAGTCAATAATAGGCCGAAGGCTTAAAACCTTATTGCGGACAAAGAAAAGTCCTGCAGCTGTAGAGGAAGTAGAGGGTCTAATGAACCCTTTCGCTAAGTTCTCATCCAAGTATTCCTTGAGATGAGAAAGTTCATCCTGAGAAAGAGGATAAACATGACCGAAAGGTAGCTTACTATTAGGGAGTAGGTCAATAGAACAATCGTTGTCCCTATGGGGAGGCAACACTTGAGCATTTTTCTCAAGGAAGACTTCTGATAAATCCTGATAGCATGGTGGTGGTGTAATTTCCTCTGACACCATGGACAGGATTTTCTTTTGAGATTGGAGGTTACACGTGGTCTCGCAATAGTGAGAAGGGAAGGTTAGGGACCGTGTCTTCCAATCAATAGTTGGTTGATGTATATGTAACCAGGGAAGTCCCAAAATAATGGGAAAATGTGGTGAGGGTAACACATCAAACGTGGTGGTCTCAACATGAGACTCGTTAGCAGTAGCAAGGAGTGCTTGTGTCTGAGTGGTAATTGGACCAGAAGATAACGGAATACCGTTAATCAAACTAACAGAGACAGGTTTGGGTTTTGAAATAATAGGTATTTTATTTAAAGCAACAAAACTAGTGTCAATGTAGTTCCCACAAGATCCTGTGTCGATCATGGCCTTGGTGGTGATCCTAATTTGGTCCCACTGTAGGATCAAACGAATAAAGAGATAGGGATTAGTAAAAGAAGTCGTTAATCCCCCCAGCAAGACCTGTGCACACTCACCCTTTTTCTTGTGGACAAGGGGACAAACGCTTATCAAATGTTCGGCGGAGGCGCAGTACATACAGAGATTTTCTGTTTTTCTCCTGGTCTTTTCAGTAGATGATATTGGTGGGCGGATGGTTCCTACCTCCATAGGAGTAGGATCGAAGGACGACTCCCGAGAAGGGTTGGGTAATGGGATTCCCATTTTCTCAGCCTTCCTCTCTCGCAATCGTCTGTCTATTTTGATACTAAGTTGTATCAAGGCATCACCTCTATACTTTCACATATAAACATATCACTCCAGGAACATCTTTAATGAGTGTCTGTGTTTGTGTATGTGCTTGCTGAGACAGCTTGAGACTTGCTGATGCACAATGATGAGTCTTGAGAGTTGGATATGGTAGTTCAACACATCTCTACATGACTACTGAGTGTAACTTCCGCAGCTGCAAATCCACACCACACAAATAAACGCCGGAGCGTTACAGATTGCAAGAACCCGAAAAATGGATTCAGCTAACTAACACAAAAGGTAAATTCATTAATTCTTTCACTTACTGAAGTGAAAAATGAAAACCAGACCTTGAGACAGCAGATAGCCCGTGTTTCACAGCTCACTGCTGCCCAACCCCCGAGCCCAAAATAAACCCTCCACAAGTCTGCACCACTATATCATATATGTCAGGTGATCCACGGGCTTGGGCAGACTCTCTTATTGAGAAAAATGACCCTCTTCTCAACTCCTATCCTACGTTTTTAGCAGAGCTCTCTAGCCTATATGAAGACTCTAATAGGCAGAGTACTGCTGACAGCCAATTGAGGGCTTTAAAACAAGGAAGGAGACCTGTTGAAGATTTCGTAGCAGAGTTCAAGAGATGGACCCTTGATTCAGGGTGGAATGATGCATCTTTGCGAACCCAGTTCAGGCTTGGGTTATCTGAAGCCATAAAAGACGAGCTCGCCCGAGCGGATTTACTACATTCTTTGCGGTCAGTTAAACCCATGTGAGCTAATTTTTGGGGCCTATACAGGCCGACACTTACTTCTGTACCCTGTGAATGCCTAATGTACCTTCAGCCACCAAATACTACGTTCTTAGCTGTCAGGCTAATTTTTGGGGACTTTTATGGCCGACACTTACTTCTGTATCCTGTGAATGCCTAATGTACCTTCAGCCACAGAATGCTAAATACATTCATTTTGACAAAAAAATTTTGGACAATTGGAGACCAAGTGCAGTGTCTAAAACCGGCTTTTTAAGACTCTAAAAGACAAAAATACAGTCATTTTTGACTAAAAAAGTTTGTCAGACCTTTGGTGACCAAATGCAGTTATTTTGGCTAAAAAAAGGTTATTAGACACCTGGAGACAAAAAAAGAGTCATTTTGACCAAAGAAATTTTTTCAGGCCATTGGAGCCCAAATGTCTAAAATCTTGTCTAAAACCGGCTTTTTAGGGTTCTAAAAGACAAAAATAAAGATTTTTAGACACTTGGAGACCAAAAGAGAGTCATTTTACCAAAAAAATGTTCATGCCATTGGAGCCCAAATGTCTAAAATCTTGTCTAAAACTGGCTTTTTAAGGCTCTAAAAGACAAAAATAGAGTCAATTTGACTAAATTGTTTTTCAGATCTTTGGTGACTAAATGCAGTTATTTTGACTAAAAAAGGCTTTTTAGACACTTGGAGACCAAAATAGAGTCATTTTGACCGAAAAAAATTTCAGGTCATTGGAGCCAAATGTCTAAAATCTTGTCTAAAACCGACCTTTTAAGGCACTAAAAGACAAAAATACAGTCAATTTGAATACATTTTTTTTTCAGACCTTTGGTGACCAAATGCAGTTATTTTGACTAGAAAAAGGCTTTTTAGACACTTGGAGACCAAAATAGAGTCATTTTGACCAAAAAACTTTTTTTCAGGCCATTGGAGCCAAATGTCTAAAATCTTGTCTAAAACCAGCTTTTTAAGGCTCTAAAAGACAAAAATATAGTCATTTAGACTAAAATAACAATTTCAGACCTTTGGTGACCAAATGCAGTTATTTTGACTATAAAAGGCTTTTTTGACACTTGGAGACCAAAATAGAGTCATTTTGACCAACAATTTCTTTTCAGGCCATTGGAGCCCAAATGGCCGGTTTTAGACAAATCTTGTCTTAAACCGGCTTTTTAAAGCTCTAAAAGACAAAAATACATTCATTTTGACTTAATTTTTTTTCAGACCTTTGGTGACCAAATGCAGTTATTTTGACTAAAAAAGGCATTTTAGACCCTTGGAGACCAGAATAGAGTCATTTTGACCAAAAAATGTTTTTCAGGCCATTGGAGCCAAATGTCTAAAATCTTGACTAAAATCAGCTTTTTAATGCTCTAAAAGACAAAAATATAGTCATTTGGACTAAAAAAATTTCAGACCTTTGGTGACCAAATGCAGTTATTTTGACTACAAAAGGAGACCAAAATAGAGTCATTTTGACCAAAATTTTTTTTCAGGCCAAAATTTTTTTTCAGAACATTTTTTTCCAGACCATTTTGACCAAAAATTTTTTTCAGGCGATTGGAGCCCAAATGGCCAGTAAAAGACAAAAATACATTCATTTTGACTAAATTTATTTTTCAGACCTTTGGTGACCAAATGCAGATATTTATACTAAAAAGGGCTCTTTAGACACTTGGAGACCAAAATAGAGTCATTTTGACCAAAAAGATTTTCAGGCCATTGGAGCCAAAATGTCTAAAATCTTGTCTAAAACCGGCTTTTTAAAGCACTAAAAGACAAAAATACAGTCAATTTGAATACATTTTTTTCAGACCTTTGGTGACCAAATGCACTTTGACTAGAAAAAGGCTTTTTAAACACGTGGAGACCAAAATAGAGTCAATTTGACCAAAAAACTTTTTTTCAGGCTATTGGAGCTCTATTTTGGTCTCCAATTGTCTAAAAAGCCTTTTTTAGTATAAATAACTGAATTTAGTCACCAAAAGTCTAATAAAAAAATTTGTCAAAATAACTGTATTTTTGTCTTTTAGAGCCTTAAAAAGCCGGTTTTAGACAAGATTTGTCTAAAACCGGCCATTTGGACTCCAATGGCCTGAAAAAATGTTTTCGGTCAAAATGACTCTATTTTGGTCTCCAAGTGTCTAAAAAGCCTTTTTTTAGTCAAAATAACTGCATTTGGTCACCAAAGGTCTGAAAAAAACTTTAGTCAAAATGACTATATGTTTGTCTTTTAGCGCGTTAAAAGCCGGTTTTAGACAAGATTTTAGACATTTGGCTCCACTGGCCTGAAAAAATGTTTTGGTCAAAATGACTTTATTTTGGTCTCCAAGTGTCTAAAAAGCCTTTTTTTAGTCAAAATAACTGCATTTAGTCACCAAAGGTATGAAAAAAAATTAAGTCAAAATTAATGTATTTTTGTCTTTTAGAGCTTTAAAAAGCCAGTTTAAGACAAGATTTGTCTAAAACCGGCCATTTGGGCTCCAATGGCCTGAAAATAAATTTTTGGTCAAAATGACTCTATTTTGGTCTCCAAGTGTCTAAAAAGCATTTTATAGTCAAAATAACTGCATTTGGTCACCAAAGGTCTGAAATTGTTTTTTTAGTCTAAATGACTATATTTTTGTCTTTTAGAGCCTTAAAAAGTCGGTTTTAGACAAGATTTTAGACAATTGGCTCCAATGGCCTGAAATTTTTTTTCGGTCAAAATGACTCTATTTTGGTCTTCAAGTGTCTAAAAGCCTTTTTTAGTCAAAATAACTGCATTTGGTCACCAAAGATCTGAAAAACAATTTAGACAAATTGACTCTATTTTTGTCTTTTAGAGCCTTAAAAAGCTGGTTTTAGACAAGATTTTAGACATTTGGGCTCCAATGGCATGAACATTTTTTTTGGTTAAAATGACTCTATTTTGGTCTCCAAGTGTCTAAAAATCTTTTTTTAGTATAAATAACTGCATTTGGTCACCAAAGGTCTGAAAAAAATTAGTCAAAATGAATGTATTTTTGTCTTTTAGTGTCTTAAAAAGCCGTTTTTAGACCAGATTTGTCTAAAACCGGCCATTTGGGCTCCAATGGCCTGAAAAATTTTTTTTGGTCAAAATGACTCTATTTTGGTCTCCAAGTGTCTAAAAAGCCTTTTTAGTCAAAATAACTGCATTTGGTAACCAAAGGTCTGAAAAAAAATTTAGTCAAAATGACTATATTTTTGTCTTTTAGAGCCCTAAAAAGACGGTTTTAGACAAGATTTTAGACATTCGGGCTCCAATGGCCTGAAAAAAATTCTTTGGTCAAAATGACTCTTTTCTGGTCTCCAGGTATCTAAAAAGCTTTTTTTAGCCAAAATAACTGACAAACTTTTTTAGTCAAAAATTACTGTATTTTTGTCTTTTTAGAGTCTTAAAAAGCCGGTTTTAGACACTGCCGGTCTCCAATGGTCTGAAATTTTTTTGTCAAAATGAATGTATTTATCATTCTGTGGCTGAAGGTACATTAGGCATTCACAGGGTACAGAAGTAAGTGTCGGCCTGTATAGGCCCCAAAAATTAGCCCACATGGGTTTAACTAAGAACGTAGTATTCTGTGACTGAAGGTAAGTGTCAGGTAAACATATGTGGGCTAATTTCTGGGGCCTTTTATGGCCGACACTTACTTCTGTATCCTGTGAATGCCTAATGTACCTTTAGCCACAGAATTCTACGTTCTTAGCTGTCAGTAAAACCCATGTGGGCTAATTTTTGGGGACTATACAGGCCAACACTTACTTCTGTATCCTGTAAATGCCTAATGTACCTTCAGCCACCAAATACTACATTCTTAACTGTCAGGTAAACCCATGTGAGCTAATTTTTGGGGCCTATACATGCCGACACTTACTTCTGTATACTGTGTGAATGCCTACTGTACCTCTAGCCATCAAATACTACGTTCTTTGCTGTCAGTTAAACCCATGTGAGCTATTTTTTGGGGCCTATACAGGCCGACACAAACTTCTCAAATAGAAAGCCAACGAATAAAGGAAAAGCCAAAAGCCTACAGCACCTGGTATTCCCAGGCTGTAGCGGAATGGACGCTGAGAGTGTGGCTTGTGTTGAAAGAATGACCATAATATTACTGAACAGTGTCCCTGAGGAAATATATAAAGATATATTGCAGATTGCTAGAATATGGCAGCAGTGTTTTATAGACCCCTGCTAGTGGGGTGGGGTTTGTTGTTGTGAATATCGGCATTCCATTGTCCTATTGTTCCTGTCTGCCTTGTAAGCATATTATGGGATGTGTGTTTGTGTGGAATGACTCAAAGAGGGAGAGGGTTTTGGCAGAGTGTAGATCTCTTGTGTTTTCAATAAACAAGGCATTCTGAGTTGACTCCCAGCTTATGTGTCGTCTAGTTCTTGGGAGGGTAGGATTGTATAACACTACCTGGATTGTTGCATGCTGTACCTGCTTAGTTGGATTATTACCTGTTTTCCTGTCTACCAGCGGAGCCAATGTAGATTAAACTACTCCTCTGCTACACAGGCGGTCTCCCATCCAGGTACTAACCAGGCCTGATGCTGCTTACCTTCCGAGATCAAATGAGATCGGGCACGTTGAGGGTGATGTGGCCATAGGCAATCACCACTGCCACCCTCGACCCCTTTGAACTTGGCCATTGCAAGATGGCACCTCAAGAGAAATGAAAAGAAAGCCAACGAATAAAGAAAAAGCAAAAAGCCTTCAGCACCTGGTATTCCCAGGCGGTCTCCCATCCAGGTACTAACCAGGCCCGACCCTGCTTAGCTTCCAAGATCAGACGAGATTGGGCGCGTTCAAGGTGATGTGGCCGTAGGCGACCACCACTGCCACCCTCGACCCCTTTGAACTTGGCCATTGCAAGATGGCACCTCAGGAGAAACAAAAAGAAAGCCAACGAATAAAGGAAAAGCCAGAACCCTACAGCACCTGGTATAACCATGAAGTCCCCCTTCCAGGTACTAACCAGGCCCGAACCTGCTTAGCTTCCAAGATCAGACAAGATAGGGCACGTTTAGGGTAATGTGGCTGTAGGCAATCACCCCTGCCACTCTCGACCCCTTTGAACTTGGCCATGGCAAGATGGCACCTCAGGAGAAACAAAATGAAAGACAACAAATAAAGGAAAAGCCAAAAGCCTACCGAACCTGGTATTCCCAGTCGGTCTCACATCCTACTAACCAGGCCCGACCCAGCTTAGCTTCCGAGATCAGACGAGATCGGGCTCGTTCAGGGTGATGTGGCCGTAGGCGATCACCACTGCCACCCTCTGCCCCTTTGAACTTGGCCATGGCAAAATGGCACCTCAGGAGAAACAAAAAGAAAGCCAACGAATAAAGGAAAAGCCAAAAGCCTACAGCACCTGGTATTTCCAGGCGGTCTCCCATCCAGGTACTAACCAGGCCCGACACTACTTAGCTTTGGAGATCCGACGAGATTGGGCACGTTCAGAGTGATGTGGCCGTAGGCAATCACCGCTGCCACACTCGACCCCTTTGAACTTGGCCATGGCAAGATGGCACCTCAGGAGAAACAAAAAGAAAGCCAAAGAATAAATGAAAATCCAAAAGCCTACAGCACTTGGTAATCCCAGGCGGTCTCCCATTTAGGTACTAACCAGTCCCAACCCTGCTTAGCTTCCGAGATCAGGCACATTCAAGGTGATGTAGCCGTAGGCGATCACCACTGCCACTCTCAACCCCTTTGAACTTGGCCATGGCAAGATGGCTCCTCAGGAGAAACAAAAAGAAAGCCAACAAATAAAGGAAAAGCCAAAAGCTTACAGCACCTGGTATTCCCTGGTGATCTCCTATCCAGGTACTAACCAGGCCCGACCCTGCTTAGCTTCCGAGATCAGACGAAATCAGGTGCGTTCAGGGTGATGTGGCCATTGGCGATCACCACTACCACCCTCGACCCCTTTGAACTTGGCCATGGCAAAATGGCATCTCTGGAGAAACAAAAAGAAAGCCAACGAATAAAGGAAAAGCCAAAAGCCTACAGCACCTGGTATTCCCAGGCAGTCCCCCCTCCAGGTACTAACCAGGCCCAATCCTGTTTAGCTTCCAAGATCAGACCAGATTGAGCGCATTAAAGGTGATGTGGCCTTAGGCGATCACCACTGCCACCCTCGACCGTTTTGAATTTGGCCATGCCAAGATGGCACCTCAGAAGAAACAAAGAGAAAGCCAATGAATAAAGGAAAAGCCTAAAGCCTACAGCACCTGGTATTCCCAGGCTGTAGCGGAATGAACACAGTGTGGCTTGTGTTGAAAGAATGGCCATAATATTACTGAACAGTGTCCCTGAGGAAATATATAAAGATATATTGCAGATTGCTAGAATATGGCAGCAGTGTTTCATGGACACCTGCTAGTGGGGTGGGGTTTGTTTTTGTGAATAACTGCATTCCATTGTCCTATTGTTCCTGTCTGCCTTGTAAGCATATTTTGGGCGGTGTATTTGTGTGGAATCACTCGAAGAGGGAGGGGGTTTTGGAGAAGTGTAGATCTCTTGTGTTTTCAATAAACAATGCATTCTGAGTTGACTCCCAGCCTATGTGTCATCTAGTTCTTGGGAGGGAAGGATTGGATAACGGTACATTAGGCATTCACAGGGTACAGAAGTAAGTTTCGGCCTGTATAGGCCCCAAAAATTAGCCCAAATGGGTTTACCTGACAGCTAAGAATGTAGT
Organism: Pelophylax lessonae; assembly: GCF_965119305.1. NCBI lineage: Eukaryota > Metazoa > Chordata > Amphibia > Anura > Ranidae > Pelophylax > Pelophylax lessonae. The sequence goes on from NC_138769.1 coordinate 283,189,774, forward strand.
ATTCTGTGACTGAAGGTACATTAGGCATTCACAGGATTAAGAAGTAAGTGTCGGCCATAAAAGGCCCCAAAAATTAGCCCACATCAGTTTACCTGACAACTAAGAACGTAGTATTTGGTGGCTTGAGGTACATTAGGCATTCACACAGTATACAGAAGTGTCGGACTGTATAGGCCCCAAAAATTAGCTTACATGGGTTTAACTGACAGCAAGGAACGTAGTGTATTTAAAGGCTGGTGGTACATTAGGCATTCACAGTAGACAGAAGTAAGTGTCGGCCTTTATAGGCCCCAAACATTAGCTCACATGGGTTTAATTGACAGCAGAGAACGTAGTATTTGATGGCTGGAGGTACATTAGGCTTTCACAGGATACAGAAGTAAGTGTCAGCCTGTATAGGCCCCAAAACTTAGCTCACATGGGTTTAACTGACAGCAAAGAACATAGTGTATTTGATGGCTAGAGGTAAATTAGGCATTCACACAGGAGAAACAAAAAGAAAGCCAATGAATAACTTGAGGTGCCATCTTGCCATGGCCAAGTTCAAAGGGGGTCGAGGGTGGCACTGGTGATCGCCTATGGCCTCATCACCTTGAACGCACCCGATCTTGTCTAATCTTGGAAGCTAAGCAGGATCGAGCCTGGTTAGTACCTGGATGGGAGACCGCCTGGGAATACCAGGTGCTGTAGGCTTTTCCTTTATTCGTTTGGCTTTCTTTTTGTTTCTCCCGAGGTGCCATATTGCCATGGCCAAGTTCAAAGGGGTCGAGGTTGGCATTTGTGATCGCCTACGGCCACATCACCCTGAAAGCGCCCGATCTCATCTGATCTCAGAAGCTAAGCAGGGTCAGGCCTGGTTAGTAGCTGGATGGGAGACTGCCTGGAAATACCAGGTGCTGTAGGCTTTTGGCTTTTCCTTGATTTGTTTGCTTTCTTTTTGTTTCTCCTGAGGTGCCATCTTGCCATGGCCAAGTTCAAAGGGGTCGAGGGTGGCAGTGGTCATCGCCTATGGCCACATCACCCTGAACACGCCCAAGCTCGTCTGATCTCAGAAGCTAAGCAAGGTCGTGCCTGGTTAGAACCTGGTTGGGAAACCGCCTGGGAATACCAGGTGCTGTAGGCTTTTGGCTTTTCCTTTATTCGTTGGCTTTCTTTTTGTTTCTGCTGAGGTGCCATCTTGCCATGGCAAAGTTCAAAGGGGTCGAGGGTGGCAATGGTGATTGCCTACGGCTACATCACCCTGAACGTGCCCTATCTTGTCTGATCTTGGAAGCTAAGCAGGGTCGGGCCTGGTTAGTACCTGGATGGGAGACCGCCTGGGAATACCAGGTGCTGTAAGGCTTTTGGCTTTTCCTTTTTTTTTTTTAAATTCTGTAATATAACACGTGAGTATCAACAACAGAAAAGGTACAATTAAATACAGACATTATGCAAATTAGGGCAGGGCGGTCCAGAGTCAAAAGAGCATGGAAACTGATGGGGAATGTGAGAGTGGGGGAGAGTTCTTGGGCGAGTCCTGGAACGTAAATGTATATTGATCCATAGAGGGGTCGGATTTGGAGAAGGAGTACTTGACATAATTGTCCCATTTCTGTAGAAATGATTTCCGTGAGGATGGGGCTGAAAAATCCGTGTTGAGGCGGTCAATGGAAAGAAGTGTGGAAAGCTCTTATCTGACCTGGGAAACTAAGGGGGGAGTTGTGGAGATCCAATTAGTTAGGATTCTCCTTCTGGCCACCAGTAAACAGGTCAGGATCCACAGACGATGTGGCGAGGCAGGGGTGCTAGACCACTTTTGGAGGCGTTTGTCCCATTAACCGAACAGGAGCAATATAGGGTCTTTGGGTATGTGCCACTTTGTCACTTCCCTGATGAAGGTCAGTACCTGGTCCCAGAATGTCGTGATATAGGGACAGGACCAGAACTTGTGGCAAAGAGAAGGTCGTTCCGCGGAACATAACGGACAATTATGAGCATCCTGAATTGTTTTGTTTAGAGGTACATTAGGTATTCACACAGTATACAGAAGTAAGTGTCAGCATGTATAGGCCCCAAAAATTAGCTCACATGGGTTTACCTGACAGCTAAGTATGTAGTATTTGGAGGCTGAAGGTACATTAGGCATTCACAGGATACAGAAGTAAGTGTCGGCCTGTATAGTCCCCAAAAATTAGCCCACATGGGTTTAACTGACAGCTAAGAACGTAGTATTCTGTGGCTCAAGGTACATTAGGCATTCACAGTATACAGAAGTAAGTGTTGGCCTTTATAGACCCCAAAAATTAGCTCACATAGGTTTAACTGACAGCAAGGAACGTAGTATTTAAAGGATGGAAGTACATTAGGCATTCACAGGATATAGAAGTAAGTGTCGGCCTGTATAGGCCCCAGAAATTAGCTCACATGGGTTTAACTGACACCAAAGAACATAGTGTATTTGATGGCTGGAGGTACATCAGGCATTGACAGTATACAGAAGTAAGTGTCGGCCTGTTTAGGCCCCAAAAATTAGCTCACATAGGTTTAACTGACAGCAAAGAATGTATTATTGGATGGCTAGAGGTACATCAGGCATTCACACAGTATACAGAAGTAAGTGTCGGCCTGTATAGGCCCCAAAAATTAGCTCCCATGGGTTTACCTGACTGCTAAGAACGTAGTATTCTGTGGCTAAAGGTACATTAGGCATTCACAGGATGCAGAAGTAAGTAGAAAATGTTAGGTGCCGACCCTAAATGCCAGTAAGCCAAGAAAGGTCCTGCCACATCCCTAAGGACATATGAGAAAAAAGTGTATCAAGTGGTATTGGTGTTCCAATACACCAGACCCTAAATGAGCCCCACAGGGAACTGTGTATTCTGAGGAAACACCCAACCTGGGACTTTGTAGGCAGGAGTTACTTGGCATGAATAGATAAATAAAAGACCAATTTAAAATATAATGATTTTATTAATACATGTGTACAAAATTGTTAAAAAAGACACAGATGCAAAGGCATCAAAAGACAGTCAATATAGAAAATATGTAATACATAAAATTATGAACCATATCCTAGAGTAGTGGGGTCACCCAGGTCCAACATGTTTCGCCGACTCTGCAGACTCTGACTTAAAAAGGCTTTTTAGACACTTGGAGACCAAAATAAAGTCATTTTGACCAAAAACTTTTTTCAGGCCATTGGAGCCCAAATGTCTAAAATCTTGTCTAAAACCGGCTTTTTAAGGCTCTAAAAGACAAAAATACAGTCATTTTGCCAAAAAAAATTTCAGACCTTTGGTGACCAAATGCCGTTATTTTGACTAACAAAAGGTTTTTAGACACTTGGAGACCAAAATAGAGTAATTTTGACCAAAACATTTTTTTCAGGCCATTGGAGCCAAATGTCTAAAATCTTGTCTAAAACCGGCTTTTTAAGGCTCTAAAAGACAAAAATATAGTCATTTTGACTAAATTTTTTTTCTGACCTTTGTTGACCAAATGCAGTTATTTTGACGAAAAAAGGATTTTAGGACACTTGGAGACCAAAATAGAGTAATTTTGACCGAAAATATCTTTTCAGGCCATTGGAGCCCAAATGGCTAGTTTTAGACAAATCTTATCTAAACCCGGCTTTTTAAGGCTCTAAAAGACAAAAATACAGTAATTTTGACTAAAAAAATGTTCAGACCTTTGGTGACCAAATGCCGTTATTTTGACTAAAAAGGATTTTTAGACACTTGGAGACCAAAATAGTCATTTTGACCAAAAAAATTTCAGGCCATTGAAGAGCAAAATGCAGTTATCTTGTCTAAAACTGGCTTTTTAAGACTCTAAAAGACAAAAATACAGTCATTTTGACTAAAAAGGTTTTTCAGACCTTTGGTGACCAAATGCAGTTATTTTGACTAAAAAAGGCTTTTTAGACACTTGGAGACCAAAATAGTTATTTTAACCCAAAAAAATTTTCAGGCCATTGGAGCCAAATGTCTAAAATCTTGTCTAAAACCGGCTTTTTAAGGCTCTAAAAGACAAAAATTGACAGCTAAGAACGTAGTATTCTGTGGCTGAAGGTACATTAGGCATTTACAGGATAAAGAAGTAAGTGTCGGCCATAAAAGGCCCCAAAAATTAGCCCAAATGGGTTTACCTGACAGCTAAGAACGTAGTATTCTGTGGCTGAAGGTACATTAGGCATTAACAGGATAAAGAAGTAAGTGTCGGCCATAAAAGGCCCCAAAAATTAGCCCACATCAGTTTACCTGACAACTAAGAACGTAGTATTTGGTGGCTGGAGGTACATTAGGCATTCACACAGTATACAGAAGTAAGTTAAGGTGCTCCTAAGGACACTCCAAACACCGATATCCCCGTGCAGGAAGTACCACCACCAAAGGTAAAGGTTGGCCTCTTACCACAATGATTTGACCCCCATGACAGAGATCAAAAACAGCATATTTCAACCTCCACTGGCAAATCCTGCACTGGCTCACTCTCTGATCACATCCACTTCCTCACAGATAGTTATAACATGTAAAGAGGGAAACAACTGCCATAGTGTAGTACCATTAAACAACTATATTGGACGCAATTCTCAAAGTGGCAACTCACATTTGGCTGTAGTTTGTATGGCGTGTTTAAATCAGGGTGTCCTCGAGGCTCGATTCCTGCCGAAAAAATGGCCGCCGCGTCCCCTCCGTGGTCTCAGTGTGACGCACCGCAGGCTCCTCCTACGCGTTTCATCAGAGACTGACGTCGTCAGGGGGTGTGGCCTGCAGTGAACGTCCACAATTTATGCGCTGACGGAGACGGATAGGCGGGGCAATAGACAGGTCCTGGATCCCGGAAGAAAGACACTTGCGTGTCAGCGACCACAACCGGCATTTCACAAGAAGAGACATCCGGACTTAGAATGCGGTTCACGTGCGTACCAACGTCCGGAACCAAACATTAACCGGATGTCACATTAAGAGTCAATCAAGACCAATATTAGCACTCATACAATATTCAGTGCAAAATAAATCTTATGCAGATGGATACAGCATATGTAAGCCCAATTGAGCTAAACACACAAGTATCCATTAGCTTTGCATGATTAGATGGTCACAATGGACCACAGTGGAAACCGGCGCCATCTCTCAGCAGAAATAAAAAAATCGGGAGACTCCGACCACACCGCCAAATACAACACTAACACATAAAAGATATATTAGCAATATTACCAATCATAAATCTAAAATACATGATCTTAAATAAAAACATATTAAAAAGGCCTCTCAAAAAGAAAATCCAGATAAAAACACATGAACTCATTTGTTATAGGCAACTAGTATACAGGCAATCTACCTTCAAACTATGAATTATGAATTATTGATGAAGGAATTGATGTCCCAATCAATATTGAGCCCGTGAGGGGCATAGGATTTGAGGCGGTAAATCCAACTGGTCTCCAACTGGGAGACCCCTCTCGTCAGATTGCTACCCCTCCAATTACCCGGGAATTTATCAATCCCCATAAAAATAGTGCCACTAGGATCTTTATTATGGCAGAGAGCATAGTGCCTCGACACGCTATGTTTAGAGAAAGCTTTTATAATATTAGCCACATGCTCGTTTAACCGTATATGCAGCTGGCGTATCGTGCGGCCCACGTATTCCAAACCACATGGGCAACGCAAAACATACAGGACATAGCGTGTAGAGCATGTAATGAATGGGCCAGGAGAAACAAAAAGAAAGCCAATGAATAAAGGAAAAGCCAAAAGGCTACAGCACCTGGTATTCCCAGGTGGTCTCCCATCCAGGTACTAACCAGGACCGGCCCTGCTTTGCTTCCGAGATCAGGCGCATTCAGGGTGAGACAAAAATACAGTCATTTTGACCCCAAAAAATTTTTCAGACCATTGGAGACAAAATACAGTAATCTTGTCTAAAACCGGCTTTTTAAAACTCTAAAAGACAAAAATAAAGTAATTTTGACTAAAATAATTTTTTCAGACTTTTGGTGACCAAATGCAGTTATTTTGACTAAAAAAGGCTTTTAAGACACTTGGAGACCAAAATAGAGTCATTTTGACCAATAACATTTTCAGGGCATTGGAGAGCAAAATGCAGCGATCTTCACTAAAACCGGCTTTTTAAGACTCTAAAATACAAAAATTCAGTCATTTTGAATAAAAAAATGTTTCATTCACAGGATACAGAAGTAAGTGTCGGCCGTAAAAGGCCCCAAAAATTAGCCCACATGGGTTTACCTGACAGCTAAGAACGTAGTATTTGGTGGCTGAAGGTATATTAGGCATTCACAGGATACAGAAGTAAGTGTCGGCCTGTATAACCTCAAAAATTAGCCCACATGGGTTTAATTGACAGCTAAGAACGTAGTATTCTTTGGCTGAATGTACATTAGGCATTCACTGGATACAGAAGTAAGTGTCGGCCATAAAAGGCCCCAAAAAATAGCCCACATGGGTTTACATGATAGCTAAGAATGTAGTATTCTGTGGCTGAAGGTACATTAGGCATTTACAGGATAAAGAAGTAAGTGTCGGCCATAAAAGGCCCCACAAAATTAGCCCAAATGGGTTTACCTAAAAGCTAAGAACGTAGTATTCTGTGGCTGAAGGTACATTAGGCATTCACAGGGTACAGAAGTAAGTGTCGGCCTGTATAGGCCCCAAAAATGAGCCCAAATGGGTTTACCTGACAGCTAAGAATGTAGTATTCTGTGGCTGAAGGTACCTTAGGCATTCACAGGATAAAGAAGTAAGTGTCGGCCATAAAAGGCCCCAAAAATTAGCCCACATCAGTTTACCTGACAACTAAGAACGTAGTATTTGGTGGCTTGAGGTACATTAGGCATTCACACAGTATACAGAAGTAAGTGTCGGACTGTATAGGCCCCAAACATTAGCTCACATGGGTTTAACTGACAGCACAGAACGTAGTATTTGATGGCTGGAGGTACATTAGGCTTTCAAAGGATACAGAAGTAAGTGTCAGCCTGTATAGGCCCCAAAACCTAGCTCACATGGGTTTAACTGACAGCAAATAACATAGTGTATTTGATGGCTGAAGGTACATTAGGCATTCACAGTATACAGAAGCAAGTGTCGGACTGTATAGGCCCCAAAAATTAGCTCACATGGGTTTAACTGACAGCAAAGAACGTAGTGTATTTGATGGCTGGAGGTACATTAGGCATTCACAGTAGACTGAAGTAAGTTTCGGCCTGTATAGGCCCCAAACATTAGCTCACATGGGTTTAACTGACAGCACAGAACGTAGTATTTGATGGCTAGAGGTAAATTAGGCATTCACACAGGAGAAACAAAAAGAAAGCCAACGAATAACCTGAGGTGCCATCTTGCCATGGCCAAGTTCAAAGGGGTCGAGGGTGGTAGTGGTGCTCGGCTACGGCCACATCACCCTGAACGCACCCAATCTCGTCTGATCTCAGAAGCTAAGCAGGGTCGGGCCTGGTTAGTACCTGGATGGGAGACCGACTGGGAATACCAGGTGCTGTAGGCTTTTGGCTTTTCCTTTATTCGTTGGCTTTCTTTTTGTTTCTCCTGAGGTGCCATCTTGCTATGGCCAAGTTCAAAGGGGTCGAGGGTGGAAGTAGTGATCGCCTACAGCCACATCACCCTGAACACGCCCAATCTGGTCTGATCTCGGAAGCTAAGCAGGGTCGGGCCTGGTTAGTACCTGGATGGGAGACCGCCTGTGTAGCGGAGGAGTAGTTTAATCTACATGGGCTCTGCTGGTAGATAGGAAAACAGGTAATAATCCAACTAGGCAGGTACAGCATGCAACAATCCAGGTAGCGTTATACAATCCTTCCCTCCCACTAGATACCAGGTGCTGTAGGCTTTTCCTTTATTCGTTGGCTTTCTTTTTGTTTCTCCTGAAGTGACATCTTGCTATGGCCAAGTTCAAAGGGGTCGAGGATGGCAGTGGTGATCACCTATGGCTACATCACCCTGAACACACCCCATCTCGTCTGATCTTGGAAGCTAAGCAGGGTCAGGCCTGTTTAGTACCTGGATGGGAGACCGCCTGGGAATACCAGGTGCTGTAGACTTTTGGCTTTTGCTTTATTCGTTGGCTTTCTTTTTGTTTCTCCTGAGGTGCCATCTTGCCATGGCCAAGTTCAAAGGGGTCAATGGTGGCAGTGGTTATTGCCTATGGCCACATCACCCTGAACGCACCTGATTTCGTCTGATCTCAGAAGCTAAGAAGGGTCAGGCCTGGTTAGTACCTGGATGGGAGACCACCTGGGAATACCAGGTGCTGTAAGCTTTTGGCTTTTCCTTTATTCGTTGGCTTTATTTTTGTTTCTCCTAAGGAACCATCTTGCCATGACCAAGTTCAAAGGGGTCGAGGGTGGCAGTGGTGATCGCCTACGGCCACAACAACCTGAACGCGCCTGATCTTGGAAGCTAAGTAGCGTCAGGCCTGGTTACTACCTGGATGGGAGACTGATTGTGTAGCGGAGTAGTAGTTTAATCTACATTGGCTCCGCTGGTAGACAGGAAAACAGGTAATAATCCAACTAAGCAGGTACAGCATGCAACAATCCAGGTAGTGTTATACAATCCTTCCCTCCCAAGAACTGGGAGTCAACTCAGAATGCCTTTTTTTTTTAAAACACAAGAGATCTACACTCTGCCAAAACCCTCTCCCTCTTTGAGTCATTCCACACAAACACACATCCCATAATATGCTTACAAGGCAGACAGGAACAATAGGACAATGGAATGCCGGTATTCACAATAACAAACCCCACCCCACTAGCAGGGGTCTATGAAACACTGCTGCCATATTCTAGCAATCTGCAATATATCTTTATATATTTCCTCAGGGACACTGTTCAGTAATATTATGGTCATTCTTTCAACACAAGCCAGACTCTCAGCGTCCATTCCGCTACAGCCTGAGAATACCAGGTGCTGTAGGCTTTTGGCTTTTCCTTTATTCGTTGGCTTTCTTTTTGAGAAGTTTGTGTCGGCCTGTATAGGCCCCAAAAAATAGCTCACATGGGTTTAACTGACAGCAAAGAACGTAGTATTTGATGGCAAGAGGTACATTAGGCATTCACAGGATACAGAAGTAAGCGTCGGACTGTTTAGGCCCCAAAAATTAGCTCACATGGGTTTAACTGACAGCAAAGAATGTAGTATTGGATGGCTAGAGGTACAGCAGGCAGAGTCATTTTGACCAAAAAATGTTTTTCAGGCCATTGGAGCCAAATGTTTAAAATCTTGTCTAAAACCAGCTTTTTAATGCTCTAAAAGACAAAAATATAGTTATTTGGACTAAAAAAATTTCAGACCTTTGGTGACCAAATGCAGTTATTTTGACTACAAAAGGAGACCAAAATAGAGTCATTTTGACCAAAATTTTTTTTCAGGCCAAAATTTTTTTTCAGGCCATTTTTTTTCCAGACCATTTTGACCAAAAAAATTTTTCAGGCGATTGGAGCCCAAATAGCCAGTTTTAGACAAATCTCTAAGGCTCTAAAAGACAAAAATACATTAATTTTGACTAAATTTATTTTTCAGACCTTTGGTGACCAAATGCAGTTATTTATACTAAAAAGGGCTCTTTTGACACTTGGAGACCAAAATAGAGTCATTTTGACCAAAAAGATTTTCAGGCCATTGGAGCCAAAATGTCTAAAATCTTGTCTAAAACCGGCTTTTTAAAGCACTAAAAGACAAAAATACAGTCAATTTGAATACATTTTTTTCCAGACCTCTGGTGACCAAATGCATTTTGACTAGAAAAAGGCTTTTTAAACACTTGGAGACCAAAATAGAGTCATTTTAACCAAAAAAAATTTTTTCAGGCTATTGGAGCTCTATTTTGGTCTCCAAGTGTCTAAAAAGCCTTTTAGAGTCTATAACTGCATTTAGTCACCAAAAGTCTGAAATTTTTTTTTGTCAAAATGAATGTATTTTTGTGTTTTAGAGCCTTGAAAAGCCGGTTTTAGACATGATTTGTCTAAAACCGGCCATTTGGCTCCAATGACCTGAAAAATTATTTTTGGTCAATATGACTCTATTTATGTCTCCAAGTGTCTAAAAGGCCTTTTTTTTAGTCAAAATAACTGCATTTGTTCACCAAAGGTCTGAAAAAAAACTTTAGTCAAAATGACTATATGTTTGTCTTTTAGAGCGTTAAAAAGCCGGTTTTAGACAAGATTTTAGACATTTGGCTCCACTGGCCTGAAAAAATGTTTTGGTCAAAATGACTATATTTTGGTCTCCAAGTGTCTAAAAAGCCTTTTTTAAGTCAAAATAACTGCATTTGGTCACCAAAGGTCTGAAAAAAAATTAAGTCAAAATGAATGTATTTTTGTCTTTTAGAGCTTTAAAAAGCCGGTTTAAGACAAGATTTGTCTAAAACCGGCCATTTGGGCTCCAATGGCCTGAAAAGAAATTTTCAGTCAAAATGACTCTATTTTGGTCTCCAAGTGTCTAAAAAGCATTTTATAGTCAAAATAACTGCATTTGGTCACCAAAGGTCTGAAATTGTTTTTTTAGTCTAAATGACTATATTTTTGTCTTTTAGAGCCTTAAAAAGCCGGTTTTAGACAAGATTTTAGACATTTGAATCCAATGGCCTGAAAAAAAGATTTTTGGTCAAAATTACTCTATTTTGGTCTCCAAGTGTCTAAAAAGCCTTTTTCTAGTCAAATAACTGCATTTGGTCACCAAAGGCCTGAAAAAAAAAGTATTCAAATTGACTGTATTTTTGTCTTTTAGTGCCTTAAAAAGTCGGTTTTAGACAAGATTTGTCTAAAACCGGCCATTTGGGCTCCAATGGCCTGAAAAAATGTTTTCAGTCAAAATGACTCTATTTTGGTCTCCAAGTGTCTAAAAGACCTTTTTTTTAGTCAAAATAACTGCATTTGTTCACCAAAGGTCTGAAAAAAAACTTTAGTCAAAATGACTATATGTTTGTCTTTTAGAGCTTTAAAAAGCCGGTTTAAGACAAGATTTGTCTCAAACCGGCCATTTGGGCTCCAATGGCCTGAAAAGAAATTTTCGGTCAAAATGACTCTATTTTGGTCTCCAAGTGTCTAAAAAGCAATTTATAGTCAAAATAACTGCATTTGGTCACCAAAGGTCTGAAATTGTTTTTTTAGTCTAAATGACTATATTTTTGTCTTTTAGAGCCTTAAAAAGCCGGTTTTAGACAAGATTTTAGACATTTGAATCCAATGGCCTGAAAAAATTTTTTTTGGTCAAAATGACTCTATTTTGGTCTCCAAGTGTCTAAAAAGCCTTTTTCTAGTCAAATAACTGCATTTGGTCACCAAAGGTCTGAAAAAAAAAGTATTCAAATTGACTGTATTTTTGTCTTTTAGTGCCTTAAAAAGTCGGTTTTAGACAAGATTTTAGACATTTGGCTCCAATGGCCTGAAAAAAATTCTTTGGTCAAAATTACTCTTTTTTGGTCTCCAGGTGTCTAAAAAGCTTTTCTTAGCCAAAATAACTGCATTTGGTCACCAAAGGTCTGACAAACTTTTTAGTCAAAAATGACTGTATTTTTGTCTTTTAGAGTCTTAAAAAGCTGGTTTTAGACACTGCACTTGGTCTCCAATGGACTGAAATTTTTTTTGTCAAAATGAATGTATTTAGCATTCTGTGGCTGAAGGTACATTAGGCATTCACAGGATACAGAAGTAAGTGTCGGCCATAAAAGTCCCCAAAAATTAGCCTGACAGCTAAGAACGTAGTATTTGGTGGCTGAAGGTACATTAGGCATTCACAGGCTACAGAAGTAAGTGTCGGCCTGTATAGGCCCCAAAAATTAGCCTGACAGCTAAGAACGTAGTATTTGGTGGCTGAAGGTACATTAGGCATTCACAGGCTACAGAAGTAAGTGTCGGCCTGTATAGGCCCCAAAAATTAGCCCACATGGGTTTAACTAAGAACGTAGTATTCTGTGACTGAAGGTAAGTGTCAGGTAATCCCATGTGGGCTAATTTCTGGGGCCTTTTATGGCCGACACTTACTTCTGTCGGGGGTGGTTTTTTAGAGATATAAAAACTAAGATGGATTTGTTGCCATCATCCCTGTGATAATTCGAAAAAGAAGTTTGGTTCCTCAGGCCAAAAAAGAGAAAGTGGGATTTTATAGGCAAGGTTAATTTTTTATTCATTTTATTAAGAAAGGATTACATATAAAAGTAAAAAAACAACAAAAGAATAACATTGGTTGCATGGGTAATGGGTATTACACAATAGACAATTTATGAACCATTTTACTTATTAAATGGTGATTCCTGGTTGTAGAACTAGGGTTCCGACGCGTTTCGGCATATATTGCCTTTGTCAAGGAAAAAACATCACCATTTTCTATAAAGTGAAAAAGTGAAAAATACAAAAAATTAGTGACTTGTTGTGAGAAATATATCAAAACAAACAAATAAACATCGTCTTTTCTTTTTGTGTACCTAGACTTCAGGAACATCTGTGCCCATGGGGAAGTGGGGGGAAGAGAGGTTCAGGTCCTGTGCCCCCCAGGCTTGTTACTGGATCCTTGGGCCTATTGGTCTGAAGAAGGGGGAAGGTTGGTTTTATGCAGGCATGTGTTGTTTAGTGCCATGTTTAAGCTAATAAAATTGGGTTTCCAAAATTACCTCAAATATACGAATAATGCCTCTTAGGGATGAATAGGGTCCTGGGGTATGTAGCAAACCCCAAGCTTCTATGTGTAACCACAAATACTCCTGGTTTCCCTAGGAGAGTGGATAAAATTTCAGTATATAAGGTTGGCGTGTACAGAAAAGAGGCCTGGAAATACGGTAGGTATGAAGCAACACTTACGTTTAGAGAAAGGGATAAAAGACACTGGTGTCCTCCGATTGGTCCCAAAGGTGTAAGCATATAATCCTATGTGAAAAATAATAATTTGCAATAAGGGAAGGGAAAAAGGGGATTTCCGAAATAATGATGTAATAAATAGTCGGTATGATCAGTGTGTTGGCTTACTGGAAGTTTTAAAGGAGAGGTCCTTGGATTTGACAGATTCCGAGATCAGTAGGGGGAACTGACCCTCTTACCGAGGATGCAGGGTCACTGAATCTCTGTCTGGCAGAAAGAATACATCATTTTAATATAATATAGGTAGTATTTGGGATTGGCCAGCAGGTGGCGCTGTGCCACAATTTGGCAACTTACTTTGTAAATGCTTGTCCTCTGCCACAGATGTATGAAACTCTGTCTGACAGGAGGAGAGAAAAATAACTAGTTTTAGTATGTAAAAAAAAATAATAATAAAAAATGTGTTAGAAATGGCCAACAGGTGGCGCTGTAGCGTGGCTTACTTGGTATCCTGAGGGAGCAGTAGGAGGCTGAAGAGTCTAGGCAGGTGCAGACCGCTGGCTTCGGACGTTCACTCCTCGCTGGTTGGAGCGGAGTGAAGTCCTGTGGATCCCCGGCCGTCTTTATATGTAAGTCGCGCATGCGCAATGAAGCGCCGGGCGATGCCGATGTTAGGTCATTGACTGCGGCCGCACGTACTGTGTGCGTGCCACAGGCTGCGCGCGCAGCCTGTCAGTGAGATGACGCGGTAGATACATATTCAGATGCCGCCGACACGGGGGTTGGAGCCAAACTGTCCCAGCGTGTGCTGGGTGGATGCGAAAGCATCAGATCTTGCTTTGACTCCCAGAATGTGCCCCCCCTGGAGGGAACCAGGGGGGGCTTGCCGTGCCGGGTACAAGGGGCTGGATGGGCAGTAAGGACCCGATCTTCCTCCCACAAACATGGGTCTAAGAATCACCGAAGATCTAGGACACAATAACATTTGAACATGTCTACATGTATTTAAAAATCATTAAATTCTTTATTATAAGGTCAACAAAGCAATTTAGGCAAGAATAAAGGAGAATCCTCCTGGATAGTAAGGAGCAATCATGCACTGAGAGGCAATGGGGGAAAAAAAATAGGTTCGGGGCAGCATGGGGATGGATTTAACCCAAAAGAAAGGAATGGGTTATGGTTCCCCGCAATGTGTGAAATGCGGGAAAAATAAATCAAAAATAAAGGATAAAAATAGAAAAATAATATAGAATAAAATAAAATGAAAATAAAATAAAATAAAAAACATGAAAAATAATAATATAAAAATAAAAAATGATAAAGATAAAAATAGAAATAAAAATATATGGAACAATGAAGGTTTTTAGTCGGTTTTTCCTGATGAGAAGCCTTCCAGGAATGCCCGGTAGCTCTCATTCTCATTTAATCCTGGGAAGGAGGTGGCATGCAAACGTTGGATCCACCGCATTTCTCGTTGTAATAGGATTTTGTTCCAATCTCCCCCACGAGGGGGGATGTGGACTCTATCTAGTGCAAAAAAAGAGATTTTGGGCATTTTATTGCCATGTGTTTGGGTCATATGTCTTCCAAGAGGGAGATGGAAATTACCCATAGACATGGTTTCAACATGCTTGTTGACTCGACGGCCAAACTCTTGCCGTGTTTTGCCTATATAAAAGGCTCCACACTGGCAGTTCATCATGTATACCACTCCTTTGGTACGACAATTAGCGAAGTGCCTCGGCTCAAAAATGTCCCCATTGGGGAGAATTTTTGAGACGCTTCTGGGTATTACTTTGCACTGCATGCAGCTTCCACAAGGGAAGGTGCCTTTCTGTTTGCAGGGGTCTTTGTGGTAACACTCTTTAAATTCGCTGTGTACGAGCGAGTTATGAATAGAACCTGCTTTCCTATAGGTTACGAGAGGTTTGGGTGGCACCAAGGTCTTAAGTAGGTCATCTTCCCTAAGTATGGACCAGTTTTTTTCAAGTATTTTTCTCACTTGTTGATGTTGATTCGAGAAGGTGAGAATTACTCTCGTCTCGTTTGTATTTTGTTGTTTACGTTGGGTTGAAGGTTTGTATAGTAGATCTTGTCGATCCAACGTTCTGACACGGTTGAATGCCCGTTTAAGGCAAGATTTTGTATATCCTCTCTTTAGTAGGCGTGTAGTGAGAGCATCGGCGTCTTTTTGAAAGTCTTCATACTTGGAACTATTCCGTTTGATACGTAAATATTGGCTGTAGGGGATGGATTGTTTGAGAGGAGTCGGATGGAAACTTTCCGCATGCAGTATGGTATTGCCGGCGGTTGTTTTCCTAAATAGTTTCGTGTAGAGTTGGCCATCTGTGTCCTTCATTATAGTAGTGTCCAAGAAGGTAACCTCCTGGTTGCTATGTGAGCTGGTGAAGTATAAATTGTAGGTGTTATTGTTCATTTTGTTTAGACATTCTTCAATGAGGATTTCCGGACCGTCCCATACGATGAACAAATCGTCTATGTATCTCTGCCATAGCGAGATATACTTGCAAAGATGTGCGTTGTTTTTAGATGCCAAAAACTCCTGCTCCCACATACCTAAATACAAGTTTGCGTACGATGGGGCACAGCTTGTCCCCATCGCAACACCGCATATCTGTAAGTAATACGAGCCGTCAAAGGAAAAGTAATTACGGGTGAGTATATACTCAAGCATTTTAATTATGAAATCTTGAAACGGTATGTCATGCAGGCTTTCTTGGCGGAGAACATGTTGTACTACGGAAAGTCCTTTGTCATGAGGTATGTTATTATACAATGACTCAACGTCTATGGTTAAAAGATACGCGTTGGCTGGAACAACCATTCCTTCCAGAGTTTGCAGTAGGTGGATGGTGTCCTTTGTATAAGATGCCAAATTTTGGACATGTGGCTTCAGGTATGCGTCAATGACTTGACTGACTGCCTCAGTGATGTTACCGTAACATCACTGAGGCAGTCAGTCAAGTCATTGACGCATACCTGAAGCCACATGTCCAAAATTTGGCATCTTATACAAAGGACACCATCCACCTACTGCAAACTCTGGAAGGAATGGTTGTTCCAGCCAACGCGTATCTTTTAACCATAGACGTTGAGTCATTGTATAATAACATACCTCATGACAAAGGACTTTCCATAGTACAACATGTTCTCCGCCAAGAAAGCCTGCATGACATACCGTTTCAAGATTTCATAATTAAAATGCTTGAGTATATACTCACCCGTAATTACTTTTCCTTTGACGGCTCGTATTACTTACAGATATGCAGTGTTGCGATGGGGACAAGCTGTGCCCCATCGTACGCAAACTTGTATTTAGGTATGTGGGAGCAGGAGTTTTTGGCATCTAAAAACAACGCACATCTTTGCAAGTATATCTCGCTATGGCAGAGATACATAGACGATTTGTTCATCGTATGGGACGGTCAGGAAATCCTCATTGAAGAATGTCTAAACAAAATGAACAATAACACCTACAATTTATACTTCACCAGCTCACATAGCAACCAGGAGGTTACCTTCTTGGACACTACTATAATGAAGGACACAGATGGCCAACTCTACACGAAACTATTTAGGAAAACAACTGCCGGCAATACCATACTGCATGCGGAAAGTTTCCATCCGACTCCTCTCAAACAATCCATCCCCCACAGCCAATATTTACGTATCAAACGGAATAGTTCCAAGTATGAAGACTTTCAAAAAGACGCCGATGCTCTCACTACACGCCTACTAAAGAGAGGATATACAAAATCTTGCCTTAAACGGGCATTCAACCGTGTCAGAACGTTGGATCGACAAGATCTACTATACAAACCTTCAACCCAACGTAAACAACAAAATACAAACGAGACGAGAGTAATTCTCACCTTCTCGAATCAACATCAACAAGTGAGAAAAATACTTGAAAAAAACTGGTCCATACTTAGGGAAGATGACCTACTTAAGACCTTGGCGCCACCCAAACCTCTCGTAACCTATAGGAAAGCAGGTTCTATTCATAACTCGCTCGTACACAGCGAATTTAAAGAGTGTTACCACAAAGACCCCGGCAAACAGAAAGGCACCTTCCCTTGTGGAAGCTGCATGCAGTGCAAAGTAATACCCAGAAGCGTCTCAAAAATTCTCCCCAATGGGGACATTTTTGAGCCGAGGCACTTCGCTAATTGTCGTACCAAAGGAGTGGTATACATGATGAACTGCCAGTGTGGAGCCTTTTATATAGGCAAAACACGGCAAGAGTTTGGCCGTCGAGTCAACAAGCATGTTGAAACCATGTCTATGGGTAATTTCCATCTCCCTCTTGGAAGACATATGACCCAAACACATGGCAATAAAATGCCCAAAATCTCTTTTTTTGCACTAGATAGAGTCCACATCCCCCCTCGTGGGGGAGATTGGAACAAAATCCTATTACAACGAGAAATGCGGTGGATCCAACGTTTGCATGCCACCTCCTTCCCAGGATTAAATGAGAATGAGAGCTACCGGGCATTCCTGGAAGGCTTCTCATCAGGAAAAACCGACTAAAAACCTTCATTGTTCCATATATTTTTATTTCTATTTTTATCTTTATCATTTTTTATTTTTATATTATTATTTTTCATGTTTTTTATTTTATTTTATTTTCATTTTATTTTATTCTATATTATTTTTCTATTTTTATCCTTTATTTTTGATTTATTTTTCCCGCATTTCACACATTGCGGGGAACCATAACCCATTCCTTTCTTTTGGGTCAAATCCATCCCCATGCTGCCCCGAACCTATTTTTTTTCCCCCATTGCCTCTCAGTGCATGATTGCTCCTTACTATCCAGGAGGATTCTCCTTTATTCTTGCCTAAATTGCTTCGTTGACCTTATAATAAAGAATTTAATGATTTTTAAATACATGTAGACATGTTCAAATGTTATTGTGTCCTAGATCTTCGGTGATTCTTAGACCCATTTTTGTGGGAGGAAGATCGGGTCCTTACTGCCCATCCAGCCCCTTGTACCCGGCACGGCAAGCCCCCCCTGGTTCCCTCCAGGGGGGGCACATTCTGGGAGTCAAAGCAAGATCTGATGCTTTCGCATCCACCCAGCACACGCTGGGACAGTTTGGCTCCAACCCCCGTGTCGGCGGCATCTGAATATGTATCTACCGCGTCATCTCACTGACAGGCTGCGCGCGCAGCCTGTGGCACGCACACAGTACGTGCGGCCGCAGTCAATGACCTAACATCGGGGTCGCCCGGCGCTTCATTGCGCATGCGCGACTTACATATAAAGACGGCCGGGGATCCACAGGACTTCACTCCGCTCCAACCAGCGAGGAATGAACGTCCGAAGCCAGCGGTCTGCACCTGCCTAGACTCTTCAGCCTCCTACTGCTCCCTCAGGATACCAAGTAAGCCACGCTACAGCGCCACCTGTTGGCCATTTCTAACACATTTTTTATTTTTTTTTATTTTTTTACATACTAAAACTAGTTATTTTTCTCTCCTCCTGTCAGACAGAGTTTCATACATCTGTGGCAGAGGACAAGCATTTACAAAGTAAGTTGCCAAATTGTGGCACAGCGCCACCTGCTGGCCAATCCCAAATACTACCTATATTATATTAAAATGATGTATTCTTTCTGCCAGACAGAGATTCAGTGACCCTGCATCCTCGGTAAGAGGGTCAGTTCCCCCTACTGATCTCGGAATCTGTCAAATCCAAGGACCTCTCCTTTAAAACTTCCAGTAAGCCAACACACTGATCATACCGACTATTTATTACATCATTATTTCGGAAATCCCCTTTTTCCCTTCCCTTATTGCAAATTATTATTTTTCACATAGGATTATATGCTTACACCTTTGGGACCAATCGGAGGACACCAGTGTCTTTTATCCCTTTCTCTAAACGTAAGTGTTGCTTCATACCTACCGTATTTCCAGGCCTCTTTTCTGTACACGCCAACCTTATATACTGAAATTTTATCCACTCTCCTAGGGAAACCAGGAGTATTTGTGGTTACACATAGAAGCTTGGGGTTTGCTACATACCCCAGGACCCTATTCATCCCTAAGAGGCATTATTCGTATATTTGAGGTAATTTTGGAAACCCAATTTTATTAGCTTAAACATGGCACTAAACAACACATGCCTGCATAAAACCAACCTTCCCCCTTCTTCAGACCAATAGGCCCAAGGATCCAGTAACAAGCCTGGGGGGCACAGGACCTGAACCTCTCTTCCCCCCACTTCCCCATGGGCACAGATGTTCCTGAAGTCTAGGTACACAAAAAGAAAAGACGATGTTTATTTGTTTGTTTTGATATATTTCTCACAACAAGTCACACATTTTTTGTATTTTTCACTTTTTCACTTTATAGAAAATGGTGATGTTTTTTCCTTGACAAAGGCAATATATGCCAAAACGCGTCGGAACCCTAGTTCTACAACCAGGAATCACCATTTAATAAGTAAAATGGTTCATAAATTGTCTATTGTGTAATACCCATTACCCATGCAACCAATGTTATTCTTTTGTTGTTTTTTTACTTTTATATGTAATCCTTTCTTAATAAAATGAATAATAATTAACCTTGCCTATAAAATCCCACTTTCTCTTTTTTGGCCTGAGGAACCAAACTTCTTTTTCGACACTTACTTCTGTATCCTGTGAATGCCTAATGTACCTTTAGCCACAGAATACTACGTTCTTAGCAGTCAGGTAAATCCATGTGAGCTAATTTTTGGGGGCTATAGAGCCCGACACTTACTTCTGTATAATGTTTGAATGCCTGCTGTACCTCTAGCCATCCAATACTACATTCTTTGCTGTCAGTTAAACCCATGTGAGCTATTTTTTGGGGCCTATACAGGCCGACACAAACTTCTCAAAAAGAAAGCCAACGAATAGAGGAAAAGCCGAAAGCCTACAGCACCTGGTATTCCCAGGCTGTAGCGGAATGGACGCTGAGGGTGTGGCTTGTGTTGAAAGAATGACCATAATATTACTGAAAAGTGTCCCTGAGGAAATATATAAAGATATATTGCAGATTGCTAGAATATGGCAGCAGTGTTTTATAGACTCCTGATAGTGCGGTGGGGTTTGTTATTGTGAATACCAGCATTCCATTGTCCTATTGTTCCTGTCTGCCTTGTAAGCATATTATGGGATGTGTGTTTGTGTGGAATGACTCAAAGAGGGAGAGGGTTTTGGCAGAGTGTAGATCTCTTATGTTTTCAATAAACAAGGCATTCTGAGTTGACTCCCAGCTTATGTGTCGTCTAGTTCTTGGGAGGGAAGGATTGTATAACACTACCTGGATTGTTGCATGCTGTACCTGCTTAGTTGGATTATTACCTGTTTTCTTGTCTACCAGCGGAGCCAATGTAGATTAAACTACTCCTCCGCTACACAGGCGGTCTCCCATCCAGGTACTAACCAGGCCTGATGCTGCTTACCTTCCGAGATCAAATGAGATCGGGCGCGTTCAGGGTGATGTGTCCATAGGCAATCACCACTGCCACCCTCGACCCCTTTGAACTTAGCCATGGCAAGATGGCACCTCAGGAGAAATGAAAAGAAAGCCAATGAATAAAGAAAAAGCCAAAAGCCTTCAGCACCTTATATTCCTAGGCGGCCTCCCATCCGGGTACTAACCAGGCCCGACCCCGCTTAGCTTCCGAGATCAGACGAGATAGGGCACGTTCAGGGTGATGTGGCTGTACACAATCACCCCTGCCACTCTCGACCCCTTTGAACTCTGCCATGGCAAGATGGCACCTCAGGAGAAACAAAATGAAAGACAACGAATAAAGGAAAAGCCAAAAGGCTACAGCACCTTATATTCCTAGGCGGTCTCCCATCCAGGTACTAACCAGGCCCCACCCTGCTTAGCTTCTGAGATCAGACCAGATTGGGTGTGCTCAGGGTGATGTGGCCGTACGCGATCACTACTTCCACCCTCGACCCCTTTGAACTTGGCCATGGCAAGATGGCACCTCAGGAGAAACAAAAAGAAAGCCAACAAATAAAGGAAAAGCCAAAAGCCTACAGCACCTGGTATTCACAGGCGGTCTCTCATCCAGGTACTAACCAAGCCCGACCCTGCTTAGCTTCCAAGATCAGACGAGATCAGGCGCATTCAGGGTGATGTGGCCGTAGGCGATCACCACTGCCACCCTCGACCCCTTTGAACTTGGCCATGGCAAGAGGGTACCTCAGGAGAAACAAAAAGAAAGCCAACGAATAAAGGAAAAGCCAGAAGCCTACAGCACCTGGTATTCCCAGGTGGTCTCTCATCCAGGTACTAACCAGGCCCGACCCTGCTTAGCTTCCAAGATCAGACGAGATTGGGCGCGTTAAAGGCGATGTGGCCGTAGGCGACCACCACTGCCACCCTCGACCCCTTTGAACTTGGCCATGGCAAGATGGCACATCAGAAGAAACAAAAAGAAAGCCAACGAATAAAGGAAAAGCCAGAAGACTACAGCACCTTGTATTCCCAGGAAGTCCCCCATCCAGGTACTAACCAGGCCCGACCCCGCTTAGCTTCTGAGATCAGATGAGATAGGGCACGTTCAGGGTGATGTGGCTGCACACAATCACCCCTGCCACTCTCGACCCCTTTGAACTCTGCCATGGCAAGATGGCACCTCAGGAGAAACAAAATGAAAGACAACGAATAAAGGAAAAGCTAAAAGGCTACAGCACCTTATATTCCTAGGCGGTCTCCCATCCAGGTACTAACCAGGCCCCACCCTGCTTAGCTTCTGAGATCAGACCAGATTGGGTGTGTTCAGGGTGATGTGGCCGTAGGCGATCACTATTTCCACCCTCGACCCCTTCGAACTTGGCCATGGCAAGATGGCACCTCAGGAGAAACAAAAAGAAAGCCAACAAATAAAGGAAAAGCCAAAAGCCTACAGCACCTGGTATTCCTAGGCGGTCTCTCATCCAGGTACTAACCAAGCCCGACCCTGCTTAGCTTCCAAGATCAGACGAGATCAGGCGCATTCAGGGTGATGTGGCCGTAGGCGATCACCACTGCCACCCTCAACCCCTTTGAACTTGGCCATGGCAAGAGGGCACCTCAGGAGAAACAAAAAGAAAGCCAACGATTAAAGGAAAAGCCAAAAGGCTACAGCACCTGGTATTCCCCGGTGGTCTCCCATCCAGGTACTAACCAGGCCCAACCCTGCTTAGCTTCCGAGATCAGACGAGATTGAGCGCATTCAAGGTGATGTGGCCTTAGGCAATCACCACTGCCACCCTCGACCCCTTTGAACTTGGCCATGCCAAGATGGAACCTCAAAAGAAAAAAAAAGAAAGCCAACGAATAAAGGAAAAGCCAAAAGCCTACAGCACCTGGTATTCCCAGGCTGTAGCGGAATGGACACTGAGAGTGTGGCTTGTGTTGAAAGAATGACCATAATATTACTGAACAGTGTCCCTGAGGAAATATATAAAGATATATTGCAGATTGCTAGAATATGGCAGCAGTGTTTCATAGACCCCTGCTAATGGGGTGGGGTTTGTTATTGTGAATACCTGCATTCCATTGTCCTATTGTTCCTGTCTGCCCTGTAAGCATATTATGGGATGTGTGTTTGTGTGGAATGACATGAAGAGGGAGGGGGTTTTGGCAGAGTGTAGATCTCTTATGTTTTCAATAAACAAGGCATTCTGAGTTGACTCCGAGCCTATGTGTCGTCTAGTTCTTGGGAGGGAAGGATTGCATAACGCTACCTGGATTGTTGCATGCTGTACCTGCCTAGTTGGATTAGTACCTGTTTTCCTGTTTACCAGCAGAGCTAATGTAGATTAAACTACTCCTCTGCTACACAGGAGGTCTCCCATCCAGGTACTAACCAGGCCTGACCCTGCTTGACTTACAAGATCAGACGAGATTTCGTGCTTTCAAGGTAATGTAGCCGTTGGCGATCACCACTGCCACCCTTGACCCCATTAAACCCGGCCATGGCCAGATGGCACCTCAGGAGAAACAAAAAGAAAGCCAACGAATAAAGGAAAAGCCAAAAGCCTACAGCACCTGGTATTCCCAGTCGGTCTCCCATCCAGGTACTAACCAGCCCGACCCTGCTTAGCTTCAGAGATCAGACCAGATTGGGCGCGTTCAGGGTGATGTGGCCGTAAGCGATCACATCTGCCACCCTCGACCCCTTTGAACTTGGCCATGGCAAGATGGCACCTCAGGTTATTCGTTGGCTTTCTTTTTGTTTCTCCTGTGTGAATGCCTAATTTACCTCTAGCCATCAATGTAAACTGGAAAGAGCTTCAATTTTAGAAAAAACTAATATGTACACATATATATGCATAAATGTATGTTGTATTAAAATGTATATGAGTACTGTGATCAATTTAAAGAGACCGTGAATGGGATAAAAATATGTAACGTGATAAATGAAAATCTGTTGTGTGTGTGAAAAAATATATATGTATGATGTGAACATGCAGTAAGGTATGTATATTGAATATGTATGTGAAATGTGTAATGTGACAAAAGCAAAAACAAAAAATCAAAATGAAATAAAATAAAATA
Organism: Pelophylax lessonae; assembly: GCF_965119305.1. NCBI lineage: Eukaryota > Metazoa > Chordata > Amphibia > Anura > Ranidae > Pelophylax > Pelophylax lessonae. The sequence continues at coordinate 283,213,151 of NC_138769.1, forward strand.
AAATAAAATAAAATAAAAATAAATAAAAATAAATATAAATATAAAAATAAATATAAAAATAATAATAAATTTAAAGGTGAAAATAGTGAAAAATGAAATAAAAAGTATGTGAAAAATATAAATGTGTAAAATGTGATGTGTGTGTGTGATGGAACATGTGAAAAAATATAGAATAGTGATTTAAAGAAAAATTCTAAAATCACGTGATGAATGGTGAAAAGTGATAATGAAAGAATATATACTGGTAACAAAAAATTAATTAAACTGATGGTGAATTACCATCCAGTACAATAAATAAAATTTCAGTATATCTAAATAATACATAAAAAGTGGATGACCACATTATCGTTAAGTACATATTGTAAATGTGTCTATGTCAAGATACAAATATCTGTTAATGTAACCATAGATTTAACGACATGGAAACGTATATATGATGGTTTACAGACATAAATATAAAAGGAAAGACACTTTCAAAACATATATCGGCATGTGTATGTTCCAAATGCGCAATGTGTGCATGCTCGTTACGGAAGAGTCCCCGATCCGATCAGATCAAAAAACCCCATAGGATAATAGAGCCCAAAGATATTGTTAATGCAAATAGTTTTGCTTCTTATATAATGACTGGTAAAAAACTTTTACAAATATCTGTACATAGATAAAAGCAATATAAAGCATATTCCAGTGGTGCTCCAAATAATCCTATAAAAGGCTAAAGAACATGATCAATTGGGTGTATATTGAAAAAAGAAAAAAGAAAAACGATCACTGTAACTGATCGGATGAGGGGCCAAATCCCGAACGAGAAAAACAATGGAATATCCTCTTAAAACCAGTCGGTACGATATTCAATGTAATTGATGAAAATTCATACAGATACAGATGTATACATGGAAACAAATATATGTAAATATAATGGTACATCCGATCTATAGTGTAAAGAGTCAGATTTGCAACAAATGCGGAAACCATTAATGTAGAATCCGCATGAATTGCAAAAACGGACCAGGCAAACATATGACTAAATATAGTATATAAAGACGAATGAACTTCCACAAATGGAAAGAACCAGATGATGTTGGATATGGGCCCTCTAAGATTTCATAAAGGATGGTGGCAAGCCGGGAGAGATGTCACCCATAAAAATGGGTGACATCCCATTCCCAGTTTAACCCCTGAGGCATCCGAGTATGAAGCCACAGAACTTCTCTTTTACATAAAAGTCGGAAAACATCTCCACCTCTAGGGGGTCTAGTGATGTGGTCAATTACTTGGATCTGTACCAGGGACATATCACCATCATGACTGTTGTTAAAATGTTTCGCTATATTAGTCGATTTACAAGTACGTATGTCACTGAGATGCTCCCTGAATCGGTCTTTTAATTTTCGGGTAGTTCTACCCACATACTGAATAGAACATGCTTTACATGTGATTAAATAGATCAAATATTTTGTGTTGCAGTTGAAGAAATTTTTTATATTGTAAACTTTACTGTCATAGGTGGAGACAAATGTGTCTCTGGGGATGATATGAGGACAGGTAATACAATCTGTCATGCCGCATCTAAAATTTCCTTTACAGTACAGCCATGTTTTCGATGTATTGAATTTTGTGGACATATATAAACTGGGTGATAGGGAATTGCCTAAGGTTGCAGCCCTCTTGGCCACTATATTTACCCCATTTTCGAGAATATTGGCACAGATATCGTCTGTATATAAAGTTGGTAGATATTTATAAATAATATTTTTTATTTTATTAAATTCTAAACTATAGGGCAAGGACAGTGTGACCAAGGGGGACTTATTTTCAGGGTTTCTGGAAGCAGTTTTGTATTTAAACATATTTTTGTTATGTTTTTTGTTTTTGCGAGGACATCCAATGCTAGCATCATGAGCGGCATCGGAGGTCACACCTGGGACTATGTGTGACAAGTCCTCCGAGGCCACTGACGATAGGAGTTCAGGGCGGCTTTTATTTAAAGCAATGAAGTAAGCCCTGTCTAGCATCCATTTGGGATATCCTCGTTCTAAGAAACGATGATATAGTAAAGATGCCTGTATTTTGAACTCTGACACGTCACTGCATATTCTCCGTACTCTAAGAATTTGCCCAACAGGAATTCCTTTCACTGTATGTATTGGATGACTGGAGCGTGCATGCAGTAAACTGTTTCCAGATAGTGGCTTTCTATAGAGATTTGACGTGACTCTGTTATCAACATGACCCAAAGCCACATCCAAAAACTCTATTGTATCCATATTTTTTGTACCTGTAAACCTCAGATTATAAGGATTGTCATTCAAATATGTTAAAAAGCTATCCAAATCAACTTCTCTATGGCAGATAAAGATCAGATCGTCCATATAACGATAGTATAGAGCGATCTATTCCTTCATCAATAATTCATAATTCATAGTTTGAAGGTAGATTGCCTGTATACTAGTTACCATTTAGCCTATAACAAATGAGTTCATGTGTTTTTATCTGTATTTTCTTTTTGAGAGGCCTTTTTAATATGTTTTTATTTAAGATCATGTATTTTAGATTTATGATTGGTAATATTGCTAATATATCTTTTATGTATTAGTGTTGTATTTGGCGGTGTGGTCGGAGTCTCCCGATTTTTTTATTTCTGCTGAGAGATGGCGCCGGTTTCCACTGTGGTCCATTGTGACCATCTAATCATGCAAAGCTAATGGATACTTGTGTGTTTAGCTCAATTGGGCTTACATATGCTGTATCCATCTGCATAAGATTTATTTTGCACTGAATATTGTATGAGTGCTAATATTGGTCTTGATTGACTCTTAATGTGACATCCGGTTAATGTTTGGTTCCGGACGTTGGTACGCACGTGAACCGCATTCTAAGTCCGGATGTCTCTTCTCGTGAAATGCCGCTTGCGGTCGCTGACACGCAAGTGTCTTTCTTCCAGGATCCGGGACCTGTCTATTGCCCCGCCTATCCGTCTCCGTCAGCGCATAAATTGTAGACGTTCACTGCAGGCCACACCCCCTGACGATGTCAGTCTCTGATGAAACGCGTAGGAGGAGCCTGCGGTGCGTCACGCTGAGACCACGGAGGGGACGTGGCGGCCATTTTTTCGGCAGGAATCGAGCCTCAAGGACACCCTGATTTAAACACGCCATACAAACTACAGCCAAATGTGAGTTGCCACTTTGAGAATTGCGTCCAATATAGTTGTTTAATGGTACTACACTTTGGCAGTTGTTTCCCTCTTTACATGTTATAACTATCTGTGAGGAAGTGGACGTGATCAGAGAGTGAGTCGGTGCAGGATTTGCCAGTGGAGGTTGAAATATGCTGTTTTTGATCTCAGTCATGGGAATCAAATCATTGTGGTAAGAGGCCAACCTTTACCTTTGGTGGTGGTACTTCCTGCACGGGGATATCGGTGTTTGGAGTGTCCTTAGAAGCACCTTAACTTACTTCTGTATACTGTGTGAATGCCTAATGTACCTCCAGCCACCAAATACTACGTTCTTAGTTGTCAGGTAAACTGATGTGGGCTAATTTTTGGGGCCTTTTATGGCCGACACTTACTTCTTTATCCTGTTAATGCCTAATGTACCTTCAGCCACAGAATACTATGTTCTTAGCTGTCAGGTAAACCCATTTGGGCTAATTTTTGGGGCCTTTTATGGCCGACACTTACTTCTTTATCCTGTAAATGCCTAATGTACCTTCAGCCACAGAATACTACGTTCTTAGCTGTCAATTTTTGTCTTTTAGAGCCTCAAAAAGCCGGTTTTAGACAAGATTTTAGACATTTGGCTCCAATGGCCTGAAAATTCTTTTTGGTTAAAATAACTATTTTGGTCTCCAAGTGTCTAAAAAGCCTTTTTTAGTCAAAATAACTGCATTTGGTCACCAAAGGTCAGAAAAAAAATTTAGTCAAAATGACTATATTTTTGTCTTTTAGAGCCTTAAAAAGCTGGTTTTAGACAAGATTTTAGACATGTGGCTCCAATGGCCTGAAATAAATGTTTTGGTCAAAATGACTCTATTTTGGTCTCCAAGTGTCTAAAAAGCCTTTTTAAGTCAGAGTCTGCAGAGTCGGCGAAACATGTTGGACCTGGGTGACCCCACTACTCTAGGATATGGTTCATAATTTTATTTATCACATATTTTCTATATTGACTGTCTTTTGATGCCTTTGCATCTGTGTCTTTTTTAACAATTTTGTACACATGTATTAATAAAATCATTATATATTAAATTGGTCTTCTATTTATCTATTCATGCCAAGTAACTCCTGCCTACAAAGTCCCAGGTTGGGTGTTTCCTCAGAATACACAGTTCCCTGTGGGGCTCATTTAGGCTCTGGTGTATTGGAACACCAATACCACTTGATACACTTTTTTCTCATATGTCCTTAGGGATGTGGCAGGACCTTTCTTGGCTTACTGGCATTTAGGGTCGGCACCTAACACTTTCCACTTACTTCTGCATCCTGTGAATGCCTAATGTACCTTTAGCCACAGGATACTACGTTCTTAGCAGTCAGGTAAACCCATGTGAGCTAATTTTTGGGGCCTATACAGGCCGACACTTACTTCTGTATACTGTGTGAATGCCTGATGTACCTCTAGCCATCCAATAATACATTCTTTGCTGTCAGTTAAACCCATGTGAGCTACGTTTTGGGGCCTAAACAGGCCGACACTTACTTCTGTATACTGTCAATGTCACCACTGCCACCCTCGACCCCTTTAAACTTGGCCATGGCAAGATGGCACCTCAGGTTATTCGTTGGCTTTCTTTTTGTTTCTCCTGTGTGAATGCCTAATTTACCTCTAGCCATCAAATACTAAGTTCTTTGCTGTCAGTTAAACCCATGTGAGCTATTTTTTGGGGCCTATACAGGCCGACACTTACTTCTTTATACTGTGAATGCCTAATGTACCTTCAGCCACCAAATACACTATGTTCTTTGCTGTCAGTTAAACCCATGCAAGCTAAGTTTTGGGCCTATACAGGCTGACCCTTACTTCTGTATCCTGTGAAAGACTAATGTACCTCCAGCCATCAAATACTACGTTCTGTGCTGTCAGTTAAACCCATGTGAGCTAATGTTTGGGGCCTATACAGGCCGACACTTACTTCAGTCTACTGTGAATGCCTAATGTACCTCCAGCCATCAAATACACTACGTTCTTTGCTGTCAGTTAAAACCATGTGAGCTAATTTTTGGGGCCTATACAGTCTGACACTTACTTCTGTATACTGTGAATGCCTAATGTGTTTGCCAGAGATACTTTGGCAGCCTACTTGACGCTGATTCTGAAGGAGGGTAAGGACCCAGCAAATTGCGGAAGTTATAGGCCTATCTCCTTGTTAAATACAGATTTAAAAATCTTCACGAAAATATTAGCTACTAGAATGTCGAGGATCCTTTCGAGGGTAATTCATTTAGATCAAGTAGGATTCATGATGGCAAGAGAAGCGAAAGACAATACTACGAGAGTCCTCAATTTAATCCACATAGTTAATAAAGCAAGGACCCCCTGTGTTATACTGAGCACCGACGCAGAAAAGGCTTTCGATAGAGTTGAGTGGGCCTTTATGCAGTCAGTGCTCAGATATATAGGAGTAGGAGAAGTAATGAAGGAAAGAATCACCAAAGTCTATTCAAATCCGACAGCGAGGGTGAAGGCTAATGGGGTACTCTCAGAACCTTTTTATATAAAGAACGGCACAAGACAAGGATGTCCATTTTCCCCATTGCTCTTCGCTCTAGTACTGGAACCTTTCTTATGTAAAATCCGCATGAATCCGGATATAAGAGGAGTTTCCCAGGGCAAAGAGCAATATAAAATCGCAGCCTATGCGGATGATCTGTTATTTACCTTGCCAGAGCCAGACATCTCACTACCGGTGCTCCTAAAGGAATTTAAACAGTATGGGGACTAAAAGTAACTTTGGCTTTATCTGGGTGAAAGAGGCAGTGAAATATTTAGGGACATATATATCAGCAGACCTGTCAAGGATAGTCGACCTGAATTTGCTCCCTCTGGTCAAGGAGACAAGGAGACTTCTTGACCAATGGGAGGGGGGACTCCAGTCTTGGTTTGGGAGGGGGAACCTAATAAAAATGAACATCTTACCAAAATATTTATATTTGAAGCGAGCTCTGCCTATCAAAATATCAAATAGCTTCTTTAAAACCATACATGGAATGTTTACTAGATATATCTGGGCCAAAAAGGAGCCACACATAGCTCGTAATAGCTTAACTTTGCCTAAGCATATGGGAGGACTTGCGATCCCAGATCTATGTAGATACTATCATGCCATACAGCTAAATAGAATAATAGATTGGTGGCACCATTCGGAAATGAAGATTTGGGTTCAAATAGAACAGGCACAGACTGCAGTGTCCTTAAAGAGAGCGTTATGGTGCTATCAGAGTCTCCCTAAGACATTAAAAACACACCCATTGATAGGAAATACTATAAAGATAGGTAATCAGCAATCCCTGAGGCAAAAGTTAACAACAATAGATTTCCCTCTATATCCTATATTGGGGAACCCAAACTTTACCCCAGGACTGGATAGACAGTATTTCAAAAAACTACGAGAATCCGGACAAGTAAGTGTAAAAATGTTTGCGAATCAGAGGAGCTGGCCCTCGATCCCTAATTTAACAGATAGGAACGGACCATTTGGCCTCCCCCTTTGGGAGGCGCTCCAGGTACAACATTTCTTGGAGTCGCTCCCAAGGCCGGAGAAATTTGTAAAACCGTTGACAAACTTTGAGAGGCTATGTGAGAAGGGGGAGAGTAGTGGACGTGTCCTCTCTATGCTATATAAAAATGATGAATACCCCAATAGAACAACAGAAATTAGATTGGGTGGAAAAGTGGAAATCAGATTTAAATAGGGATATAACAATAGCACAGGTACAGAGAATATGTAGGTTAACATTCGGGCCAACAAAGTGCACTAAAATTCAGGAAACAAATTATAAGATCTTAACCAGATGGTATAATACACCAGATAAATTACATAAGTGGTATCCCCAGGAATCTGATAGGTGCTGGAGATGTGGGGAGGGAGAGAGTACGTTGTACCATATTTTCTGGAATTGCCCAGATATAAAGAAATACTGGTCTGAAGTAGGGGGTATAATTCAGAAAATAACGGATTATAGAATTGAGGGAGATGCAGCCTTTTGCCTCTTGCAGATATCGGGGCTATCAAGGAAGAAATATGAAAGATCGATATTACCTCATATGATGAATGCTGCAAGAGCATGCATACCGCAATACTGGAGGAGGACAAATCCCCCCTCAGTATCTGAATGGGCACGGAAATTAGAGCATATAAATAAAATGGAGGATTTAGTACTTTCCTCACAAAACAAATACGAACAATATAAGGCGATATGGGGTATCTGGAACTTATTTACGACCTCGGATGAGGGGAAACAACTTCTCCACTTAGCACCCTAAAATATGAGCTTGGGGGACTAGACTACAAAGGTTCAGCGTTTTGGAGGCCCTGGTTGAGGGAGGAGAGGGGGAGGGGGGGAGAGGGGGAGGAGAACATTTTTTTAAAAAATGTTTATTTTTTGTTTTTTTTGTGAGTGGATGTTTGTCTGATAGTATGAGTGAGGGAAGGGGGGGAGGGTAGGGAGGGAGGGGAAAAAAGTGGAAAGGAGAAAAGAATAGTGTAGGAGACGGAAAGATGAACTCCATAGCTGTCTTCTCGGAAGACACAATACAGAGGTAGATTAAAGGGGGCAGCAGTGATGTTTGGAGAGGAAGGGAGAGGGAAGAGTGAAAAGGAAGATTGGGTAAGAGCCTTGCGATCTGGACAAACTGTTTCCTCGTCAAGGATTTTTTTTCTCTTTCTTATTGCGGGCACTATTGGTACCCTGGAAAATGATGAATATTTCTTTGAATGTGAACACATTGTGTACTGGGAAGAGGATGGGGGCTTGTATTGTGGTTCTCGTTCTCTTTTTGTTTATGCCTTGGAGGTATATATTATACTTTGTGTTGTAATTCTCCTTGAAATTGAAATAAAGAACAATAAATCCAAAAAAAAGAAAGCTAAGAACGTAGTATTCTGTGGCTGAAGGTACATTAGGCATTCACGGGATACAGAAGTAAGTGTCGGCCTTAAAAAGCCCCAAAAATTAGCCCACATGGGTTTACCTGACAACTAAGAACGTAGTATTTGGTGCCTGGAGGTACATTAGGCATTCACACAGTATACAGAAGTAAATGTCGGCCTGTATAGGCCCCAAAAATTAGCTCACATGGGTTTAACTGACAGCAAAGAACGTAGTATTTAATGGCTGGAGGTACATTAGGCATTCACATGATACAGAAGTAAGTGTCGGCCTGTATAGGCCCCAAAAATTAGCTCACATGGGTTTAACTGACAGCAAAGAACGTAGTATTCTGTGGCTGAAGGTACATTAGGCATTCACAGGATACAGAAGTAAGTATCGGCCATAAAAGGCCCCAGAAATTAGCCCACATGGGTTTACCTGACACTCACCTTCAGCCACAGAATACTACGTTCTTAGCTGTCAGTTCAACCATTGGCTAATTTTTGGGGCCGATACAGGCCGACACTTACTTCTGTACCCTGTGAATGCCTAATGTACCTTAAGCCACCAAATACTACGTTCTTAGCTGTCAGGCTAATTTTTGGGGACTTTTATGGCCGACACTTACTTCAATATCCTGTGAATGCCTAATGTACCTTCAGCCACAGAATACTAAATACATTCATTTTGACAAAAAAAGACCATTGGAGACCAAATGCAGTTATCTTGTCTAAAACCGGCTTTTAAAGACTCTAAAAGACAAAAAATACAGTCATTTTGACTAAAAAATGTTGTCAGACCTTTGGTGAATAATTGCAGTTATTTTGACTAAAGAAGGCTTTTTAGACACTTGGAGACCAAAATAGAGTCATTTTGACCAAAAACAATTTCTCAGGCCATTGGAGCCCAAATAAAGTTATCTTGTCTAAAAACAGGCTTTTTAAGGCTCTAAAAGACAAAAATACAGTAATTTTGACTAAATATTTTTTTCAGACCTTTGGTGACCAAATGCAGTTATTCTGACTAACAAAAAGGCTTTTTAGACACTAGGAGACCAAAATAGAGTCATTTTGACCAAAAACATTTTTTCAGGCCATTGGAGCCAAATGTCTAAAATCTTGCCTAAAACCGGCTTTTTAAGGCTCTACAAGACATAAATGTAGTCATTTTGACTATATTTTTTTTCAGACGTTTGGTGACCAAATGCAGTTATTTTGACTAAAAAAAGGTTTTTTAGACACTTGGAGACCAAAATAGAGTCATTTTGACCAAAACATTTTTTTCAGGCCATTGGAGCCCAAATGGCCGATTTTAGACAAATCTTGTCTAAACCCAGCTTTTTAAGGGTCTAAAAGACAAAAATACAGTAATTTTGAGGAAAAAAAAAAAGACCTTTGATGACCAAATGCCGTTATTTTGACTAAAAAAGGCTTTTTAGAAACTTGGAGACCAAAATAGAGTCATTTTGACCAAAAACATTTTTTCAGGCCATTGGAGCCAAATGTCTAAAATCTTGCCTAAAACCGGCTTTTTAAGGCTCTACAAGACATAAATGTAGTCATTTTGACTATATTTTTTTTCAGACGTTTGGTGACCAAATGCAGTTATTTTGACTAAAAAAAGGTTTTTTAGACACTTGGAGACCAAAATAGAGTCATTTTGACCAAAACATTTTTTTCAGGCCATTGGAGCCCAAATGGCCGATTTTAGACAAATCTTGTCTAAACCCAGCTTTTAAAGGGTCTAAAAGACAAAAATACAGTCATTTTTACTAAAATTGTTTTTCAGACCTTTGGTGACCAAATGCAGTTATTTCGACTAAAATAGGCTTTTTAGACACTTGGAGACCAAAATACAGTCATTTTGACCCAAAAAATTTTTTCAGACCATTGGAGACAAAATAGGCATTCACAGGGTACAGAAGTAAGTGTCGGCCTGTATAACCCCAAAAAATTAACCCACATGGGTTTAATTGACAGCTAAGAACGTAGTATTCTGTGGCTGAAGGTACATTAGGCATTTACAGGATAAAGAAGTACGTTTCGGCCATAAAAGGCCCCAAAAAAGTAGCCCAAATGGGTTTACCTGACAGCTAAGAACGTAGTATTCTGTGGCTGAAGGTACATTAGGCATTCACAGGATAAAGAAGTAAGTGTCGGCCATAAAAGGCCCCAAAAATTAGCCCACATCAGTTTACCTGACAACTAAGAACGTAGTATTTGGTGGCTGGAGGTACATTAGGCATTCACAGGGTACAGAAGTAAGTTTCGGCCTGTATAGGCCCCAAAAATTAGCCCAAATGGGTTTACCTGACAGCTAAGAATGTAGTATTCTGGTGGTACATTAGGCATTCACAGTAGACAGAAGTAAGTGTCGGCCTTCATAGGCCCCAAACATTAGCTCACATGGGTTTAACTGACAGCACAGTACGTAGTATTTGATGGCTGGAGGTACATTAGGCTTTCACAGGATACAGAAGTAAGTGTCAGCGTATATAGGCCCCAAAACTTAGCTCACATGGGTTTAACTGACAGCAAAGAACATAGTGTATTTGATGGCTAGAGGTAAATTAGGCATTCACACAGGAGAAACAAAAAGAAAGCCAACGAATAACTTGAGGTGCCATCTTGCCATGGCCAGATGTGGCAGGGGTGATCGCCTACGGCCACATCACCCTGAACGCACCCGATCTTGTCTAATCTTGGAAGCTAAGCAGGCTCGGGCCTGGTCAGTACCTGGATGGGAGACCGCCTGGGAATACCAGGTGCTGTAGGCTTTTGGCTTTTCCTTTATTCGTTGGCTTTCTTTTTGTTTCTCCTGAGGTGCCATCTTGCCATGGCCAAGTTCAAAGGGGTCGAGGGTGGCAGGGGTGATCGCCTACGGCCACATCACCCTGAACGTGCCCTATCTCGTCTGATCTCAGAAGCTAAGCAGGGTCGGGCTTGGTTAGTCCCTTGATGGGAGACCGCCTGGGAATACCAGGTGCTGTAAGGCTTTTGGGTTTTCCTTTTTTTTTTTTTATTTAAAATTTTGTAATATAACACGTGAGTATCAACAACAGAAAAGGTACAATTAAATACAGACATTATGCAAATTAGGTCACTCATAGTATGGGTAACCTGAACTGGGGAAGGGCAGGGTGGGGGGAGAGGGGTCCAGGGTAAAAAGAGCATGGAAACTGATGGGGAATGTGAGAGTGGGGAAGAGTTCTTGGGCGAGTCCTGGAACGTAAATGTATATTGATCCATAGAGGGGTCGGATTTGGGGAAGGAGTACTTGACGTAATTGTCCCATTTCTGTAGAAATGATTTCCGTGAGGATGGGGCTGAAAAAAACGTGTTGAGGCGGTCAATGGAAAGAAGTGTGGAAAGCTCTGATCTGACCCGGTAAACTAAGGGGGGAGTCGTGGAGATCCAATTAGTTAGGATTGTCCTTCTGGCCACCAGTAAACAGGTCAGGATCCACAGACGATGTGGCGAGGCACACTTTTGGAGGCGTTTGTCCCAGTAACCGAACAGGAGCAATATAGGGTCTTTGGGTATGTGCCACTTCGTCACTTCCCCGATGAAGGTCAGTACCTGGTCCCAGAATGTCATGATATAGGGACAGGACCAGAACTTGTGGCAAAGAGAAGGTCTTTCCGCGGAACATAACGGACAATTATGAGCATCCTGAATCGTTTTGTTTAGAGGTACATTAGGCATTCACACAGTATACAGAAGTAAGTGTCGGCATGTATAGGCCCCAAAAATTAGCTCACATGGGTTTACCTGACAGCTAAGTATGTAGTATTTGGAGGCTGAAGGTACATTAGGCATTCACAGGATACAGAAGTAAGTGTCGGCCTGTATAGTCCCCAAAAATTAGCCCACATGGGTTTAACTGACAGCTAATAACGTAGTATTCTGTGGCTGAAGGTACATTAGGCATTCACAGGATACAGAAGTAAGTGTCAGCCTGTATAGGCCCCAAAAATTAGCTCACATGGGTTTAACTGACAGCAAAGAACGTACTGTATTTGATGGCTGGAGGTACATTAGGCATTTCCAGTATACAGAAGTAAGTGTCGGCCTTTATAGACCCCAAAAATTAGCTCACATAGGTTTAACTGACAGCAAGGAACGTAGTATTTAAAGGATGGAATTACATTAGGCATTCACAGGATACAGAAGTAAGTGTCGGCCTGTATAGGCCCCAAAAATTAGCTCACATGGGTTTAACTGACACCAAAGAACGTAGTGTATTTGATGGCTGGAGGTACATCAGGCATTGACAGTATACAGAAGTAAGTGTCGGCCTGTTTGGGCCCCAAAACGTAGCTCACATGGGTTTAACTGACAGCAATGAACGTATTATTGGATGGCTAGAGGTACATCAGGCATTCACACAGTATACAGAAGTAAGTGTCGGCCTGTATAGGCCCCAAAAATTAGCTCACATGGGTTTACCTAAAAACGTAGTATTCTGTGGCTAAAGGTACATTAGGCATTCACAGGATGCAGAAGCAAGTAGAAAATGTTAGGTACCGACCCTAAATGCCAGTAAGCCAAGAAAGGTCCTGCCACATCCCTAAGGACATATGAGAAAAAAGTGTATCAAGTGGTATTGGTGTTCCAATACACCAGACCCTAAATGAGCCCCACAGGGAACTGTGTATTCTGAGGAAACACCCAACCTGGGACTTTGTAGGCAGGAGTTACTTGGCATGAATAGATAAATAGAAGACCAATTTAATATATAATGATTTTATTAATACATGTGTACAAAATTGTTAAAAAAGACACAGATGCAAAGGCATCAAAAGACAGTCAATATAGAAAATATGTGATAAATAAAATTATGAGCCATATCCTAGAGTAGTGGGGTCACCCAGGTCCAACATGTTTCGCCGACTCTGCAGACTCTGACTTAAAAAGGCTTTTTAGACACTTGGAAACCATAATAGAGTCATTTTGACCAAAAACTTTTTCAAGCCATTGGAGCCCAAATGGCCTGTTTTAGACAAATCGAGTCTAAAAACGGCTTTTTAAGGCTCTAAAAGACAAAAATACAGTCATTTTGACAAAAAAAATTTCAGACCTTTGGTGACCAAATGCCGTTATTTTGACTAACAAAAGGTTTTTAGACACTTGGAGACCAAAATAGAGTCATTTTGACCAAAACATTTTTTTCAGGCCATTGGAGCCAAATGTCTAAAATCTTTTCTAAAACCGGCTTTTTAAGGCTCTAAAAGACAAAAATATAGTCATTTTGACTACATTTTTTTCTGACCTTTGGAGCAAATGCAGTAATTTGACTAAAAAAGGATTTTAAGACACTTGGAGACCAAAATAGAGTAATTTTGACCGAAAATATCTTTTCAGGCCATTGGAGCCCAAATGGCCAGTTTTAGACTAATCTTGTCTAAACCCAGCTTTTTAAGGCTCTAAAAGACAAAAATACAGTCATTTTGACTAAAAAAATGTTCAGACCTTTGGTGACCAAATGCCGTTATTTTGACTAAAAAAGGATTTTTAGACACTTGGAGACCAAAATAGTCATTTTGACCAAAAAAATTTCAGGCCATTGGAGAGCAAAATGCAGTTATCTTGTCTAAAACTGGCTTTTTAAGACTCAAAGACAAAAATACAGTCATTTTGCCTAAAAAAGTTTTTCAGACCTTTGTTGACCAAATGCAGTTATTTTGACTAAAAAAGGCTTTTTAGACACTTGGAGACCAAAATAGTTATTTTAATCAAAAAAAATTTCAGGCCATTGGAGCCAAATGTCTAAAATCTTGTCTAAAACCGGCTTTTTAAGGCTCTAAAAGACAAAAATTGACAGCTAAAAACGTAGTATTCTGTGGCTGAAGGTACATTAGGCATTTACAGGATAAAGAAGTAAGTGTCGGCCATAAAAGGACCCAAAAATTAGCCCAAATAGGTTTACCTGACAGCTAAGAACGTAGTATTCTGTGGCTGAAGGAACATTAGGCATTAACAGGATAAAGAAGTAAGTGTCGGCCATAAAAGGCCTGGTAAATCTCTGGGGGCTGATGGTATCCCGTCGGAGGTTTACAGCCGATACGCTGAACAGTTGGTGCCCGTGCTGCTGCGGGTATATAACGAAGCCTTCCGTATTGGCCGCTGTTAGGAATGCTTCCTGAGCACACTGATGTGCTGTCATGAATCTGCAATCTAAAGGGTTAACCTAGAGCAGACTAATTGCAGTAATTGGCAAACAGGCTGCCTTATTTAAACAGCTCAGAAGCACTGTGTCTTTGCTGACTTGTCTGCAGCTCTTCCTGTGTTCCTGAAGCCTGCTTCCTGTTACCTGTTTGATATCCGTTTTGACCTTTGGCTTGTTCCGGACCTTGTTGACCTGCTGCCCGTCCTGACCCCCGGCTTGTTTGACCATTCTCTCGGATCTCCCTTGTCTGCTTATCTGCCTTCGGATCATGACCGGCTTCTCCCTTGGTGGGGCGACCCTGAGGACTGCGACCTGGTATCCACACGCAGCAAAATCCATCCTCCCCACTAGAGGCTCTGGCGAAAACCGGTGGATACTTAGATTCCGCACCTCAGGTTAGCCTGTGTCACTTACCTTGGGGGTTCCCGTCTAAGCTCCGCCCTCTGGCACACGTGGGGCCTTCCTCTGCCATCAGGCTACCACTTGTATCCCTAACAGTACAAGTCAGCCATGACGGAGCCTGCAAGAGAAGCCTCACCGTTGGAAGAGATCTGCCAACACCTCGCAGCCCTGTCTCAAACCGTAAAGTCACTTCAAGACGGCTACACACAGCTAGAGGAACGGCTGCGCTCTACGACACTTCAGGGGGATCCTCCTGTATTATCTGCTTCCTCTCCTGCTGCAGCACTCTCTGCACCTGCTTCTGGCCCTACCGTAGTGATGCTGCCACCAGAACCTCGAGTTCCTGCTCCCGAAAAATATTCCGGGGATCATGGTAAATTCCGCGCCTTTCGCAACGCCTGCCAGCTGTATTTCTCCCTGCAACCTCGAACCTTTTCTTTGGAGACCACCAAGGTGGGGTTTGTTTATCTCCCTGCTCCTAGGCGAACCCCAGTTCGCCAAGGAGCAGGGAGATATCGGCTCCTTGAAGAGGGCAGCCCCCATTAAACTCCTTACGGTCATTTTTTGAGGCCATGGCACAGCTCTATGTTGACCCGCAGCGATCCTCCACCGCAGAAGCTGCGCTTCATGTTCTTCAGCAGGGTCGCAGGCCCGTAGAACACTACGTCACTGACTTCCGCTGCCTCAGTTCCGATACGTCCTGAAACGAAGCAGCACTCCGGTATCAGTTCCGTCTCGGCTTTCAGAAGGACTGAAGGACGAGCTGGCGCGGGTAGGTGTCCCCAACGCCTTGGAAGATTTGATTTCCCAGGCCATTCAAATCGTCCGGTGGCTACGGGAGCGCAGAGCAGAACGATCTCCGCAGCTGTTCAGACCAGCCTGGACGCTACCACGAGTTGCTCATCCTGCATACTTTTCTTCTGCTGGGTCAGCTCTTACCAACCCCGCTCCCGCTGGAGTCACCTCAGATACGACTGAACCTTGGGATCATACGGCCTGGTTTGTCCCCGGAGGAGAGACGCCGTCACCAGTTGGGTAAGCTGTGCCTGTATTGCGGTGAAGCTGGCCACTATGTGCGCTCCTGCCCGGCAAAATACCATAAGTTCATGCCGGCCTCACCATCTGTTGCCAGTTCCTCCCACCTAGCCTTTCCTGTGTCATTACAGCTTCCGGAAGGACTCGTCCCAGTTACCGCAATCATTGACTTTGGAGCCTGCCGTTGTTTCATTGATCGCTCGTTCGCCCTGCATGTTGCGTACCTCTCCGGCTCAAGACTCAGGACCTCACCATCTTCCTGGCTGATGGCTCCCACATCAAATCCGGGCCCGTGACCCAAGAAACTTTTCCCCTTCCTATGGTCTCCTCCTCCGGCCATAAGGAACTGATTAGCCTGGATGTTATCACATCCTCCTTATTTCCCATTATCCTGGGATTACCGTGGTTGCAAGCACATAACCCGCAAGTCAATTGGATCACAGGCACCATCCAGTTCCCATCTCTTTACTGCAAGAATTCCTGTCTACCCGCTCCTCCTGAATTCCCCAAGACTCTGTTCTGTCTTGAATCCGAACCTGATGTATGTTCTGTGGTGCCCAAAGCATACCATGATTTCCTGGATGTATTCAGCAAACGGGGAGCAGAGACCTTGCCCCCCCACCGTCCATATGACTGCCCCATCGACTTGCTCCCAGGAGCCGAAATCCCGTTCGGCCGGATTTACCCACTTTCTGAACGTGAGCTGGACGTCTTAAAGGACTATGTAGACGAAAGTCTGAAGAAGGGGTTCATCCATCCCTCTACCTCTCCAGCAAGGGCAGGTATCCTCTTCGTAGAGAAGAAGGATCACACCCTCCGACCCTGCATCGATTATAGGGATTTAAATAAAGTTACTATTAAAAAACGTTATCCCCTTCCTCTAGTCCCCGAACTCTTTCAGAGACTCAGATCTGCCATCCTGTTTACTAAGCTGGATCTTCGTGGGGCGTACAACTTGGTGCGCATCCGAGAGGGCGACGAATGGAAGACTGCTTCCCGCACTAGATTCGGACATTTCGAATACCTGGTAATGCCATTTGGCCTTTGTAATGCTCCTGCCACGTTCCAACACTTTGGGAACGACATCTTCAGGGATTGGTTGGATATCTTCGTCATCGTATACTTGGATGACATCCTAATCTTCTCAACATCCCTAGAGCAGCATCGCGAGCACGTTCGAAATGTCCTTGGTCGCCTTCACCAGCATGGTCTCTACGCCAAGGCCTGAGAAGTGCGTTTTTGAGCAGAACAGTATCCCGTTTCTGGGGTTAATAATTTCCACAGAAGGAATAGAGATGGATCCTCAGAAGGTCTCTGCCATTCTGGACTGGCCACCTCCATCAGACAAAAAGGGAGTACAGCGCTTCGTTGGCTTCGCCAATTTTTATAGGAGGTTCATTAAGGGGTTCTCTAACATCATAGCCCCTTACTAAGAAGAACGTCCACTTCCAGTGGACCCCAGAAGCTCAGTCCGCCTTCTCGGTTCTTAAAAAACATTTTACCTCTGCCCCTATCCTAAGTCACCCGGATCCTGCCTTACCCTATCTCCTGGAGGTAGACGCATCGGACGTTTCGGTCGGGGCAGTCATCTCCCAAAGACAGGGAACTAGAGACTTAACTCACCCAATAGCCTTCTTTTCCCGGAAACTCTCTCCCGCGGAGAAAAACTATGATGTCGGGGACCGGGAACTCCTGGCAATCAAAGCCGCTCTCGAAGAGTGGAGATATCTACTAGAAGGAGCATCACACCCGATTCTTATATTTACCGATCATAAGAACCTTGAGTACTTAAGATCTGCAAAGCGACTTAGACCCCGCCAGGCCCGATGGGCACTCTTCTTCTCCAGATTCTCGTTCCATATCACCTATCGGCCCGGGTCGAAAAATGTCAAACCGGATGCCCTGTCCCGGATGTTTGATAATACTAAATAAGAGTTGGTACCTGACACTATCCTGTCAGAGAAAAACTTCCTGCTCACTAGCCTGAAATCCCATCTTG
Organism: Pelophylax lessonae; assembly: GCF_965119305.1. Lineage (NCBI taxonomy): Eukaryota > Metazoa > Chordata > Amphibia > Anura > Ranidae > Pelophylax > Pelophylax lessonae. The sequence goes on from NC_138769.1 coordinate 283,230,847, forward strand.
AGCAAGCCTCTGCCAAAATTTCCGGTCCACCTGGGATACCCCTGTCACGCAAGGATGGTTTGTTGTGGGCTAAGGACAAAATATTTGTCCCGGAGGGAGTCAGAGTTTCGGTTCTAGCTGCCTGCCATGACCACCCTCTTGCTGGCCATTTTGGTGTTCATAGGACCCTTGACCTCATGCAACGCACCTTCTGGTGGCCTGAGATGGGAAAAGACTGCAGAAGTTATGTGTCTTCCTGTGTTTCTTGCTGAAGGAGTAAAACCACCAGAAGTAAGGCGTGGGGTCTCCTCAGACCACTCCCAATCCCTGACCGGCCCTGGCAAACTATCGCCATGGACTTTATCGTGGAACGTCCACCTTTGGCCGGGTGCTCCGCCATTTTTGTGGTTGTAGACCGGCTTACTAAGATGGCCCACTTTCTACCCCTCAAAGGTACCCCCTCTGCAAAAGAAACTGCAGAAGTCTTCATTAGGGAGATTGTGTGACTCCACGGGGTACCCACGAACATTATCTCGGACAGAGGGGTACAGTTCATGTCCCGCTTTTGGAGGGCCTTGTGTAAGCTACTAAAAATTGAATTATCTATGTCCTCAGCTTACCACCCGCAGACAAACGGGCAAACAGAGAGGACAAACCAGACCCTGGAACAATATCTCCGGTGCTTTACCACCTTCGTCCAGGACGACTGGGTAGCATTACTACCATTTGCGGAATTTGCCTTTAATAATTCACGACATTCCATTACCGGGCAATCTCCCTTCTTTGCCAATTATGGTTTTCATCCTTCCTTTCTGCCCGACGTCCCATCTGATTCCGGAGTGCCCGCAGTTCAGGTCACCATTGACTTCTTCACGAGTAACAACAAACTTCTGCAGGACACCTTGGCCAAGGCTCAGATAGCGTCCAAAAGAATCTTTGATGGGAAAAAGAGGGGAGAACTGATTCTCCAACCAGGTGACCAGGTCTTTTTATCCACAGCTAACCTGCGCTTGGCCTGACCATCCAAGAAGTTGGCTTCCAGGTTTATCGGCCCATTCCCTGTTAAAATAAGACTCAATGCCGTGTCCTATGAGTTATCCTTACCTGATACCCTACGGATCCATCCTGTGTTCCATGTCACTCTTTTTTAAAACCCGTGGTTCCCGACGCCTTCCCCGGCAGAAGCCCTGGACCTCCGGAACCAGTGATGGTGGATGGCGACATGGAGTACGAAGTTGAGGCTGTACTTGATTGCCGGAAAAGAGGTAACCAGCTTCAGTTCCTTATTAAATGGAAGGGTTATGTGCCGGAAGAGAATTCCTGGGAACCTGAGAGTAACATTTATGCCGCAGACCTGATCCAGGCGTTTTTTCTTGCCCATCCTCAGAAAAGCAGTTTGTTGGACACCCGGAGGTTGCCCTTAAGGGGGGGGGGGCAATGTTAGGAATGCTTCCTGAGCACACTGATGTGCTGTCATGAATCTGCAATCTAAAACCTAGAGCAGACTAATTGCAGTAATTGGCAAAGAGGCTGCCTTATTTAAACAGCTCAGAAGCACTGTGTCTTTGCTGACTTGTCTGCAGCTCTTCCTGTGTTCCTGAAGCCTGCTTCCTGTTACCTGTTTGATATCCGTTTTGACCTTTGGCTTGTTCCTGACCTTGTTGACCTGCTGCCCGTCCTGACCCCCGGCTTGTTTGACCATTCTCTCGGATCTCCCTTGTCTGCTTATCTGCCTTCGGATCTTGATCGGCTTCTTCCTTGGTGGGGTGACCCTGAGGACTGCGACCTGGTATCCACATGCAGCAAAATCCATCCTCACCACTAGAGGCTCTGGTGAAAACCGGTGGATACTTAGATTCCGCACCTCAGGTTAGCCTGTGTAATTACCTTGGGGGTTCCTGTCTAAGCACCGCCCTCTGGCACACGTGGAGCCTTCCTCTGCCATCAGGCTACCACTTGTATCCCTAACAGCCGCCTTCCTGCCTCTATGTCCGAAGCTATAGTTGTTTTCCTGCTGAAGCCTGGGAAGGATCCGCTTTTGTCGGATTCCTAAAGGCCCATATCTCTACTCACAACGGATGTTAAAATTCTAGCTAAGATACTGGCCACTAGGCTGTCCTCTGTTGTCCAGGGGGTTGTCCATAGGGATCAATCGGGGTTTATCCTGACCAGATCGACGGCACTTAATCTCCGCCGACTATTTCTGAACCTTCAGATCCCAGTAGACAACCCTGGGAACCGGGCAGTCTTTTCGCTAGATGCCGCTAAGGCATTCGATAGTGTTGAATGGGTGTACCTATGGGAAGTTCTCAAGCGCTTTGGTGTGGGAGAGAACTTTCTGAACTGGGTGTGGGTACTGTACGCTGCCCCCACGGGCAGACTGAGGGTGAACGGGGAGCTTTCTGGACCCTTCTGTTTGCACAGGGGGACTAGGCAGGGCTGCCTGCTATCTCCATTGCTGTTTGCCATGGCACTGGAGACCTTAGCGGCGCGGATTTGGTCCTCCTCTGACATAGTGGGGTTCAGAAGGGGCTCCCATGCAGACGTTATCTCACTCTATGCGGATGACACACTGCTCTACCTAGGTGATACAGGGGAATCCTTGCGGGCGGTAATGTCCCTTATTGACTATTTTGGGTCCCTGTCGGGATTTTCCATAAATTGGGATAAATCAGTTTTAATGCCCCTTGATCCCATAACTCAGCCTCTTCCGGACTGTGCATCCACAGTGCGAGTGGTTGACTCCTTCAAATATTTGGGGATCCAGGTGTCTCCTGATCCTACCCAGTATATCACACTGAACCTCGCACCTCTGCTGCAAAGTTCCCTTGTTGGTGGCTGGGCGAGTCAATCTAATTAAGATGGTGTGGGCTCCTCAACTTCTTTATGTCTTGCACAACTCCCCAATCTGGATACCCAGGAAATGGTTCTATAGGATTGACTCCCAGTTCCGAGAACTGATCTGGTGCAAAAAAGTGGCTAGGATTAAATTGGCTACCCTTCAGATGGGCAAGTCCCCAACCCCAGAGTATATTTTCTAGCCTTCCAGGTTCAGCATATGGGGGGCTGGGGTCTTTTGGATCCATTCGATCCTATTGGGTCCTTATTGGTCCCTACTGACTCGCCTCACCCTGTCCTTGTACACCTTGAAGCGGGGTTCTCCAATATGGGGACTCGGTTACCCACACTCGCCTTGATTCGCATGGTGTGGCGCTGTGTCAAGGGGATGTTGCAGATCACGGGTTACCTTCCTCAGACTCCGATTTGGCATAATCGCAACTTTTCGGAACTGTTTCATCTAGAGGGCGCGGAGATGTGGGAGGCCCATGGTGTATATTTTATAGCACAATTGTTCAGAGCTGGGGTACTGAAATATATTCAAGACTTACAGAGGGAGTTTGATGTTCCTAGGCACTGTTTCTTTCGCTACCTACAATTGAGACACGCGATGATGGCCCAGGCAGGCTTGGCTTCTTTGACACCCGACACTCACTGCCTGTTGGGTGAGGTGTTTCGGGTCTCGGACAAGAATATGATCTCACAGGTTTATGTCCTTCTGTTGGGATCCGTGCAGGACCCCTCTTCCCTCCCTGCTCGTGCGGGGTGGGAGGGGGGATCTTGGACCCATAGATGGGGAGACGTGGGATCTTTGCCTCTCATCGATCCCTTTGGTGTCGGTGTCGGCCTCCCATAAGATATCTCACTTATTTCTGTTTCACAGAGCATACAGAACACCGATGCAGCTGTACCGTTGGGGACGCAGATCTACTCCCTTGTGCCCCAAATGTGAGAGAGACCAGGGTACACTTATACACATGATGTTTAGATGTCCCAAGCTGTTTCGCTACTGGGGGAAGGTAATTGACACGATCTCTAAAGTGTATAATTTTCAGCTACTAAGGGATCCTGTGGTCTGTCTGCTTGGTGCTCTGGAGGTGGACACTCTGACCCCAAATGCTCACGTTGCCGTGTTGCGATTGTTGTATATTGCTCGCAAATTAATTACTAGATTTTGGATCGCCTCCAGGGTGCCGAGCATGGGCCAGTGGATAACACAGGTCAATGCCTCTTTAATCAGGGAAAAGCTGACATACCAGCATTGAAATGCTCACAAGAAATTTGCCTCGTTATGGCAAACTTGGTTGGATGACCCGGCCTTGGCTCCCCCCAACTGGTTATGGATTGGCTGCTCATTGGATAGGGTAGCATTTCTTGAGAAGAGTGCAGAGTCCTCCCATCCTTTCCCTTCCTTTCCCCCCTCCCCCCCTCCCTTTAAGTTTTCTGCCACTGTTTTCCTTTTTTCCCTTCCCTTCTCCTTTGCACTTCAGGTGGGTTTTTGCTACTTTACGGAGGTGTGTGCTATATTGCTAGATGTTCATGGTCCTATTACTATTGGGAGGGAATAACTGTATGTTTTTATTTATCCTTCACGTATGCACATGGGAACATGCTAAGGTTTGTTTACTTGGCTGTAATTTTCACCTGAATGCGATGGTTTATGGATGACATTTTCCTGTACTGTTGCTGTTATATCCTTTATATATTTGTATTTTTCCGAACACTGGTTCTGTAACTGATTATGTCTACCGTTCATGTTATTTATTCAGTGTACTGTTTATACTCAATAAATATTAAAACATTTTTTAAACCTTTGGTGATCAAATGCAAAAAAATAAATGCTTTTTAGACACTTGGAGACCAAAATAGAGTCATTTTGACCCAAACAAATGTTTCAGGCGGTTGGTTACCAAATGCAATTATCTTGTCCAAAACCGGCTTTTTAAGACTCTAATAGACGAAATAGTCATTTTGACTAAATGTTTATTTCAGACCTTTGGTGACCAAATGTAGTTATTTTGACTAAAAGGGGCTTTTTAGACACTTGGAGACCAAAATAGAGTCATTTTGACCAAAAAATGTTTTCAGATCACTGGTTACGAAATGTAATTATCTTGTCTAAAACCGGCTTTTTAAGACTCTAAAAGACAAAAATACAGTCATTTTGGCTAAAAAAAGTTTTTCAGACCATTGGTGACCAAATGCAGTTATTTTGACTAAAACAGGCTTTGGAGACCTAAATAGAGTCATTTTGACCAAAAACATGTTTTCAGACCATTGGTTACCAAATGCAGTTATCTTGTCTAAAAGCGGCGTTTTGAGACTCTAAAAGACAAAAATATAGTCATTTTGGCTAAAAAAAGTTTTTCAGACCTTTGGTGACCAAATGCAGTTATTTGACTAAAAAAGGCTTTTTAGACACTTGGGAGACCAAAATAGAGTAATTTTGACCAAAAACATGTTATCAGGCCTTTTGTTACGAAATGCAATTATCTTGTCAAAAAGCGGCGTTTTAAGACTCTAAAAGACAAAAATACAGTAATTTTAGCTAAAAAAAGTATTTTGACTAAAATAGGCTTTTTAGACACTTGGAGACCAAAATAGAGTCATTTTGACCCAAACAAATGTTTCAGGCGATTGGTTAGAAAATGCAATTATCTTGTCCAAAAGCGGCTTTTTAAGACTCTAATAGACGAAAATACAATCATTTTGACTAAATTTTTTTTTCACACCTTTGGTGACCAAATGCAGTTATTTTGACTAAAAAAGGCGTTTTAGACATTTGGAGACCAAAATAGAGTCATTTTGACCAAAAACATGTTTTCAGGCCATTGGTTACCAAATGCAGTTATCTTGTCTAAAAGCGATGGTTTGAGATTCTAAAAGATAAAAATACAGTCATTTTTGGTAAAAATGTTTTTCAGACCTTTGGTGACCAAATGCAGTTATTTTGACTAAGAAAGGATCTTTAGACACTTGGAGACCAAAATAGAGTCATTCTGACAAAAACATTTTTTTCAGGCCATTGGTTACCAAATGCAGTTATCTTGTCTAAAAGCGATGGTTTGAGACTCTAAAAGACAAAAATACAGTCATTTTGGCTAAAAAAAGTTTTTCAGACCTTTGGTGACCAAATGCAGTCATTTTGACAAAAAAGGCTTTTAAGACACTTGGAGAGCAAAATAGAGTCATTTTGACCAAAAACATGTTGTCAGGCCTTTTGTTACGAAATGCAATTATCTTGTCTAAAAGCGGCGTTTTAAGACTCTAAAAGACAAAAATACAGTAATTTTAGCTAAAAAAAAGTATTTCAGACCTTTGGTGAACAAATGCAGTTATTTTGAAAAAAGAGGCTCTTTAGACACTTGGAGACCAAAGATAGAGTCATTTTGACCAAAAAAATGTTTTCAGGCTATTTGTTACCAAATGCAGTTATCTTGTCTAAAAGCGGCGTTTTGAGAATCTAAAAGACAAAAATACAGTCATTTTGGATAAAAGTTTTTCAGACCTTTGATGACCAAATGCATTTATTTTGACTAAAAAAGGCTTGTAAGACACTTGGAGACCAAAATAGAGTTATTTTGACCAAAAACATGTTGTCAGGCCTTTTTTTAAGAAATGCAATTATCTTGTCTAAAATCGGCGTTTTAAGACTCTAAAAGACGAAAATACAGTAATTTTAGCAAAAAAAGTATTTCAGACCTTTGGTGATCAAATGCATTTATTTTGACTAAAATAGGCTTTTTAAACACTCGGGAGACCAAAATAGAGTCATTTGGGAGACCCCCTGGGAATACCAGGTGCTGCAGACTTTTGCCTTTTGCTTTATTCGTTGGCTTTCTTTTTGTTTCTCCTGAGGTGCCATCTTGCCATGGCCAAGTTCAAAGGGGTCAATGGTGGCAGTGGTTATTGCCTATGGCCACATCACCCTTAACGCGCCCAATCTCGTCTGATCTCGTAAGCTAACCAGGGTCGTGCCTGGTTAGTACCTGGGAGACCACCTGGGAATACCAGGTGCTGTAGGCTTTTGGCTTTTCCTTTATTCGTTTGCTTTCTTTTTGTTTCTCCAGAGATGCCATTTTGCCATGGTCAAGTTCAAAGGGGTCGAGGGTGGTAGTGGTGATCGCCAATGGCAACATCACCCTGAACGCACCTGATTTCGTGTGATCTCCTAAGCTAAGCAGGGTCGGGCCTGGTTAGTACCTGGATGGGAGACCACCTGGGAATACCAGGTGCTGTAAGCTTTTGGCTTTTCCTTTATTTGTTGGCTTTCTTTTTGTTTCTCCTGCGGAGCCATCTTGCCATGGCCAAGTTCAAAGGGGTCGAAAGTGGCAGTGGTGATCGCCTACGGCCACATCACCCTGAACGTGCCTGATCTCGTGAAGCTAAGCAGGGACGGGACTGGTTAGTACCTAAATGGGAGACTGCCTGGGAATACCAAGTGCTGTAGGCTTTTGGCTTTTTTTTTTTAAACAATCTTTATTTTTCAACATATAACAAAATCACACCGTACAAGGAAAAAAAAAAAGGAACGCACAGTAGAAACAGCAAGTCAAACAATTGGCAAAGTGACAAGTGTTGCATGAGGGGAGCAGCAATCCTAGGCATCAAAAGGTGCTGTAGCTCCGCATACTACAGTAAGCCTCCAGGGCCGGTGATCCGAAGCCCAGGGGCGAGAGGCATGCCACCATGCGCCAGAGGTGGACACAAAAACGGAGCACTCAGGCCGCCAGGTGTGCGAAAAGGAAAGAAAAATCAAAATAGGAACAGCACCCCATCGGGGCCCTCCGGCGGGATACACCCAGAGAGAGGGGGGCTTAAAAAAGAGGCCTCCAACAAACCGCTCTCCGGGAAGTTGCCCCAACAGAGGACAGTCCCATCTCTCGACCCACCACCCAAGCCGGGCAGCGGGGAGGGGGGGGCCAGGCACCCACCACACCACAGCACCCCGTACTAATAGCAGACGGGGTGTCCACGACCCAGTGGGTCCACGGACACGACGCCGGCAGCATGCCTGTCGCCGGGCACATACAACAGAAGCAAGTGGCATCACACAGTCAGTGAGAGAAATAGAACGAAAGGGGGAGAGTATCAGAAGTAGGGGGAAACAAAGAGGGGGAACAGCAGGAAAAGAAGAGGGGGGGGGAGAGAGAAACGTACCTGCTATCATCCGGGGCACACCCATCTCCACCACGCATCCCATCCACCACCCTCCAACAGCCGGCTACACGCAGCTTCCAGTGGCCACCTAAGGAGAGGGGGGCACTGGACCCAGGGGTCGGGCTGGGGGCGAAGGGCCCGCCAAGTCCGTCAAGGACGGGTCAGCAAGCACTAACAGGGCCCTATCGAGGCTGGAGGGCACAAGGGCAGGGTCACCAATGTGATCCAGCCAGGGTCTCCACTTCTCAGCATCGCGGTCCCCAGTTCCCCTGCATTTAGCAAGCCATTCCTCCGCATCTCTGATGCCGTCAACAACTCGCCTCCACTCCGAGCCGCCCGGCACCTGCGGCCTCTTCCAGTACATAGGGATTAATCTCCTGGCAGCATTGAGGAGATGGGGCAGTATACTGCGTCGGTATCGGCTAATCGGCAGGCATGGAACGTGCAGCAAGAAGTGGAGGGGGTCGAAGGGAACCTCAACATCCAGGATGGCTTTAATCTGATCGCGGATGTCCCGCCAAAAGGGGGCAATGACCGGGCACTCCCACCAAATATGGAGGAGAGTACCACGGCCACCACACCCCCTCCAGCAAGTAGCAGGGACGGAGGGGAAAATACGATGAAGGTCGGCAGGGACCCTGTACCATCGAGTCATAATATTGTAATTCGTCTCTTGCATTTTGGAATCTGTGGAGCTCGAGTGCGTAAGCTGGTAGAGATGAGCCGACCTCGTCTCTGAAAGTTCCCGGCCCAAGTCCCGCTCCCACGCCCGCAGGAATCCGGGCCTGGAAGCAGGAACCGCCTCCCCCAGTAGCTGGTACATTTCCGACACAAGACGAGGGGCCGCCTCGTCCTGTATGAACAAACGTTCAAAGGGTTTGAGAGAGGCAGGAGGGCGAATCGAGGGGCCGTAAACCCGGAAGAAATGGTGCAGTTGGCGGTATTTCCAGAAATTAAGTGGGGAACCACCCCGACGGCCTCCCAGCCGCTCGTAAGGCAACAGTCTGCCCCCCTCCAGCAGCTTACCACAACTAGCGTTCCCATCATCCACCCAGGGGTCAAAGAACGACATCTGCTCACCCGGAGGAAACCAGAGGAAACCCCCCAGGGGCGCCAGCGGGGAAACAGGGGGCGCCAGGTCTAGAAGCTTATTGATGCGATCCCATGTGTCCAAGACCTGGGTTGTCAGAGGAGACGTATAAGTCGACAGCCCCCTGTATTCCCGGGACAGCCAGGGAGCATAGGACAGGTTCCTACCCGCCATACACTTCTCCAAGGAAACCCAAAGCTTGGAGTGGGTGTGGAAACGCCAGTTCAAAATACGTTGTAGAACAACCGCCCTATAATAGCGACGCACATCTGGCAGGCCAAGGCCACCCAGATTTTTCGGGCGCTTCAGGGTAGTCAGTGCGAGGCGGGGGCGCTTCGCGTTCCATACAAAATCAATGAGCATGCCGTCAAGGTGAGTGAAGAAACCGCGGGCAGGGGGATGGGTAGCATTTGCAAGTAAAACAGCACCCGAGGGAGGACAGTCATTTTAACAATGTTAACCCTCCCTAGCCAAGTGAAAGCCGTCTTAGTCCAATGGAGGAAGTCCTGTTTGATGTTAGATAGCAGTCGGGGGTAGTTCTGAGCGTATAGCGTGTCAAAGCTGTTGGTAAGTTGGATCCCGAGGTACCTCATAGACGTGGCGGTCCATGTGAAGGGAAAGGCAGCCCTAAGGGCCCCGGAGAGGGACGAGGGGACGGACACCGGCAGTATCTCCGATTTGGTGAGATTTATTTTAAAGTTGGAAACAGCGCCAAAGCGCTCCAGTTCCCGCATCAGGACCGGCAGCGAGAGCAAGGGGTCAGTGAGATGGAATAACACATCATCAGCGTAGGCCGAGAGTTTGTGCTCCATGTTGCCTACCGTCACACCCCTAATATCGCCATTCGCCCGAACCCTGCTCAAGAAAGGTTCCAGAACAAGGGCAAAAAGAAGGGGCGAAAGGGGGCACCCCTGCCTGGTACCGTTCCTGATCGGGAAGTCCGCTGACAAGTAGCCATTGACCCGAACCCTGGCCCTAGGGCCCGCATACATCGCCAGAATCCAAGCCATCATACGGGAGCCGAGGCCCAGGGACCCCAGCACCGCCTGCATATAGTGCCAGTCCACCCGATCGAACGCCTTTTCGGAGTCGGTCGAGAGGATCAGGTAGGGCGGGGACTCAGGGTGCGATTTGGCCCAGTGGATCAAGTGCACAGCCCGGATGGCGTTATCCCTAGCTTCCCTACCAGCGATGAAACCCGTCTGGTCTAGGTGGATGAGGTGGGGCATTAAGAATTTCAGGCGGTTGGCCAGGATTTTAGCGAGTATCTTCACGTCCGAATTTAGTAGTGAAATAGGGCGGTAGCTCTGCGGGGAGGTGGGGTCTTTGCCCTCCTTAGGGAGCACCGTGATATGCGCCAGCAACGCCTCCGGGGGTACCGATCCACCCGAGGCCAGGGAATTAAAGTACCTACACATCGGCCCCTGCAATAGCGGGAGGAATGTCTTGTAGTAAGCTTTTGTGTAGCCATCGGGGCCCGGGCTCTTGCCGTTAGGCAGGGAGAGGACAGTATTTTCCAATTCTAGCACAGTGATAGGAGCCTCCAAAGAGGAGCGCTGTTCTGCCGTCAAGGAGGGAAAGGCATGATCTGAAAGGTAGTCCCAGATTGCACCAGTCTTAGCGCGGCGAGCGGCAGAAGAGTCTCGGCCTGACAGGTCATAGAGGCCGGCATAGTAAGTCCGAAAACAGTCCGCTATGTCAGAGGGCTTGTGCACCAGTCCTCCCGAAGGGGCTCGCATTTTGGGTACACAAAGTCCGGCCCGTTGCCTACGCAGCGCCCGGGCCAGCATCCGCCCACATTTGTTGCCATGCTCATAGAACTTATGAGAGACGTGGCGAAGACGAGCCCAGACGCCGCGGTCCAAGAGGCGGGAAAAGAGCACCCGTAGCTCCGTCAGGCGGGCCAAGGCATCAGGGTCACCAGATTGCTTATGAGAAAGCTCGGCCTGTTGAAGGGAGGTCAAGACTCTAGCAAAGTCCGCCTGCCGTTCCTTCTTAAGTTTGGCACCCAAGGAAATCAATTCCCCCCGGACAACCGCTTTATGGCCCTCCCACACCACCCCCTCAGGCAGACCGTCCGATCCATTCTCAGCAAAATAGCACCGCAAGACCTCCGAAACTCTAGAGACAACCTGTGAATCATCCAGCAAGTTTTCATTCAACCGCCATGTCCAGGACCTATGGGTGCTAGCAGGCAGGGCAAGTTCCATCAGGACCGGTGCGTGATCAGAGATCGTGATGTTGCCAATCGACGATCTCCGCAGGCACTCCAAGGAAAGCTGATCAACATAAATGACGTTGATACGCGTATAGACATCATGTAAAGAGGAATTGTAACTAAAATCCTTGTCCTGGGGGTGAAGAATCCGCCAGGAGTCCACCAAGCGGAGAGATAGGAGGGTCTTGCGGTAATGTTTGAGAAAAGCGAAGGAGTGGGAGGATCTGCCATGAGAAGTGTCCAGGAGGGGGTCAAAGCAGACATTAAAATCGCCCCCTACCACCAGGGACCCTTCCCTAAAGTCAGCTAAACGTGCAAGAGTGGCATCTAGGAAGGTGAGTTGCCCCGTATTGGGAGCATAAAGTGAGGCCAGCGTGACCATTTTGCCGTGGAGCGTTCCCTTGAGGAACACAAAGCGTCCCTGGGGGTCGACTACATGGTCGACAGGTTGAAAAGGACAGGCCCGGTGAATGGCAATAGCCGTACCTCGGGATTTGCTAACAGGGGATAGGCTATGGTACCATTGACTATAGAGGTGCGTAGGGAGCTTTGGGAGGGAGCGGGGGGTAAAGTGGGTCTCCTGCAGGAGAACCACCTGCGCCCCGAGCTTCTTCAGTTCCCACCACAATCTGTTCCGTTTGTGCGGGGAGTACAGGCCCCACACATTGTATGACATTACCTTAAGTGATGACATCACGAGACCAGGGTTGCGACGGACCAGCAAGGAGGCAGCGGGGATAACGTGGAGAGACGAGGAGAACCGGCTTCCGGATGTGCAGGCACGAGGGAGGAAAAGAACAAAGAAAAGAGGGTAAGTAAAATACAGCAGTCATGACAGTAATACCACAGTCAATTAAGTAAGAAAAAAACACAAAAAGATAACCCATAAAAAGGAGAAAGAAAAAATTTTTGAGGTTGACCGAGAAACCGAGCAACCACCCTACCCCAATAGGGGAGGGAACTAAGGGCCGGGCCGAGTGTGACACCCCAGAAGGAGAGGCACACTGGGCAGCAGCCGCAGTCCACAATAGGGGACTAAAACCACAGGGGGTAACCTACTGGGGGAACGTAGGCCGACCACCAAGGGGAAGACACCCACAGAACCAGGGCAGGGACCAACAATAAAAAACAAAAACAAAAAAAAAACAGGGGACCCAACCCGCACCCGCCCAACAGGTTCCTGGTGAGAAAAAGGGGCCAAGGGGAGAGAAAAGGACCCTCCTCCACCCCCCACCCCCCCAGCGGAAGGATCCCGCGGACAACCGGGCCAAGGCAAGAACACCGGGAGATTGCAAGGCACAGTTCAGAGTCCCAAGCAGGAGCCCCAAAACACATGTAATAGGGCACCAGCAGAACCAGGGTCATAGGCAACTAAGATTCAGCAGGAGGGGAGGCCACGCCGGGACCCTCCACATGGCGAGGATGTTGAAGTCTGCGTTGCCGGCGGGGAGCCGGTTGCCAGGGCTGAGGTAGGCGGACGGACGACATTTCGGGCAGGGTTCTCCAGTCCGGAAAGTCCACAGGTCCCAGGCCCAGGGCCGATAGGAACCCCTGGAGGTCGTCTTTGGTGCGAGACATCACCTCTAGTAGCTTGAAGATAAAAGGGGAAGCCCCAGTGGTAGGTGAGGCCAGCAGCTTGAAGCGACTCGAGCAGAGGACGAAGAGCCCTGCGTTGCATAAGGGTGTGGCGCGACAAATCCTGGTAGAAGTAAAGACGTGCACCATCAAAGTCAAAAAAGGGCTTGTTTCTCATCTTCTGCATTATATTGTCTTTAACGGTGTATTTATGGAGCTTACAGATGACGTCACGTGGATTGTCAGCGTCTTGTGAAGGAGGTCGCAGGGCCCTGTGCGCCCTATCAATTTCAATAGGGGCAGTGGCAGGGAGGCCCACTGGGCAGCAGCCGCAGTCCACAATTGGATACGGGGACACTCTTCATATCACTTTATTGGAAGCACACACATTGCTATGTGCCTTATGAACTGGATATGATTTATTGTATTTAAAGTCATCACTTTTTTATTATATTTCTGGCGCATCACATTTTGGTAGGATTTAATGCCTAATGTACCTTCAGCCACAGAATGCTAAATACATTCATTTTGACAAAAAAAATTTCAGACCATTGGAGACCAAGTGCAGTGTCTAAAACCGGCTTTTTAAGACTCTAAAAGACAAAAATACAGTCATTTTTGAATAAAAAAGTTTGTCAGTTATTTTGGCTAAAAAAAGCTTTTTAGACACCTGGAGACCAAAAAAGAGTCATTTTGACCAAAGAAATTTTTTCGGGCCATTGGAGCCCAAATGTCTAAAATCTTGTCTAAAACCGGCTTTTTATGGCTCTAAAAGACAAAATTATAGTCATTTTGACTAAATTTTTTTTCAGACCTTTGGTTACCAAATTGAGTTATTTTGACTAAAAAGGCCTTTTAGACACTTGGAGACCAAAATAGAGTCATTTTGACCAAAAATATTTTTAAGCCATTGGAGCACAAATTGCCGGTTTTAGACAAATCTGATCTAAAACCGGCTTTTTAAGACACTAAAAGACAAAAATACATTCATTTTGACTATTTTTTTTCTGACCTTTGGTGACCAAATACAGTTATTTATACTAAAAAAAGATTTTTAGACACTTGGAGACCAAAATAGAGTCATTTTAACCAAAAAAAATGTTCATGCCATTGGAGCCCAAATGTCTAAAATCTTGTCTAAAACCAGCTTTTTAAGGCTCTAAAAGACAAAAATAGAGTCAATTTGTCTAAATTGTTTTTCAGATCTTTGGTGACCAAATGCAGTTATTTTGACTAAAAAAGGCTTTTAGACACTTGGAGACCAAAATAGAGTCATTTTGACCAAAAAACTTTTTTTCAGGCCATTGGAGCCAAATGTCTAAAATCTTGTCTAAAACCGGATTTTTAATGCGCTAAAAGACAAACATAGTCATTTTGACTAAAGTTTTTTTCAGACCTTTGGTGGCCAAATGCAGTTATTTTGACTAAAAAAAGGCTTTTTAGACACTTGGAGACCAAAATAGAGTCATTTTGACCGAAAACATTTTTTCAGGCCATTGGAGCCCAAATGGACAGTTTTAGACAAATCTTGTCTAAAACCGGCTTTTTAAGGCTCTAAAAGACAAAAATACAGTTATTTTGACAAATTTTTTTTATCAGACCTTTGGTGACTAAATGCAGTTATTTATACTAAAAAAGGCTTTTTAGACAATTGGAGACCAAAATAGAGCTCCAATAGCCTGAAAAAAAGTTTTTTTGGTCAAAATGACTCTATTTTGGTCTCCAAGTGTTTAAAAAGCCTTTTTCTAGTCAAAATGCATTTGGTCACCTAAGGTCTGAAAAAAATGTATTCAAATTGACTGTATTTTTGTCTTTTAGCGCTTTAAAAAGCCGGTTTTAGACAAGATTTTAGACATTTTGGCTCCAATGGCCTGAAAATCTTTTTGGTCAAAATGACTCTATTTTGGTCTCCAAGTGTCTAAAGAGCCCTTTTTAGTATAAATAACTGCATTTGGTCACCAAAGGTCTGAAAATTAATTTAGTCAAAATGAATGTATTTTTGTCTTTTAGAGCCTTAGAGATTTGTCTAAAACTGGCCATTTGGGCTCCAATCACCTGAAAAAACTTTTTGGTCAAAATGGTCTGGAAAAAAAATGGCCTGAAAAAAAATTTTGGCCTGAAAAAAAATTTTGGTCAAAATGACTCTATTTTGGTCCCCTTTTGTAGTCAAAATAACTGCATTTGGTCACCAAAGGTCTGAAATTTTTTTTAGTCCTAATGACTATATTTTTGTCTTTTAGAGCATTAAAAAGCTGATTTTAGACAAGATTTTAGACATTTGGCTCCAATGGCCTGAAAAACATTTTTTGGTCAAAATTACTCTATTCTGGTCTCCAAGTGTCTAAAAAGCCTTTTTTAGTCAAAATAACTGCATTTGGTCACCAAAGGTCTGAAAAAAAATTAAGTCAAAATGAATGTATTTTTGTCTTTTAGAGTCTTAAAATGCCTGTTTTAGACCAGATTTGTCTAAAACCGGCCATTTGGGCTCCAATGGCCTGAAAAAGTTTTTTTGGTCAAAATGACTCTATTTTGGTCTCCAAGTGTCTAAAAAGCCTTTTTAGTAAAAATAACTGCATTTGGTAACCAAAGGTCTGAAAATTTTTTTTGTCAAAATGACTATATTTTTGTCTTTTAGAGCCCTAAAAAGCCGGTTTTAGACAAGATTTTAGACATTTGGGCTCCAATGGCCTGAAAAAATTTCTTTGGTCAAAATGACTCTTTTTTGGTCTCCAGGTGTCTAATAACCTTTTTTTAGCCAAAATAACTGCATTTGGTCACCAAAAGTCTGGAAAACTTTTTTAGTCAAAAATGACTGTATTTTTGTCTTTTAGAGTCTTAAAAAGCCGGTTTTAGACACTGCACTTGGTCGCCAATTGTCCGAAATTTTTTTGTCAAAATGAATGTATTTAGCATTCTGTGGCTGAAGGTACATTAGGCATTCACAGGATACAGAAGTAAGTGTCGGCCATAAAAGTCCCCAAAAATTAGCCTGACAGCTAAGAACGTAGTATTCTGTGGCTGAAGGTACATTAGGCATTCACAGGGTACAGAAGTAAGTGTCGGCCTGTATAGGCCCCAAAAATTAGCCCACATGGGTTTAACTAAGAACGTAGTATTCTGTAAATGAAGGTAAGTTTCAGGTAAACCCATGTGGGCTCATTTCTGGGGCCTTTTATGGCCGACACTTACTTCTGTATCCTGTGAATGCCTAATGTACCTTTAGCCACAGAATACTACATTCTTAGCAGTCAGGTAAACACATGTGAGCTAATTTTTGGGGGCTATAGAGGCCGACACTTACTTCTGTATACTGTGTGAATGCCTGCTGTACCTCTAGCCATCCAATACTACATTCTTTGCTGTCAGTTAAACCCATGTGAGCTAATTTTTGGGGCCTAAACAGTCCGACACTTACTTCTGTATCCTGTGAATGCCTAATGTACCTTCAGCCACCAAATACTACATTCTTAACTGTCAGGTAAACCCATGTGAGCTAATTTTTGGGGCCTATACATGTCGACACTTTTGTATACTGTGTGAATGCCTACTGTACCTCTTGCCATCAAATACTACGTTCTTTGCTGTCAGTTAAACCCATGTGAGCTATTTTTTGGGGCCTATACAGGCCGACTGTAAGATCCTGGTACCTGCGGTACCCTTCCAGCCTATTATTTGTATATTACGTTCCACCATATAGATAGGTGGAACGCATCTAGTACCTGTCCCTTTAAATTCCATGACCTCATCAGTGAGTGCCGCTCTGAGCGGCTATTTCAACCGCTGGCATTCACTCACATGTGTTCGTGCAAACCGCTTGCTACAGCATTACCTAACGCTGCCGAATCCTCCAGCTATTCCCTAATACCTGGATTGACTGAAGACTTGCTACAACATCTTGTATCTCGCTACAAGATCATTACCTCACCGCCGGAACCCTCTCCTTACAAACCTACCAGTGATAAGTACCCCACAGGGGAATACCTTCCTAATCTACTTTCACTACTACTCTGCTTACTAAAGACTATTGCTACTCTAAGAACTATACTGTTACATCTAACATCTGCACCGCTACTTAGATTGCAAGCTCTTGAACCTATTACCATCTTGTCACTGCACTAGCCTAGCATCTCCTGTACACTTCATCTGCTCTTCACTACCACCTGTTACCTGTACATGATTGCTATCCTAAGTGCTTAATATCACCATCTGTTACCTCTTACCATTGCTATCACTATCCACGCCTGTCCCCTCAGTATCACCTCTATACTTTCACATATAAACATATCACTCCAGGAACATCTTTAATGAGTGTCTGTGTTTGTGTATGTGCTTGCTGAGACAGGCTGATGCACAATGATGAGTCTTGAGAGTTGGATATGGTAGTTCAACACATCTCTACATGACTACTGAGTGTAACTTCCGCAGCTGCAAATCCACACCACACAAATAAACGCCGGAGCGTTACACCGACACAAACTTCTCAAAAAGAAAGCCAACGAATAAAGGAAAAGCCAAAAGCCTACAGCACCTGGTATTCCCAGGCTGTAGCGGAATGGACGCTGAGAGTGTGGCTTGTGTTGAAAGAATGACCATAATATTACTGAACAGTGTCCCTGAGGAAATATATAAAGATATATTGCAGATTGCTAGAATATGGCAGCAGTGTTTCATAGACCCCTGCTAGTGGGGTGGGGTTTGTTATTGTGAATACCGACATTCCATTGTCCTATTGTTCCTGTCTGCCTTGTAAGCATATTATGGGATGTGTGTTTGTGTGGAATGACTCAAAGAGGGAGAGGGTTTTGGCAGAGTGTAGATCTCTTGTGTTTTCAATAAACAAGGCATTCTGAGTTGACTCCCAGCTTATGTGTCATCTAGTTCTTAGGAGGGAAGGATTGTATAACACTACCTGGATTGTTGCATGCTGTACCTGCTTAGTTGGATTATTACCTGTTTTCCTGTCTACCAGCGGAGCCAATGTAGATTAAACTACTCCTCCGCTACACAGGCGGTCTCCCATCCAGGTACTAACCAGGCCTGATGCTACTTAGCTTCCGAGATCAAATGAGATCGGGCGCATTCAGGGTGATGTGGCCATAGGCAACCACCACTGCCACCCTCGACCCCTTTGAACTTGGCCATGGCAAGATGGCTCCTCAGGAGAAACAAAAAGAAAGTCACCGAATAAATGAAAAGCCAAAAGCCTACAGCACTTGGTATTCCCAGGCGGTCTCCCCTTCAGGTACTAACCAGGCCCGACCCTGCTTAGCTTCCGAGATCAGGCGCGTTCAGGGTGATGTGGCCGTAGGCGATCACCACTGCCACCCTCGACCCCTTTGAACTTGGCCATGGCAAGATGGCTCCTCAGGAGAAACAAAAAGAAAGCCAACGAATAAAGGAAAAGCCAAAAGTCTACAGCACTTGGTATTCCCAGGTGGTCTCCCATCCTGGTTACAGGCCTGACCCTGCTTAGCTTCCGAGATCAGGCGCGTTAAGGGTGATGTGGCCATAGGCAATAACCACTGCCACCATTGACCCCTTTGAACTTGGCCATAGCAAGATGGCACCTCAGGATAAACAAAAAGAAAGCCAACGAATAAAGCAAAAGCCAAAAGTCTACAGCACCTGGTATTCCCAGGTGGTCTCCCATCCAGGTACTAACCAGGCCTGACCCTGCTTAGCTTCCAAGATCAGACGTGATGGGGTGTGTTCAGGGTGATGTAGCCATAGGTGATCACCAGCGTGTAACGCTCCTGCGTTTTGTTATAGGCTGGATTTACAGCTGCAAAATCTCCACTCCGTAGTCATGTAGAGATGTGTTGAATACCAGATCCAACTCTCCAGGACTCATCACCGTGGGCCTGTCAGCTTCAACATACAGATATATACACACTCAATGAGATGTTCCTGGAGTGATAGGATGTATATGATAGTATGAAGGTGATGTGCTGAAAAGACAGGTGTGAACAGTGACAAGGATGGTAAGCACTTGATAGGTTTGTACAGGAGAGTTCAAGATGGTATTTAGGAATGCAGATAGGTTAGTATCGAGTATGCTAACAGGTGGTGAGGACAGCAGATGACAAATACAAGGATAGACTAACCCAGTGCAAGGATAGATAGTAGTAGACAGGAGAGCTAGCAATCTATGCAGCAGTGCAGATGATAGATGGTAGTAGACAGGAGAGCTAGCAATCTATGCAGATAGATGGTAGTAGTCTCAAGAGCTAGCAATCTATGTAACAGTGCAGATGATAGGATAGTATGGATAGGTAGTAACAGTCCTTAATGCAATAGTAGTAGTGTAAGTTATGGAGGTTTCTCCTGCGGGGTACTTATCACTATAGTATAGTAGTAGAAGGGTCCGGTGATGAGGAAGTGATCCAGTAGCGAGATACAGGGATCAGTAGCGAGGTTCGGGTCTGAGGAAGTGATCCTGGTAGCGAGATACAGGGATCTGTAGCGAGGTTCCACAGCGAGACACGCTTGTAAGCATAGATGCAAGGCAGGTTGAATGAACATGTGAGTGAGAACGCCGGCGGTTGAAATAGCCGCTCTGCGGCGCTCAGTGATGACAGCATCGGTCTTAAAGGTGTATGCGCACCTACCAGAAGAGAATGGTGGGACGCATACGCGGAATGAAAAGTGGAATAAGGGTACCAGAGGTACCAGAACATTACACAGTACCACCCTCGACCCCTTTGAACTTGGCCATGGCAAGATGTCACTTCAGGAGAAACAAAAAGAAAGCCAACGAATAAAGAAAAAGCCAAAAGCCTACAGCACCTGGTATTGCCAGGCAGTCCCCCCTCCAGGTACTAACCAGGCCCAATCCTGCTTAGCTTCCAAGATCAGACCAGATTGAGCGCATTAAAGGTGATGTGGCCTTAGGCAATCACCACTGCCACCCTCGACCCTTTTGAATTTGGCCATGCCAAGATGGCACCTCAGGAGAAACAAAGAGAAAGCCAATGAATAAAGGACAACTCAGAATGCCTTGTTTATTGAAAACACAAGAGATCTACACTCTGCCAAAACCCTCTCCCTCTTTGAGTCATTCCACACAAACACACATCCCATAATATGCTTACAAGGCAGACAGGAACAATAGGACAATGGAATGTCGGTATTCACAATAACAAACCCCACCCCACTAGCAGGGGTCTATGAAACACTGCTGCCATATTCTAGCAATCTGCAATATATCTTTATATATTTCCTCAGGGACACTGTTCAGTAATATTATGGTCATTCTTTCAACACAAGCCACACTCTCAGCGTCCATTCCGCTACAGCCTGGGAATACCAGGTGCTGTAGGCTTTTGGCTTTTCCTTTATTCGTTGGCTTTCTTTTTGAGAAGTTTGTGTCGGTGTAACGCTCCGGCGTTTATTTGTGTGGTGTGGATTTGCAGCTGCGGAAGTTACACTCAGTAGTCATGTAGAGATGTGTTGAACTACCATATCCAACTCTCAAGACTCATCATTGTGCATCAGCCTGTCTCAGCAAGCACATACACAAACACAGACACTCATTAAAGATGTTCCTGGAGTGATATGTTTATATGTGAAAGTATAGAGGTGATACTGAGGGGACAGGCGTGGATAGTGATAGCAATGGTAAGAGGTAACAGATGGTGATATTAAGCACTTAGGATAGCAATCATGTACAGGTAACAGGTGGTAGTGAAGAGCAGATGAAGTGTACAGGAGATGCTAGGCTAGTGCAGTGACAAGATGGTAATAGGTTCAAGAGCTTGCAATCTAAGTAGCGGTGCAGATGTTAGATGTAACAGTATAGTTCTTAGAGTAGCAATAGTCTTTAGTAAGCAGAGTAGTAGTGAAAGTAGATTAGGAAGGTATTCCCCTGTGGGGTACTTATCACTGGTAGGTTTGTAAGGAGAGGGTTCCGGCGGTGAGGTAATGATCTTGTAGCGAGATACAAGATGTTGTAGCAAGTCTTCAGTCAATCCAGGTATTAGGGAATAGCTGGAGGATTCGGCAGCGTTAGGTAATGCTGTAGCAAGCGGTTTGCACGAACACATGTGAGTGAATGCCAGCGGTTGAAATAGCCGCTCAGAGCGGCACTCACTGATGAGGTCATGGAATTTAAAGGGACAGGTACTAGATGCGTTCCACCTATCTATATGGTGGAACGTAATATACAAATAATAGGCTGGAAGGGTACCGCAGGTACCAGGATCTTACAGTCGGCCTGTATAGGCCCCAAAAAATAGCTCACATGGGTTTAACTGACAGCAAAGAACGTAGTATTTGATGGCAAGAGGTACAGTAGGCATTCACACAGTATACAAAAGTGTCGACATGTATAGGCCCCAAAAATTAGCTCACATGGGTTTACCTGACAGTTAAGAATGTAGTATTTGGTGGCTGAAGGTACATTAGGCATTCACAGGATACAGAAGTAAGTGTCGGACTGTTTAGGCCCCAAAAATTAGCTCACATGGGTTTAACTGACAGCAAAGAATGTAGTATTGGATGGCTAGAGGTACAGCAGGCATTCACACAGTATACAGAAGTAAGTGTCGGCCTCTATAGCCCCCAAAAATTAGCTCACATGTGTTTACCTGACTGCTAAGAATGTAGTATTCTGTGGCTAAAGGTACATTAGGCATTCACAGGATACAGAAGTAAGTGTCGGCCATAAAAGGCCCCAGAAATGAGCCCACATGGGTTTACCTGACACTTACCTTCAGTCACAGAATACTACGTTCTTAGTTAAACCCATGTGGGCTAATTTTTGGGGCCTATACAGGCCGACACTTACTTCTGTACCCTGTGAATGCCTAATGTACCTTCAGCCACCAAATACTACGTTCTTAGCTGTCAGGCTAATTTTTGGGGACCCTTATGGCCGACACTTACTTCTGTATCCTGTGAATGCCTAATGTACCTTCAGCCACAGAATGCTAAATACATTCATTTTGACAAAAAAATTTCGGACAATTGGAGACCAAGTGCAGTGTCTAAAACCGGCTTTTTAAGACTCTAAAAGACAAAAATACAGTCATTTTTGACTAAAAAAGTTTTCCAGACCTTTGGTGACCAAATGCAGTTATTTTGGCTAAAAAAAGGTTATTAGACACCTGGAGACCAAAAAAGAGTCATTTTGACCAAAGAAATTTTTTCAGGCCATTGGAGCCCAAATGTCTAAAATCTTGTCTAAAACCGGCTTTTTAGGGCTCTAAAAGACAAAAATATAGTCATTTTGACAAAAAAAATTTTCAGACCTTTGGTTACCAAATGCAGTTATTTTGACTAAAAAGGCTTTTTAGACACTTGGAGACCAAAATAGAGTCATTTTGACCAAAAAATGTTTTTCAGGCCATTGGAGCCCAAATGGCCGGTTTTAGACAAATCTGGTCTAAAACAGGCATTTTAAGACTCTAAAAGACAAAAATACATTCATTTTGACTTAATTTTTTTTCAGACCTTTGGTGACCAAATGCAGTTATTTTGACTAAAAAAGGCTTTTTAGACACTTGGAGACCAGAATAGAGTAATTTTGACCAAAAAATGTTTTTCAGGCCATTGGAGCCAAATGTCTAAAATCTTGTCTAAAATCAGCTTTTTAATGCTCTAAAAGACAAAAATATAGTCATTAGGACTAAAAAAAATTTCAGACCTTTGGTGACCAAATGCAGTTATTTTGACTACAAAAGGGGACCAAAATAGAGTCATTTTGACCAAAAAAGCATTTTATAGTCAAAATAACTGCATTTGGTCACCAAAGGTCTGAAATTGTTTTTTTAGTCTAAATGACTATATTTTTGTCTTTTAGAGCCTTAAAAAGTCGGTTTTAGACAAGATTTTAGACAATTGGCTCCAATGGCCTGAATTTTTTTTTCGGTCAAAATGGTCTCCAAGTGTCTAAAAGCCTTTTTTAGTCAAAATAACTGCATTTGGTCACCAAAGATCTGAAAAACAATTTAGACAAATTGACTCTATTTTTGTCTTTTAGAGCCTTAAAAAGCTGGTTTTAGACAAGATTTTAGACATTTGGGCTCCAATGGCATGAACATTTTTTTTGGTTAAAATGACTCTATTTTGGTCTCCAAGTGTCTAAAAATCTTTTTTTAGTATAAATAACTGCATTTGGTCACCAAAGGTCAGAAAAAAAAATAGTCAAAATGAATGTATTTTTGTCTTTTAGTGTCTTAAAAAGCCGGTTTTAGATCAGATTTGTCTAAAACCGGCAATTTGTGCTCCAATGGCTTAAAAATATTTTTGGTCAAAATTACTCTATTTTGGTCTCCAAGTGTCTAAAAGGCCTTTTTAGTCAAAATAACTCAATTTGGTAACCAAAGGTCTGAAAAAAAATTTAGTCAAAATGACTATAATTTTGTCTTTTAGAGCCATAAAAAGCCGGTTTTAGACAAGATTTTAGACATTTGGGCTCCAATGGCCCGAAAAAATTTCTTTGGTCAAAATGACTCTTTTTTGGTCTCCAGGTGTCTAAAAAGCTTTTTTTAGCCAAAATAACTGACAAACTTTTTTATTCAAAAATGACTGTATTTTTGTCTTTTAGAGTCTTAAAAAGCCGGTTTTAGACACTGCACTTGGTCTCCAATGGTCTGAAATTTTTTTTGTCAAAATGAATGTATTTAGCATTCTGTGGCTGAAGGTACATTAGGCATTAAATCCTACCAAAATGTGATGCGCCAGAAATATAATAAAAAAGTGATGACTTTAAATACAATAAATCATATCCAGTTCATAAGGCACATAGCAATGTGTGTGCTTCCAATAAAGTGATATGAAGAGTGTCCCCGTATCCAATTGAAGAAAATCCAGTGATGAAAACAAGTTGTAAACACCAATTAGTGAATCCCTCCACCAGGTGAATTAGCCTCTCACCTTCCTAAAGGACCCAAACGGGCCAGCAATCACATGTATCATGGATCAGACTTCCAGGAAAGAGCCACACTGTATTGCACCTCGAGGGATCCCGGGACATATAAGAAACAGATGAAGAAATCTAGTGCTCTCTGCTTACTAATAAGGGTGTGCTTTATTAGAGAAAGGCAGATCAACTCACATTTGTTGGGCACTCAGCCGTGCCTGCTGTATAAGCGATGTCAGCGATCTGTTACCAGAGAGAGACTCTGCATCGGCCACGCACGCTCCGTCCCCCTAGTACATTAGGCATTCACAGTGTACAGAAGTAAGTGTCGGCCTGTATAGGCCCCAAAAATTAGCCCACATGGGTTTAACTAACAACGTAGTATTCTGTGACTGAAGGTAAGTGTCAGGTAACCCATGTGGGCTAATTTCTGGGGCCTTTTATGGCCGACACTTACTTCTGTATCCTGTGAATACCTAATGTACCTTTAGCCACAGAATTCTATGTTCTTAGCTGTCAGTAAAACCCATGTGGGCTTATTTTTGGGGACTATACAGGCCAACACTTACTTCTGTATCCTGTGAATGCCTAATGTACCTTCAGCCACCAAATACTACATTCTTAACTGTCAGGTAAACCCATGTGAGCTAATTTTTGGGGCCTATACATGCCGACACTTACTTCTCAAAAAGAAAGCCAACGAATAAAGGAAAAGCCAAAAGCCTACAGCTCCTGGTATTCCCAGGCTGTAGCGGAATGGACGCTGAGAGTGTGGCTTGTGTTGAAAGAATGACCATAATATTACTGAACAGTGTCCCTGAGGAAATATATAAAGATATATTGCAGATTGCTAGAATATGGCAGCAGTGTTTTATAGACCCCTGCTAGTGGGGTGGGGTTTGTTATTGTGAATACCGGCATTCCATTGTCCTATTGTTCCTGTCTGCCTTGTAAGCATATTATGGGATGCGTGTTTGTGTGGAATGACTCAAAGAGGGAGAGGGTTTTGGCAGAGTGTAGATCTCTTGTGTTTTCAATAAACAAGGCATTCTGAGTTGACTCCCAGCATATGTGTCCTCTAGTTCTTGGGAGGGAAGGATTGTATAACACTACCTGGATTGTTGCATGCTGTACCTGCTTAGTTGGATTTTTACCTGTTTTCCTGTCTACCAGCGGAGCCAATGTAGATTAAACTACTCCTCTGCTACACAGGCGGTCTCCCATCCAGGTACTAACCAGGCCTGATGCTGCTTACCTTCCGAGATCAAATGAGATCGGGCACGTTCAGGGTGATGTGGCCATAGGCAATCACCACTGCCACCCTCGACCCCTTTGAACTTGGCCATTGCAAGATGGCACCTCAGGAGAAACAAAAAGAAAGCCAAGGAATAAAGGAAAAGCCAGAACCCTACAGCACCTGGTATAACCAGAAAGTCCCCCATCCAGGTACTAACCAGGCCCGAACCTGCTTAGCTTCCAAGATCAGACAAGATAGGGCACGTTCAGGGTGATGTGGCTGTAGGCAATCACCCCTGCCACTCTCGACACCTTTGAACTTGGCCATGGCAAGATGGCACCTCAGGAGAAACAAAATGAAAGACAACGAATAAAGGAAAAGCCAAAAGCCTACAGAACCTGGTAGTCCCAGTCGGTCTCACATCCAGGTACTAACCAGGCCCGACCCTGCTTAGCTTCCGAGATCAGACGAGATCAGGCTCGTTCAGGGTGATGTGGCCGTAGGCGATCACCACTGCCACCCTCGACCCCTTTGAACTTGGCCATGGCAAGATGGCACCTCAGGAGAAACAAAAAGAAAGCCAAAGAATAAATGAAAAGCCAAAAGCCTGGGGGCGTGTCCTGACCATGGAGGAGTGAGGACGCACATTGCCTCGGCTCCGCACCCGCCACAGCCATTACCATTAGAATCCGCCAGCTTCCTACTTCCCTGTCGGCTCCAGCGATGCCCTCCCGACGCCGGACTGCCTCACAACCGCCGCGGCTGGATCGTTCCACGCCGGGCCGCATCCCGGCCTTCTTCCCCGAGGTCCGCGGCCGGGCTCCACAGCCATCCAAGATGGCGGCGGAGGAGACGCCGGCCTCACCGCATCCTACGGCCAGCCCTGCATGGAGCACGGACACTGGGCTCTCTCCACAGCGATCGGTGCATACCCCGATCCCTGCTGCCACCCCCTGCCTCTCGGAGTCCCAGGAGGGGGGTCCCGGTCTCACAGACACTCTGGGGGATGGGGACCTGAGGAGGCACATTTGGGCCCTTCCTACTAAGGCAGACCTGGACAGATTCATCTCCAGGGTTGAGACTGCCTTTAAAGAGGATATTGCTCAGCTGAAGGTGGACACTTCTCACTTGGGATCCCGGGTGGAGTCTGTAGAACAGCGCCTGGATGCAGCTCTCCCTATCATTTCCCAGTTACAGGCACCTGGGAAACTAAGGGGGAGTTGTGGAGATCCAATTAGTTAGGATTCTCCTTCTGGCCACCAGTAAACAGGTCAGGATCCACAGACGATGTGGCGAGGCAGGGGTGCTAGACCACTTTTGGAGGCGTTTGTCCCATTAACCGAACAGGAGCAATATAGGGTCTTTGGGTATGTGCCACTTCGTCACTTCCCTGATGAAGGTCAGTACCTGGTCCCAGAATGTCGTGATATAGGGACAGGACCAGAACTTGTGGCAAAGAGAAGGTCGTTCCGCGGAACATAACGGACAATTATGAGCATCCTGAATTGTTTTGTTTAGAGGTACATTAGGTATTCACACAGTATACAGAAGTAAGTGTCAGCATGTATAGGCCCCAAAAATTAGCTCACATGGGTTTACCTGACAGCTAAGTATGTAGTATTTGGAGGCTGAAGGTACATTAGGCATTCACAGGATACAGAAGTAAGTGTCGGCCTGTATAGTCCCCAAAAATTAGCCCACATGGGTTTAACTGACAGCTAAGAACGTAGTATTCTGTGGCTCAAGGTACATTAGGCATTCACAGTATACAGAAGTAAGTGTTGGCCTTTATAGACCCCAAAAATTAGCTCACATAGGTTTAACTGACAGCAAGGAACGTAGTATTTAAAGGATGGAAGTACATTAGGCATTCACAGGATATAGAAGTAAGTGTCGGCCTGTATAGGCCCCAAAAATTAGCTCACATGGGTTTAACTGACACCAAAGAACATAGTGTATTTGATGGCTGGAGGTACATCAGGCATTGACAGTATACAGAAGTAAGTGTCGGCCTGTTTAGGCCCCAAAAATTAGCTCACATAGGTTTAACTGACAGCAAAGAACGTATTATTATTAAAAAAGAATAGCGCGCAAATGCAAAAGAAATTACTACCAAATCTGAAGAGAGTCCATAAATAAAAATGGGGGTTTGGTCCCACCATATGGCCATATCGTGCTCAAGCCCACTACTGCGTCAAAGTACCCCATTATCAGTGGGTCCTACACTATCCATGAAAAAGAGATGAATCCAGCCCTTCTAACCCTTGGAGACAACACTCCTTGCTGGGAAAAATGTGCAAATGCACTACAGGGGACTCCTCCTATATCCACTTGATGGTGGATACTGATTGAGTACAGGTGTATGTGGGGGGTGGGGAGGGCTGCTCAACCTCGATAGTCTGGTCAGACCGAATACATAATAAACAGGCAAAAAATTTGGGGGAGCATACCCATGTATTTCCAAAGCTGCTGCAGCTATGAACCAAAAGACATGTATATTAAAAAAGAATAGCGCGCAAATGCAAAAGAAATTACTACCAAATCTGAAGAGAGTCCATAAATAAAAATGGGGGTTTGGTCCCACCATATGGCCATATCGTGCTCAAGCCCACTACTGCGTCAAAGTACCCCATTATCAGTGGGTCCTACACTATCCATGAAAAAGAGATGAATCCAGCCCTTCTAACCCTTGGAGACAACACTCCTTGCTGGGAAAAATGTGCAAATGCACTACAGGGGACTCCTCCTATATCCACTTGATGGTGGATACTGATTGAGTACAGGTGTATGTGGGGGGTGGGGAGGGCTGCTCAACCTCGATAGTCTGGTCAGACCGAATACATAATAAACAGGCAAAAAATTTGGGGGAGCATACCCATGTATTTCCAAAGCTGCTGCAGCTATGAACCAAAAGACATGTATATTAAAAAAGAATAGCGCGCAAATGCAAAAGAAATTACTACCAAATCTGAAGAGAGTCCATAAATAAAAATGGGGGTTTGGTCCCACCATATGGCCATATCGTGCTCAAGCCCACTACTGCGTCAAAGTACCCCATTATCAGTGGGTCCTACACTATCCATGAAAAAGAGATGAATCCAGCCCTTCTAACCCTTGGAGACAACACTCCTTGCTGGGAAAAATGTGCAAATGCACTACAGGGGACTCCTCCTATATCCACTTGATGGTGGATACTGATTGAGTACAGGTGTATGTGGGGGGTGGGGAGGGCTGCTCAACCTCGATAGTCTGGTCAGACCGAATACATAATAAACAGGCAAAAAATTTGGGGGAGCATACCCATGTATTTCCAAAGCTGCTGCAGCTATGAACCAAAAGACATGTATATTAAAAAAGAATAGCGCGCAAATGCAAAAGAAATTACTACCAAATCTGAAGAGAGTCCATAAATAAAAATGGGGGTTTGGTCCCACCATATGGCCATATCGTGCTCAAGCCCACTACTGCGTCAAAGTACCCCATTAAGAACGTATTATTGGATGGCTAGAGGTACATCAGGCATTCACACAGTATACAGAAGTAAGTGTCGGCCTGTATAGGCCCCAAAAATTAGCTCCCATGGGTTTACCTGACTGCTAAGTACGTAGTATTCTGTGGCTAAAGGTACATTAGGCATTCACAGGATGCAGAAGTAAGTAGAAAATGTTAGGTGCCGACCCTAAATGCCAGTAAGCCAAGAAAGGTCCTGCCACATCCCTAAGGACATATGAGAAAAAAGTGTATCAAGTGGTATTGGTGTTCCAATACACCAGACCCTAAATGAGCCCCACAGGGAACTGTGTATTCTGAGGAAACACCCAACCTGGGACCTTGTAGGCAGGAGTTACTTGGCATGAATAGATAAATAAAAGACCAATTTAAAATATAATGATTTTATTAATACATGTGTACAAAATTGTTAAAAAAGACACAGATGCAAAGGCATCAAAAGACAGTCAATATAGAAAATATGTAATACATAAAATTATGAACCATATCCTAGAGTAGTGGGGTCACCCAGGTCCAACATGTTTCGCCGACTCTGCAGACTCTGACTTAAAAAGGCTTTTTAGACACTTGGAGACCAAAATAAAGTCATTTTGACCAAAAACTTTTTTCAGGCCATTGGAGCCCAAATGTCTAAAATCTTGTCTAAAACCGGCTTTTTAAGGCTCTAAAAGACAAAAATACAGTCATTTTGCCAAAAAAAATTTCAGACCTTTGGTCACCAAATGCCGTTATTTTGACTAACAAAAGGTTTTTAGACACTTGGAGACCAAAATAGAGTAATTTTGACCAAAACATTTTTTTCAGGCCATTGGAGCCAAATGTCTAAAATCTTGTCTAAAACCGGCTTTTTAAGGCTCTAAAAGACAAAAATATAGTCATTTTGACTAAATTTTTTTTCTGACCTTTGTTGACCAAATGCAGTTATTTTGACTAAAAAAGGATTTTAAGACACTTGGAGACCAAAATAGAGTAATTTTGACCGAAAATATCTTTTCAGGCCATTGGAGCCCAAATGGCTAGTTTTAGACAAATCTTATCTAAACCCGGCTTTTTAAGGCTCTAAAAGACAAAAATACAGTAATTTTGACTAAAAAAATGTTCAGTCCTTTGGTGACCAAATGCCGTTATTTTGACTAAAAAGGATTTTTAGACACTTGGAGACCAAAATAGTCATTTTGACCAAAAAAATTTCAGGCCATTGAAGAGCAAAATGCAGTTATCTTGTCTAAAACTGGCTTTTTAAGACTCTAAAAGACAAAAATACAGTCATTTTGACTAAAAAAGTTTTTCAGACCTTCGGTGACCAAATGCAGTTATTTTGACTAAAAAAGGCTTTTTAGACACTTGGAGACCAAAATAGTTATTTTAACCCAAAAAAATTTTCAGGCCATTGGAGCCAAATGTCTAAAATCTTGTCTAAAACCGGCTTTTTAAGGCTCTAAAAGACAAAAATTGACAGCTAAGAACGTAGTATTCTGTGGCTGAAGGTACATTAGGCATTTACAGGATAAAGAAGTAAGTGTCGGCCATAAAAGGCCCCAAAAATTAGCCCAAATGGGTTTACCTGACAGCTAAGAACGTAGTATTCTGTGGCTGAAGGTACATTAGGCATTAACAGGATAAAGAAGTAAGTGTCGGCCATAAAAGGCCCCAAAAATTAGCCCACATCAGTTTACCTGACAACTAAGAACGTAGTATTTGGTGGCTGGAGGTACATTAGGCATTCACACAGTATACAGAAGTAAGTTAAGGTGCTCCTAAGGACACTCCAAACACCGATATCCCCGTGCAGGAAGTACCACCACCAAAGGTAAAGGTTGGCCTCTTACCACAATGATTTGACCCCCATGACAGAGATCAAAAACAGCATATTTCAACCTCCACTGGCAAATCCTGCACTGGCTCACTCTCTGATCACATCCACTTCCTCACAGATAGTTATAACATGTAAAGAGGGAAACAACTGCCATAGTGTAGTACCATTAAACAACTATATTGGACGCAATTCTCAAAGTGGCAACTCACATTTGGCTGTAGTTTGTATGGCGTGTTTAAATCAGGGTGTCCTCGAGGCTCGATTCCTGCCGAAAAAATGGCCGCCGCGTCCCCTCCGTGGTCTCAGTGTGACGCACCGCAGGCTCCTCCTACGCGTTTCATCAGAGACTGACGTCGTCAGGGGGTGTGGCCTGCAGTGAACGTCCACAATTTATGCGCTGACGGAGACGGATAGGCGGGGCAATAGACAGGTCCTGGATCCCGGAAGAAAGACACTTGCGTGTCAGCGACCACAACCGGCATTTCACAAGAAGAGACATCCGGACTTAGAATGCGGTTCACGTGCGTACCAACGTCCGGAACCAAACATTAACCGGATGTCACATTAAGAGTCAATCAAGACCAATATTAGCACTCATACAATATTCAGTGCAAAATAAATCTTATGCAGATGGATACAGCATATGTAAGCCCAATTGAGCTAAACACACAAGTATCCATTAGCTTTGCATGATTAGATGGTCACAATGGACCACAGTGGAAACCGGCGCCATCTCTCAGCAGAAATAAAAAAATCGGGAGACTCCGACCACACCGCCAAATACAACACTAATACATAAAAGATATATTAGCAATATTACCAATCATAAATCTAAAATACATGATCTTAAATAAAAACATATTAAAAAGGCCTCTCAAAAAGAAAATACAGATAAAAACACATGAACTCATTTGTTATAGGCAACTAGTATACAGGCAATCTACCTTCAAACTATGAATTATGAATTATTGATGAAGGAATTGATGTCCCAATCAATATTGAGCCCGTGAGGGGCATAGGATTTGAGGCGGTAAATCCAACTGGTCTCCAACTGGGAGACCCCTCTCGTCAGATTGCTACCCCTCCAATTACCCGGGAATTTATCAATCCCCATAAAAATAGTGCCACTAGGATCTTTATTATGGCAGAGAGCATAGTGCCTCGACACGCTATGTTTAGAGAAAGCTTTTATAATATTAGCCACATGCTCGTTTAACCGTACATGCAGCTGGCGTATCGTGCGGCCCACGTATTCCAAACCACATGGGCAACGCAAAACATACAGGACATAGCGTGTAGAGCATGTAATGAATGGGCCAGGAGAAACAAAAAGAAAGCCAACGAATAAAGGAAAAGCCAAAAGGCTACAGCACCTGGTATTCCCAGGTGGTCTCCCATCCAGGTACTAACCAGGCCCGGCCCTGCTTTGCTTCCGAGATCAGGCGCATTCAGGGTGAGACAAAAATACAGTCATTTTGACCCCAAAAAAATTTTCAGACCATTGGAGACAAAATACAGTAATCTTGTCTAAAACCGGCTTTTTAAAACTCTAAAAGACAAAAATAAAGTAATTTTGACTAAAATAATTTTTTCAGACTTTTGGTGACCAAATGCAGTTATTTTGACTAAAAAAGGCTTTTAAGACACTTGGAGACCAAAATAGAGTCATTTTGACCAATAACATTTTCAGGGCATTGGAGAGCAAAATGCAGCGATCTTCACTAAAACCGGCTTTTTAAGACTCTAAAATACAAAAATTCAGTCATTTTGAATAAAAAAATGTTTCATTCACAGGATACAGAAGTAAGTGTCGGCCGTAAAAGGCCCCAAAAATTAGCCCACATGGGTTTACCTGACAGCTAAGAACGTAGTATTTGGTGGCTGAAGGTATATTAGGCATTCACAGGATACAGAAGTAAGTGTCGGCCTGTATAACCTCAAAAATTAGCCCACATGGGTTTAATTGACAGCTAAGAACGTAGTATTCTTTGGCTGAATGTACATTAGGCATTCACTGGATACAGAAGTAAGTGTCGGCCATAAAAGGCCCCAAAAAATAGCCCACATGGGTTTACATGATAGCTAAGAATGTAGTATTCTGTGGCTGAAGGTACATTAGGCATTTACAGGATAAAGAAGTAAGTGTCGGCCATAAAAGGCCCCACAAAATTAGCCCAAATGGGTTTACCTGAAAGCTAAGAACGTAGTATTCTGTGGCTGAAGGTACATTAGGCATTCACAGGGTACAGAAGTAAGTGTCGGCCTGTATAGGCCCCAAAAATGAGCCCAAATGGGTTTACCTGACAGCTAAGAATGTAGTATTCTGTGGCTGAAGGTACCTTAGGCATTCACAGGATAAAGAAGTAAGTGTCGGCCATAAAAGGCCCCAAAAATTAGCCCACATCAGTTTACCTGACAACTAAGAACGTAGTATTTGGTGGCTTGAGGTACATTAGGCATTCACACAGTATACAGAAGTAAGTGTCGGACTGTATAGGCCCCAAACATTAGCTCACATGGGTTTAACTGACAGCACAGAACGTAGTATTTGATGGCTGGAGGTACATTAGGCTTTCAAAGGATACAGAAGTAAGTGTCAGCCTGTATAGGCCCCAAAACCTAGCTCACATGGGTTTAACTGACAGCAAATAACATAGTGTATTTGATGGCTGAAGGTACATTAGGCATTCACAGTATACAGAAGCAAGTGTCGGACTGTATAGGCCCCAAAAATTAGCTCACATGGGTTTAACTGACAGCAAAGAACGTAGTGTATTTGATGGCTGGAGGTACATTAGGCATTCACAGTAGACTGAAGTAAGTGTCGGCCTGTATAGGCCCCAAACATTAGCTCACATGGGTTTAACTGACAGCACAGAACGTAGTATTTGATGGCTAGAGGTAAATTAGGCATTCACACAGGAGAAACAAAAAGAAAGCCAACGAATAACCTGAGGTGCCATCTTGCCATGGCCAAGTTCAAAGGGGTCGAGGGTGGTAGTGGTGCTCGGCTACGGCCACATCACCCTGAACGCACCCAATCTCGTCTGATCTCAGAAGCTAAGCAGGGTCGGGCCTGGTTAGTACCTGGATGGGAGACCGACTGGGAATACCAGGTGCTGTAGGCTTTTGGCTTTTCCTTTATTCGTTGGCTTTCTTTTTGTTTCTCCTGAGGTGCCATCTTGCCATGGCCAAGTTCAAAGGGGTCGAGGGTGGAAGTAGTGATCGCCTACGGCCACATCACCCTGAACACGCCCAATCTGGTCTGATCTCGGAAGCTAAGCAGGGTCGGGCCTGGTTAGTACCTGGATGGGAGACCGCCTGTGTAGCGGAGGAGTAGTTTAATCTACATGGGCTCTGCTGGTAGATAGGAAAACAGGTAATAATCCAACTAGGCAAGTACAGCATGCAACAATCCAGGTAGCGTTATACAATCCTTCCCTCCCACTAGATACCAGGTGCTGTAGGCTTTTCCTTTATTCGTTTGGCTTTCTTTTTGTTTCTCCCGAGGTGCCATATTGCCATGGCCAAGTTCAAAGGGGTCGAGGTTGGCATTTGTGATAGCCTACGGCCACATCACCCTGAAAGCGCCCGATCTCATCTGATCTCAGAAGCTAAGCAGGGTCAGGCCTGGTTAGTAGCTGGATGGGAGACTGCCTGGAAATACCAGGTGCTGTAGGCTTTTGGCTTTTCCTTGATTTGTTTGCTTTCTTTTTGTTTCTGCTGAGGTGCCATCTTGCCATGGCCAAGTTCAAAGGGGTCGAGGGTGGCAGTGGTCATCGCCTATGGCCACATCACCCTGAACACGCCCAAGCTCGTCTGATCTCAGAAGCTAAGCAGGGTCGTGCCTGGTTAGAACCTGGATGGGAAACCGCCTGGGAATACCAGGTGCTGTAGGCTTTTGGCTTTTCCTTTATTCGTTGGCTTTCTTTTTGTTTCTCCTGAGGTGCCATCTTGCCATGGCAAAGTTCAAAGGGGTCGAGGGTGGCAGTGGTGATTGCCTACGGCCACATCACCCTGAACGTGCCCTATCTTGTCTGATCTTGGAAGCTAAGCAGGGTCGGGCCTGGTTAGTACCTGGATGGGAGACCGCCTGGGAATACCAGGTGCTGTAAGGCTTTTGGCTTTTCCTTTTTTTTTTTTAAATTTTGTAATATAACACGTGAGTATCAACAACAGAAAAGGTACAATTAAATACAGACATTATGCAAATTAGGGCAGGGCGGTCCAGAGTCAAAAGAGCATGGAAACTGATGGGGAATGTGAGAGTGGGGGAGAGTTCTTGGGCGAGTCCTGGAACGTAAATGTATATTGATCCATAGAGGGGTCGGATTTGGAGAAGGAGTACTTGACGTAATTGTCCCATTTCTGTAGAAATGATTTCCGTGAGGATGGGGCTGAAAAATCCGTGTTGAGGCGGTCAATGGAAAGAAGTGTGGAAAGCTCTTATCTGACATTAACAGGATAAAGAAGTAAGTGTCGGCCATAAAAGGCCCCAAAAATTAGCCCACATCAGTTTACCTGACAACAAAGAATCCTGCACTGGCTCACTCTCTGATCACATCCACTTCCTCACAGATAGTTATAACATGTAAAGAGGGAAACAACTGCCATAGTGTAGTACCATTAAACAACTATATTGGACGCAATTCTCAAAGTGGCAACTCACATTTGGCTGTAGTTTGTATGGCGTGTTTAAATCAGGGTGTCCTCGAGGCTCGATTCCTGCCGAAAAAATGGCCGCCGCGTCCCCTCCGTGGTCTCAGTGTGACGCACCGCAGGCTCCTCCTACGCGTTTCATCAGAGACTGACGTCGTCAGGGGGTGTGGCCTGCAGTGAACGTCCACAATTTATGCGCTGACGGAGACGGATAGGTGGGGCAATAGACAGGTCCTGGATCCCGGAAGAAAGACACTTGCGTGTCAGCGACCGCAACCGGCATTTCACAAGAAGAGACATCCGGACTTAGAATGCGGTTCACGTGCGTACCAACGTCCGGAACCAAACATTAACCGGATGTCACATTAAGAGTCAATCAAGACCAATATTAGCACTCATACAATATTCAGTGCAAAATAAATCTTATGCAGATGGATACAGCATATGTAAGCCCAATTGAGCTAAACACACAAGTATCCATTAGCTTTGCATGATTAGATGGTCACAATGGACCACAGTGGAAACCGGCGCCATCTCTCAGCAGAAATAAAAAAATCGGGAGACTCCGACCACACCGCCAAATACAACACTAATACATAAAAGATATATTAGCAATATTACCAATCATAAATCTAAAATACATGATCTTAAATAAAAACATATTAAAAAGGCCTCTCAAAAAGAAAATACAGATAAAAACACATGAACTCATTTGTTATAGGCAACTAGTATACAGGCAATCTACCTTCAAACTATGAATTATGAATTATTGATGAAGGAATTGATGTCCCAATCAATATTGAGCCCGTGAGGGGCATAGGATTTGAGGCGGTAAATCCAACTGGTCTCCAACTGGGAGACCCCTCTCGTCAGATTGCTACCCCTCCAATTACCCGGGAATTTATCAATCCCCATAAAAATAGTGCCACTAGGATCTTTATTATGGCAGAGAGCATAGTGCCTCGACACGCTATGTTTAGAGAAAGCTTTTATAATATTAGCCACATGCTCGTTTAACCGTACATGCAGCTGGCGTATCGTGCGGCCCACGTATTCCAAACCACATGGGCAACGCAAAACATACAGGACATAGCGTGTAGAGCATGTAATGAATGGGCCAGGAGAAACAAAAAGAAAGCCAACGAATAAAGGAAAAGCCAAAAGGCTACAGCACCTGGTATTCCCAGGTGGTCTCCCATCCAGGTACTAACCAGGCCCGGCCCTGCTTTGCTTCCGAGATCAGGCGCATTCAGGGTGAGACAAAAATACAGTCATTTTGACCCCAAAAAAATTTTCAGACCATTGGAGACAAAATACAGTAATCTTGTCTAAAACCGGCTTTTTAAAACTCTAAAAGACAAAAATAAAGTAATTTTGACTAAAATAATTTTTTCAGACTTTTGGTGACCAAATGCAGTTATTTTGACTAAAAAAGGCTTTTAAGACACTTGGAGACCAAAATAGAGTCATTTTGACCAATAACATTTTCAGGGCATTGGAGAGCAAAATGCAGCGATCTTCACTAAAACCGGCTTTTTAAGACTCTAAAATACAAAAATTCAGTCATTTTGAATAAAAAAATGTTTCATTCACAGGATACAGAAGTAAGTGTCGGCCGTAAAAGGCCCCAAAAATTAGCCCACATGGGTTTACCTGACAGCTAAGAACGTAGTATTTGGTGGCTGAAGGTATATTAGGCATTCACAGGATACAGAAGTAAGTGTCGGCCTGTATAACCTCAAAAATTAGCCCACATGGGTTTAATTGACAGCTAAGAACGTAGTATTCTTTGGCTGAATGTACATTAGGCATTCACTGGATACAGAAGTAAGTGTCGGCCATAAAAGGCCCCAAAAAATAGCCCACATGGGTTTACATGATAGCTAAGAATGTAGTATTCTGTGGCTGAAGGTACATTAGGCATTTACAGGATAAAGAAGTAAGTGTCGGCCATAAAAGGCCCCACAAAATTAGCCCAAATGGGTTTACCTGAAAGC
Organism: Pelophylax lessonae; assembly: GCF_965119305.1. NCBI lineage: Eukaryota > Metazoa > Chordata > Amphibia > Anura > Ranidae > Pelophylax > Pelophylax lessonae. The sequence goes on from NC_138769.1 coordinate 283,267,787, forward strand.
TAAGAACGTAGTATTCTGTGGCTGAAGGTACATTAGGCATTCACAGGGTACAGAAGTAAGTGTCGGCCTGTATAGGCCCCAAAAATGAGCCCAAATGGATTTACCTGACAGCTAAGAATGTAGTATTCTGTGGCTGAAGGTACCTTAGGCATTCACAGGATAAAGAAGTAAGTGTCGGCCATAAAAGGCCCCAAAAATTAGCCCACATCAGTTTACCTGACAACTAAGAACGTAGTATTTGGTGGCTTGAGGTACATTAGGCATTCACACAGTATACAGAAGTAAGTGTCGGACTGTATAGGCCCCAAACATTAGCTCACATGGGTTTAACTGACAGCACAGAACGTAGTATTTGATGGCTGGAGGTACATTAGGCTTTCAAAGGATACAGAAGTAAGTGTCAGCCTGTATAGGCCCCAAAACCTAGCTCACATGGGTTTAACTGACAGCAAATAACATAGTGTATTTGATGGCTGAAGGTACATTAGGCATTCACAGTATACAGAAGCAAGTGTCGGACTGTATAGGCCCCAAAAATTAGCTCACATGGGTTTAACTGACAGCAAAGAACGTAGTGTATTTGATGGCTGGAGGTACATTAGGCATTCACAGTAGACTGAAGTAAGTGTCGGCCTGTATAGGCCCCAAACATTAGCTCACATGGGTTTAACTGACAGCACAGAACGTAGTATTTGATGGCTAGAGGTAAATTAGGCATTCACACAGGAGAAACAAAAAGAAAGCCAACGAATAACCTGAGGTGCCATCTTGCCATGGCCAAGTTCAAAGGGGTCGAGGGTGGTAGTGGTGCTCGGCTACGGCCACATCACCCTGAACGCACCCAATCTCGTCTGATCTCAGAAGCTAAGCAGGGTCGGGCCTGGTTAGTACCTGGATGGGAGACCGACTGGGAATACCAGGTGCTGTAGGCTTTTGGCTTTTCCTTTATTCGTTGGCTTTCTTTTTGTTTCTCCTGAGGTGCCATCTTGCCATGGCCAAGTTCAAAGGGGTCGAGGGTGGAAGTAGTGATCGCCTACGGCCACATCACCCTGAACACGCCCAATCTGGTCTGATCTCGGAAGCTAAGCAGGGTCGGGCCTGGTTAGTACCTGGATGGGAGACCGCCTGTGTAGCGGAGGAGTAGTTTAATCTACATGGGCTCTGCTGGTAGATAGGAAAACAGGTAATAATCCAACTAGGCAGGTACAGCATGCAACAATCCAGGTAGCGTTATACAATCCTTCCCTCCCACTAGATACCAGGTGCTGTAGGCTTTTCCTTTATTCGTTGGCTTTCTTTTTGTTTCTCCTTAAGTGACATCTTGCTATGGCCAAGTTCAAAGGGGTCAATGGTGGCAGTGGTTATTGCCTATGGCCACATCACCCTTAACGCGCCCGATCTCGTCTGATCTCGGAAGCTAAGCAGCGTCAGGCCTGTAACCAGGATGGGAGACTGCCTGGGAATACCAAGTGCTGTAGACTTTTGGCTTTTGCTTTATTCGTTGGCTTTCTTTCTGTTTCTCCTGAGGTGCCATCTTGCCATGGCCAAGTTCAAAGGGGTCAATGGTGGCAGTGGTTATTGCCTATGGCCACATCACCCTGAACGCACCTGATTTCGTCTGATCTCAGAAGCTAAGAAGGGTCAGGCCTGGTTAGTACCTGGATGGGAGACCACCTGGGAATACCAGGTGCTGTAAGCTTTTGGCTTTTCCTTTATTCGTTGGCTTTATTTTTGTTTCTCCTAAGGAACCATCTTGCCATGACCAAGTTCAAAGGGGTCGAGGGTGGCAGTGGTGATCGCCTACGGCCACATCAACCTGAACGCGCCTGATCTTAGAAGCTAAGTAGCGTCAGGCCTGGTTACTACCTGGATGGGAGACTGATTGTGTAGCGGAGTAGTAGTTTAATCTACATTGGCTCCGCTGGTAGACAGGAAAACAGGTAATAATCCAACTAAGCAGGTACAGCATGCAACAATCCAGGTAGTGTTATACAATCCTTCCCTCCCAAGAACTGGGAGTCAACTCAGAATGCCTTTTTTTTTGAAAACACAAGAGATCTACACTCTGCCAAAACCCTCTCCCTCTTTGAGTCATTCCACACAAACACACATCCCATAATATGCTTACAAGGCAGACAGGAACAATAGGACAATGGAATGCCGGTATTCACAATAACAAACCCCACCCCACTAGCAGGGGTCTATGAAACACTGCTGCCATATTCTAGCAATCTGCAATATATCTTTATATATTTCCTCAGGGACACTGTTCAGTAATATTATGGTCATTCTTTCAACACAAGCCAGACTCTCAGCGTCCATTCCGCTACAGCCTGAGAATACCAGGTGCTGTAGGCTTTTGGCTTTTCCTTTATTCGTTGGCTTTCTTTTTGAGAAGTTTGTGTCGGCCTGTATAGGCCCCAAAAAATAGCTCACATGGGTTTAACTGACAGCAAAGAACGTAGTATTTGATGGCAAGAGGTACATTAGGCATTCACAGGATACAGAAGTAAGCGTCGGACTGTTTAGGCCCCAAAAATTAGCTCACATGGGTTTAACTGACAGCAAAGAATGTAGTATTGGATGGCTAGAGGTACAGCAGGCAGAGTCATTTTGACCAAAAAATGTTTTTCAGGCCATTGGAGCCAAATGTCTAAAATCTTGTCTAAAACCAGCTTTTTAATGCTCTAAAAGACAAAAATATAGTTATTTGGACTAAAAAAATTTCAGACCTTTGGTGACCAAATGCAGTTATTTTGACTACAAAAGGAGACCAAAATAGAGTCATTTTGACCAAAATTTTTTTTCAGGCCAAAATTTTTTTTCAGGCCATTTTTTTTCAGACCATTTTGACCAAAAAATTTTTTCAGGCGATTGGAGCCCAAATAGCCAGTTTTAGACAAATCTCTAAGGCTCTAAAAGACAAAAATACATTCATTTTGACTAAATTTATTTTTCAGACCTTTGGTGACCAAATGCAGTTATTTATACTAAAAAGGGCTCTTTAGACACTTGGAGACCAAAATAGAGTCATTTTGACCAAAAAGATTTTCAGGCCATTGGAGCCAAAATGTCTAAAATCTTGTCTAAAACCGGCTTTTTAAAGCACTAAAAGACAAAAATACAGTCAATTTGAATACATTTTTTTCCAGACCTTTGGTGACCAAATGCATTTTGACTAGAAAAAGGCTTTTTAAACACTTGGAGACCAAAATAGAGTCATTTTGACCCAAAAATTTTTTTTCAGGCTATTGGAGCTCTATTTTGGTCTCCAAGTGTCTAAAAAGCCTTTTAGAGTCTATAACTGCATTTAGTCACCAAAAGTCTGAATTTTTTTTTAGTCAAAATGAATGTATTTTTGTCTTTTAGAGCCTTGAAAAGCCGGTTTTAGACATGATTTGTCTAAAACCGGCCATTTGGCTCCAATGACCTGAAAAATTATTTTTGGTCAATATGACTCTATTTATGTCTCCAAGTGTCTAAAAGGCCTTTTTTTTTAGTCAAAATAACTGCATTTGTTCACCAAAGGTCTGAAAAAAAACTTTAGTCAAAATGACTATATGTTTGTCTTTTAGAGCGTTAAAAAGACGGTTTTAGACAAGATTTTAGACATTTGGCTCCACTGGCCTGAAAAAATGTTTTGGTCAAAATGACTATATTTTGGTCTCCAAGTGTCTAAAAAGCCTTTTTTAAGTCAAAATAACTGCATTTGGTCACCAAAGGTCTGAAAAAAAATTAAGTCAAAATGAATGTATTTTTGTCTTTTAGAGCTTTAAAAAGCCGGTTTAAGACAAGATTTGTCTAAAACCGGCCATTTGGGCTCCAATGGCCTGAAAAGAAATTTTCAGTCAAAATGACTCTATTTTGGTCTCCAAGTGTCTACAAAGCATTTTATAGTCAAAATAACTGCATTTGGTCACCAAAGGTCTGAAATTGTTTTTTTAGTCTAAATGACTATATTTTTGTCTTTTAGAGCCTTAAAAAGCCGGTTTTAGACAAGATTTTAGACATTTGAATCCAATGGCCTGAAAAAAAGTTTTTTGGTCAAAATGACTCTATTTTGGTCTCCAAGTGTCTAAAAAGCCTTTTTCTAGTCAAATAACTGCATTTGGTCACCAAAGGCCTGAAAAAAAAGTATTCAAATTGACTGTATTTTTGTCTTTTAGTGCCTTAAAAAGTCGGTTTTAGACAAGATTTGTCTAAAACCGGCCATTTGGGCTCCAATGGCCTGAAAAAATGTTTTCAGTCAAAATGACTCTATTTTGGTCTCCAAGTGTCTAAAAGGCCTTTTTTTTTGTCAAAATAACTGCATTTGTTCACCAAAGGTCTGAAAAAAAACTTTAGTCAAAATGACTATATGTTTGTCTTTTAGAGCTTTAAAAAGCCGGTTTAAGACAAGATTTGTCTCAAACCGGCCATTTGGGCTCCAATGGCCTGAAAAGAAATTTTCGGTCAAAATGACTCTATTTTGGTCTCCAAGTGTCTAAAAAGCAATTTATAGTCAAAATAACTGCATTTGGTCACCAAAGGTCTGAAATTGTTTTTTTAGTCTAAATGACTATATTTTTGTCTTTTAGAGCCTTAAAAAGCCGGTTTTAGACAAGATTTTAGACATTTGAATCCAATGGCCTGAAAAAAAGTTTTTTGGTCAAAATGACTCTATTTTGGTCTCCAAGTGTCTAAAAAGCCTTTTTCTAGTCAAATAACTGCATTTGGTCACCAAAGGTCTGAAAAAAAAAGTATTCAAATTGACTGTATTTTTGTCTTTTAGTGCCTTAAAAAGTCGGTTTTAGACAAGATTTTAGACATTTGGCTCCAATGGCCTGAAAAAAATTCTTTGGTCAAAATTACTCTTTTTTGGTCTCCAGGTGTCTAAAAAGCTTTTCTTAGCCAAAATAACTGCATTTGGTCACCAAAGGTCTGACAAACTTTTTAGTCAAAAATGACTGTATTTTTGTCTTTTAGAGTCTTAAAAAGCTGGTTTTAGACACTGCACTTGGTCTCCAATGGACTGAAATTTTTTTTGTCAAAATGAATGTATTTAGCATTCTGTGGCTGAAGGTACATTAGGCATTCACAGGATACAGAAGTAAGTGTCGGCCATAAAAGTCCCCAAAAATTAGCCTGACAGCTAAGAACGTAGTATTTGGTGGCTGAAGGTACATTAGGCATTCACAGGCTACAGAAGTAAGTGTCGGCCTGTATAGGCCCCAAAAATTAGCCCACATGGGTTTAACTAAGAACGTAGTATTCTGTGACTGAAGGTAAGTGTCAGGTAAACCCATGTGGGCTAATTTCTGGGGCCTTTTATGGCCGACACTTACTTCTGTCGGGGGTGGTTTTTTAGAGATATAAAAACTAAGATGGATTTGTTGCCATCATCCCTGTGATAATTCGAAAAAGAAGTTTGGTTCCTCAGGCCAAAAAAGAAAAAGTGGGATTTTATAGGCAAGGTTAATTTTTTATTCATTTTATTAAGAAAGGATTACATATAAAAGTAAAAAAACAACAAAAGAATAACATTGGTTGCATGGGTAATGGGTATTACACAATAGACAATTTATGAACCATTTTACTTATTAAATGGTGATTCCTGGTTGTAGAACTAGGGTTCCGACGCGTTTCGGCATATATTGCCTTTGTCAAGGAAAAAACATCACCATTTTCTATAAAGTGAAAAAGTGAAAAATACAAAAAATTAGTGACTTGTTGTGAGAAATATATCAAAACAAACAAATAAACATCGTCTTTTCTTTTTGTGTACCTAGACTTCAGGAACATCTGTGCCCATGGGGAAGTGGGGGGAAGAGAGGTTCAGGTCCTGTGCCCCCCAGGCTTGTTACTGGATCCTTGGGCCTATTGGTCTGAAGAAGGGGGAAGGTTGGTTTTATGCAGGCATGTGTTGTTTAGTGCCATGTTTAAGCTAATAAAATTGGGTTTCCAAAATTACCTCAAATATACGAATAATGCCTCTTAGGGATGAATAGGGTCCTGGGGTATGTAGCAAACCCCAAGCTTCTATGTGTAACCACAAATACTCCTGGTTTCCCTAGGAGAGTGGATACAATTTCAGTATATAAGGAAAAAGGGGCCAAGGGGAGAGAAAAGGACCCTCCTCCACCCCCCACCCCCCCAGCGGAAGGATCCCGCGGACAACCGGGCCAAGGCAAGAACACCGGGAGATTGCAAGGCACAGTTCAGAGTCCCAAGCAGGAGCCCCAAAACACATGTAATAGGGCACCAGCAGAACCAGGGTCATAGGCAACTAAGATTCAGCAGGAGGGGAGGCCACGCCGGGACCCTCCACATGGCGAGAACGTTGAAGTCTGCGTTGCCGGCGGGGAGCCGGTTGCCAGGGCTGAGGTAGGCGGACGGACGACATTTCGGGCAGGGTTCTCCAGTCCGGAAAGTCCACAGGTCCCAGGCCCAGGGCCGATAGGAACCCCTGGAGGTCGTCTTTGGTGCGTAGGGTAGCCGAGACATCACCTCTAGTAGCTTGAAGATAAAAGGGGAAGCCCCAGTGGTAGGTGAGGCCAGCAGCTTGAAGCGACTCGAGCAGAGGACGAAGAGCCCTGCGTTGCATAAGGGTGTGGCGCGACAAATCCTGGTAGAAGTAAAGACGTGCACCATCAAAGTCAAAAAAGGGCTTGTTTCTCATCTTCTGCATTATATTGTCTTTAACGGTGTATTTATGGAGCTTACAGATGACGTCACGTGGATTGTCAGCGTCTTGTGAAGGAGGTCGCAGGGCCCTGTGCGCCCTATCAATTTCAATAGGGGCAGTGGCAGGGAGGCCCAAAATCTCTCTGAATATGTCCGTCAGTGTGGGGACAATGTCCCTAGGGGCCGTGGCTTCAGGGAGGCCCAGAATCCTGATATTCCCCTGGCGGCTGCGATTTTCAAAGTCGTCAAGTTGGGAGAGCAGGGCCTCAATTTTCTGATCCTGTCCAAATGAATGTATTTTTGTCTTTTACTGGCCATTTGGGCTCCAATCGCCTGAAAAAATTTTTTGGTCAAAATGGTCTGGAAAAAAATGTTCTGAAAAAAAATTTTGGCCTGAAAAAAATTTTTGGTCAAAATGACTCTATTTTGGTCTCCTTTTGTAGTCAAAATAACTGCATTTGGTCACCAAAGGTCTGAAATTTTTTTAGTCCAAATGACTATATTTTTGTCTTTTAGAGCATTAAAAAGCTGATTTTAGTCAAGATTTTAGACATTTGGCTCCAATGGCCTGAAAAACATTTTTTGGTCAAAATGACTCTATTCTGGTCTCCAAGGGTCTAAAATGCCTTTTTTAGTCAAAATAACTGCATTTGGTCACCAAAGGTCTGAAAAAAAATTAAGTCAAAATGAATGTATTTTTGTCTTTTAGAGCTTTAAAAAGCCGGTTTAAGACAAGATTTGTCTAAAACCGGCCATTTGGGCTCCAATGGCCTGAAAAGAAATTGTTGGTCAAAATGACTCTATTTTGGTCTCCAAGTGTCTAAAAAGCCTTTTATAGTCAAAATAACTGCATTTGGTCACCAAAGGTCTGAAATTGTTTTTTTAGTCTAAATGACTATATTTTTGTCTTTTAGAGCATTAAAAAGCTGGTTTTAGACAAGATTTTAGACATTTGGCTCCAATGGCCTGAAAAAAAGTTTTTTGGTCAAAATGACTCTATTTTGGTCTCCAAGTGTCTAAAAAGCCTTTTTTAGTCAAAATAACTGCATTTAGTCACCAAAGATCTGAAAAACAATTTAGTCAAATTGACTCTATTTTTGTCTTTTAGAGCCTTAAAAAGCCAGTTTTAGACAAGATTTTAGACATTTGGGCTCCAATGGCATGAACATTTTTTTGGTAAAATGACTCTCTTTTGGTCTCCAAGTGTCTAAAAATCTTTATTTTTGTCTTTTAGAACCCTAAAAAGCCGGTTTTAGACAAGATTTTAGACATTTGGGCTCCAATGGCCTGAAAAAATTTCTTTGGTCAAAATGACTCTTTTTTTGTCTCCAGGTGTCTAATAACCTTTTTTTAGCCAAAATAACTGCATTTGGTCACCAAAGGTCTGACAAACTTTTTTAGTCAAAAATGACTGTATTTTTGTCTTTTAGAGTCTTAAAAAGCCGGTTTTAGACACTGCACTTGGTCTCCAATTGTCCAAAATTTTTTTGTCAAAATGAATGTATTTAGCATTCTGTGGCTGAAGGTACATTAGGCATTCACAGGATACAGAAGTAAGTGTCGGCCATAAAAGTCCCAAAAAATTAGCCTGACAGCTAAGAACGTAGTATTTGGTGGCTGAAGGTACATTAGGCATTCACAGGGTACAGAAGTAAGTGTCGGCCTGTATAGGCCCCAAAAATTAGCTCACATGGGTTTAACTGACCGCAAAGAATGTAGTAAATCCGCTCGGGCGAGCTCGTCTTTTATGGCTTCAGATAACCCAAGCCTGAACTGGGTTCGCAAAGATGCATCATTCCACCCTGAATCAAGGGTCCATCTCTTGAACTCTGCTACGAAATCTTCAACAGGTCTCCTTCCTTGTTTTAAAGCCCTCAATTGGCTGTCAGCAGTACTCTGCCTATTAGAGTCTTCATATAGGCTAGAGAGCTCTGCTAAAAACGTAGGATAGGAGTTGAGAAGAGGGTCATTTTTCTCAATAAGAGAGTCTGCCCAAGCCCGTGGATCACCTGACATATATGATATAGTGGTGCAGACTTGTGGAGGGTTTATTTTGGGCTCGGGGGGTTGGGCAGCAGTGAGCTGTCTCAAGGTCTGGTTTTCATTCAGAATTAATGAATTTACCTTTTGTGTTAGTTGTATCACATGTGTAGCTATTTCCGCTGAATCCATTTTTCGGGTTCGTGCAATCTGTAACGCTCCGGCGTTTATTTGTGTGGTGTGGATTTGCAGCTGCGGAAGTTACACTCAGTAGTCATGTAGAGATGTGTTGAACTACCATATCCAACTCTCAAGACTCATCATTGTGCATCAGCCTGTCTCAGCAAGCACAAACACAAACACAGACACTCATTAAAGATGTTCCTGGAGTGATATGTTTATATGTGAAAGTATAGAGGTGATGCCTTGATACAACTTAGTATCAAAATAGACAGACGATTGCGAGAGAGGAAGGCTGAGAAAATGGGAATCCCATTACCCAACCCTTCTCGGGAGTCGTCCTTCGATCCTACTCCTATGGAGGTAGGAACCATCCGCCCACCAATATCATCTACTGAAAAGACCAGGAGAAAAACAGAAAATCTCTGTATGTACTGCGCCTCCGCCGAACATTTGATAAGCGTTTGTCCCCTTGTCCACAAGAAAAAGGGTGAGTGTGCACAGATCTTGCTGGGGGGATTAACGACTTCTTTTACTAATCCCTATCTCTTTATTCGTTTGATCCTACAGTGGGACCAAATTAGGATCACCACCAAGGCCATGATCGACACAGGATCTTGTGGGAACTACATTGACACTAGTTTTGTTGCTTTAAATAAAATACCTATTATTTCAAAACCCAAACCTGTCTCTGTTAGTTTGATTAACGGTATTCCGTTATGTTCTGGTCCAATTACCACTCAGACACAAGCACTCCTTGCTACTGCTAACGAGTCTCATGTTGAGACCACCACGTTTGATGTGTTACCCTCACCACATTTTCCCATTATTTTGGGACTTCCCTGGTTACATATACATCAACCAACTATTGATTGGAAGACACGGTCCCTAACCTTCCCTTCTCACTATTGCGAGACCACGTGTAACCTCCAATCTCAAAAGAAAATCCTGTCCATGGTGTCAGAGGAAATTACACCACCACCATGCTATCAGGATTTATCAGAAGTCTTCCTTGAGAAAAATGCTCAAGTGTTGCCTCCCCATAGGGACAACGATTGTTCTATTGACCTACTCCCTAATAGTAAGCTACCTTTCGGTCATGTTTATCCTCTTTCTCAGGATGAACTTTCTCATCTCAAGGAATACTTGGATGAGAACTTAGCGAAAGGGTTCATTAGACCCTCTACTTCCTCTACAGCTGCAGGACTTTTCTTTGTCCGCAATAAGGTTTTAAGCCTTCGGCCTATTATTGACTATAGTCAATTAAATATTATTATGATAAAGGATCGCTATCCCTTACCTCTCATCCCGGAACTGATTGAACAAGTGCGTGGAGCCACTTACTTCTCAAAGTTAGACCTTAAAGGGGCTTACAATCTCATCCGCATCCGTAGTGGGGATGAGTGGAAGACAGCATTCAGAACTAGATACGGACTATTCGAATATCTAGTGATGCCGTTTGGGTTGTATTACACAAGCATTTCAGCGGTTCATAAACGACATCTTCCGAGATCTACTCGATGTCTGTGTCGTAGTATATCTGGACGATATACTCATTTACTCTCAATCCTTGTCTGAACATAAAAGACATGTAAGACTTGTGTTGTCCAGATTGCTCGCACACAACTTGTACGTAAAACTGAAGAAATGCCTATTCCATAAGGAAGAGGTGTTATTCTTAGGATACATCATATCTAAGAACAGCATCAAGATGGATATGAGCAAGATATCCTGTATTCTGGATTGGCCTGTACCAACAACTCGTAAGGCCTTACAACGATTTCTTGGATTCTCAAACTTCTATAGGAAGTTCATCAAGAACTTCTCGTCTATTGTGAGACCACTCACACAACTTCCTAAGGTACCTTCAGCCACAGAATACTGTAAGAATATTTAATAATAAATATCTTGCGCTCGTACTTATGTCAGAATATTTATACTGCTCTGAATATAGCAGTGTATTTATTTATGGTTAATAAGCAAAGATCTGTGAGAAAGGAGAGTCTCCACTTATGCCATAAATCAATGTCGTGAATTCTTTTTAATTGATTAATTTCTTTTTAAAAGCATATACCAATCTTAGTGAGTACAGTCTACAGTGTGGAATATATATAAAAATATTTATTCTCCAGAGTGTAAACACAATATATGATCAAACAAGAAGTGACACATAAAAATAACTCTACATAAAAATGCTAACTTCAAATAATCAATGCAATGTGATGTTTAGCTCAATAATGAAAGTGAAACTAAAACAAAATGAAACAAAGTGAAACCAAAACAAAATGAAAGCCAGATTACCATTTCTTCCCAGGTATAGTATAAGCCATAAATTAATGTTCTATATAAACAGACTACAATGGTCTGCGTAATCACATAGCCAAAGTCATTCCACTGCAGATGAAATGAGAATAAGCCATGCAAAACGGAAGACTTAAAATTGCAAATAATGCACTGAATCTGATTTTACTAAAAATGTATAAAAACAAAAATCAGCTTTTTAGAGAAAAATCTACCAAGGTTTATACGGCTGGGATTGTAATCTCATTACCCTTAAATATGCAATATAAAACATATAAGGAAGGAATAAACAATTGTTGAGTAAAGTCAAATAACATAGCAAGGCATATTTACCATTTACCAGAGTCCTAAGATGGACGCCTTTCTTAAGATGGTGGATTCCCTTCAAGTTTCAGATGAATGATGTAGATCAGGGAGTATGTCTGCATGAGTCTATTGAAAAATGTAATAGCGTGTGTGGTGTAAGTGTGAGGTGTGTTGTCAGTAGTGTAAAGTGATGTCTCTCTCTCATCTGGGTTGGTCTTTTATATGGTAAGAACAAAGAGCTATAAAAATTACCATAAGTTAAACCCAGAGGGATGAAACATTATCCCTATTGGTCGGGATATTCTATACCTAAACTAGTGAGGTCAGAGACACACCCCTTTTGATAATTAACCCCATACTTGGTCTAATAAAATTAAGGATGATTTCTCTATATGTGAGATTAATCATATAACACAACATAAAACTTTGTTCAGACTCCCAGTACATACATAAATGTCCACCTGTATCTCCATCATTAACCTTGGCAAGTAATGCCATTTCAATAATTATATTATTTAACACAATATAATATTTTTATATTGGAATATCTCAAATTATCTCAAGACTGTACCTGGTATTTCGCCTCCAGAGGGCAGTATCGTACCGTTCATTAGATTTTGTATGCAACATAATTAAAACAATTTGTTATCTGATGACCTATTGACCTGTCGGCTAGTGAAAAGCAATTACTTATTTGACCATGCCAAAGGGCTGTCAGATATAGTCTAGGTTTGGGAATATTTACGACACCTTGAGCACTAAACCAGTCCAAAGTGATTCTTATATAAACACTCCTACCACATGCCTTAACATGAAGTAATTTGTTTTTAAGATGCACAAGTCCTTACACATCATAGAAAAGTATACTTATATATATTATATATCTAATATTATATAAGTATCAAGTTCACACTTCTATATTAATAAGAATACAATGTATTATCGTTAATATACATCTTACATATGATGATGTTTCCTATAAAAACTTATATGGTTCATCTTTAAATGTCTGCTAGAATATACTGGGGTATTGTCCATTGTTATATACAGATAAGATTACAGGCCAGACTAGCCATGAGTGACTAGTACGATGTCTCGCCAATTGATTCTTATCTGATGAAATGTATGTATTACCTTATTTACGATCACATAGATACAAAGATCTCTGTTGAAACTATAAGACCCTATTGTTGAAATTCTATGCTCTCTTGTAAGCTTGTGAGAGACATTTTGCAACAAGACATATATGAACCTTCTTTCACCTTAAAAACAAGATGGATCCTGTCCTGTTCAGAATCTCTTATATGCATAATACAAAATATACATGGCTTTTAAAATCATTTTTCTTTTTACCTATTATTATTTTAATCAACCCCCAATAACCCCGACATATCCCCCCCTTTTCTTCCCAGTAGACAAGTGAGCAACTTAGGCCTATCTGGAAAGAAAGCTTTTTAAGGAGTAGCAAAAGAAAAAAAAATGTCTTGTTCTCTTTTTTTTTTAAGAGAATAGTTCATATTGGGAATTGTTCATAACTCTTAAGTACAGCGGTAAAAAAAAATTTGAGAAAAAAAAAATCAGTTCAAAATGTCAGTTCGTAGCGACTTTGCTTAGCGTTAGCTATGTCACAAACTGTTCCTTGTTAGTCTCTTTGACTTCTGATCTCCTAGTAAAGAAACTCAAATGTTCCTTGAAATCTGCATCTCCAGCTTGTAAAGTCTTGATGGAGACAGAAATTAACTGCTGCAATGGCATTAGCAACTACCATTCAAAGCGCAGTAAAACAATGTTGGCAATCAGGAATCCGAGAAATCTGTTTGAACGTTCAACCTTGGATGTTGGTTGGATAATGAATGGTTTCAGCATGGTCTAGAGTGTCATACACCTAGACTGAGGTTTTTGCTCACATGTGCAATGCACCATTCTCACATCTCCTTCAACTGAAAACAGGAGGTAGTGCGATTTCTCTCAATGGATTTCCTCGGATCAAATGCACAAAGATCTGTAGAAACAAATCTTCCTCTCCGTCAACAAGAATCTGGGGCGTCTCGCAGCTTGATTCCTGAAGAGGGATCCGATTCAATGAGGGGTTCCATCCAGAACTGGACTCTAAGGAGAGATGACCCATCCGATCGCTGTGTCTTTTGGCAAACATCATCGTCTGTACCAATCAACGACCTGGCATGGAAGGTTAATCTCTTCCTATTGGATGAAACATATAGTATGAATATACTTTCTTATCAATTGACATTTCAATACGATGTTGGTACCCTAAGCTTTCTCAGAGTTCTCCTTTAATCCACCGTGTGATCAGCCCTTTTATATGACCACCAGGGAAGGTGAAACTATATATGCGACCTTTCCTAGGGCGACTGACTTCTGGGGCTTATTAACATGGGGATTGTATTTATCGCCATGGATACTACACATTGGACAATGATACAATGATACAATGTTTGGTTAAAATTTACCTACTACTTAGGAGAAAAAAAAAATATATATATCTCCCCCTATGGGGCATCAATGCAATTTATTGTAGGCAATAAAACTACCTGGCATTGAGGATTCCTTCTTGGTTACCGTATACAACCTTTAACCTCTTGACTGCATTACGTCATTAGGGTTTGATCATTGGCGATTTTTCAAAATGTGCCCGCTTTAAGCGACCTGTTTGAGTCAGAGGGATGAAGTGACCACTGAAAAATAGGAGGGTAGTTAGTATCTCACAACCAAGATCCCCCCTGACAGGGATTTCAGGATCCTCAATGCTGTGACCTGGGATAAAAGGGTGTTAGAACCTCTGCATCCTATACTTCTATTCAGTGTATCGCTTTGATTCCTGCCACTTGGGCATTTAAGGATTTTATGGCCTTTGGCTGGCCACAGGATTTGTTCCTAAAGATGGATTATTTTAATTCTGGGCTGCAGTGCCCTGAGTGAACCAAGTGATCAGCTGATCAAACTTGGCTTCTATTCTGCTGAAAACTTTACAGAGTTAAATTATTGGCTCCGCCTCCTGCGGTGCCTATGTCTCTCGGGTTCAGACAGATGGGACAGATCCCCATCAGGACCAGTTACTCGGTTCTGGCGTGAGGTCTGGGCCTTAATGTCACTTTAACTTCCCGAGGATTTTGGGGAACCCTAAGATGGGGCAAATCCCTATTTATTTGTGGGTGTCCCCCCCCTTGTTGATGGGATGTCCAGGATCTTCCTTAAGGTATCCGGTGTCCCCTTGGGGCCTAGGTGGCATGTCTTGCTCCTTTGCCAAACTTATTATTTTTATGTGCATGGGCAATGCCTCAAAGCACAGGGATTTAAATTCCAGATGGTTGTACTCAGGCTCCTTCCATTGAAGGGTGTTAGGCACTTTTGAGTACAGAAAAAAAAATTCAATGGGGCTTTGGTGCTGTGTACATTTTAAATTGTAGATAACAGCTCTAGCAGCAGTGAGGTTTTTTGTGTGGGCCTAATTTTTAAATGACATCCTGCAGGCACAACACAGAAAGTTGTTTTCATAGGCCTCAGGGTAATCAATAATGTTTAAGGACCCTTTCTAAACAAAAATCAGGACAGTACTCTTTTTAAAAACTTATTTAAATTCTGGAGGTGTATGGTGTCTTTTTAGGGGTGCTAGTCTTTTTGCAATGACCTGATATGACTCATACCTATTTATGCATGGCTGCCCAATTTCTGCCCTCCTATATTTAGGAATATGGCTGGGGTAGGACATGGATTCTTTGCCTGACTCCCCCCTGTCTGGGTCATAACCAACGGACTGGGAATCATATCTGGGTCTATGAATAATTATATCCTATTTAAAATGCAGGACTAATTAAGCATTGCCCTTATACATTTACACTATGACCTTATGGAACTCTGCTATGTATTTACTTATGAGTTCCTGTCATGACATGAACTGTTACATTTTTATTTTATTTTTATTTTTTTCAAAATTTTCCACGGCTGATTACTCAGCAACTTTTGCTAGAAAAACATTTTTCCTTGCTCAAAACTTCCTAATTATTGCATTAATCATTTACATTTCACTTTCACATGATTACTTTCATTACAATTTACTTGATGAAACTTCTGCCACAGTTCTACTTTATTTTGCAGTTTCACGCTACATTCTCTTAACTTATGTGTCCCAATAGAGGTTACTTTCACCTGCTCAAGGAGGTTCCTAATCTCATTCTCTCATTTATTTGGAGTGGAGATTGAAACTTTACTAAACTCCTTTTTGCTGAGCCTTGTGGTGCAGTTCCTCACACAGACATAGTAAGATTGGCCATGACTCTAAAAGTATGTGATCACACTTCCTGACGTCTTTTGGTGTTAGATAATCTTATTGGTGAGTTCATACATACAGGTTGTCCTCTACCCATGTCAGATGCCCTTTGCCCTTTACCAACTTACCAACAGCTTCGGGTGCTGTTTTACTTGCAAATGCTACCCATCCCCCTGCCCGTGGTTTCTTCACTCACCTTGACGGCATGCTCATTGATTTTGTATGGAACGCGAAGCGCCCCCGCCTCGCACTGACTACCCTGAAGCGCCCGAAAAATCTGGGTGGCCTTGGCCTGCCAGATGTGCGTCGCTATTATAGGGCGGTTGTTCTACAACGTATTTTGAACTGGCATTTCCACACCCACTCCAAGCTTTGGGTTTCCTTGGAGAAGTGTATGGCGGGTAGGAACCTGTCCTATGCTCCCTGGCTGTCCCGGGAATACAGTGGGCTGTCGACTTATACGTCTCCTCTGACAACCCAGGTCTTGGACACCTGGGATCGCATCAATAAGCTTCTAGACCTGGCCCCCTGTTTCCCCGCTGGCGCCCCTGGGGGGTTTCCTCTGGTTTCCTCCCGGTGAGCAGATGTCGTTCTTTGACCCCTGGGTGGATGATGGGAATGCTAGTTGTGGTAAGCTGCTGGAGGGGGGCAGACTGTTGCCTTACGAGCGGCTGGGAGGCCGTCGGGGTGGTTCCCCACTTAATTTCTGGAAATACCGCCAACTGCACCATTTCTTCCGGGTTTACGGCCCCTCGATTCGCCCTCCTGCCTCTCTCAAACCCTTTGAACGTTTGTTCATACAGGACGAGGCGGCCCCTCGTCTTGTGTCGGAAATGTACCAGCTACTGGGGGAGGCGGTTCCTGCTTCCAGGCCCGGATTCCTGCGGGCGTGGGAGCGGGACTTGGGCCGGGAACTTTCGGAGACGAGGTCGGCTCATCTCTACCAGCTTACGCACTCGAGCTCCACAGATTCCAAAATGCAAGAGACGAATTACAAAATTATGACTCGATGGTACAGGGTCCCTGCCGACCTTCATCGTATTTTCCCCTCCGTCCCTGCTACTTGCTGGAGGGGGTGTGGTGGCCGTGGTACTCTCCTCCATATTTGGTGGGAGTGCCCGGTCATCGCCCCCTTTTGGCGAGACATCCGCGATCAGATTAAAGCCATCCTGGATGTTGAGGTTCCCTTCGACCCCCTCGAAGGGAACCTCAACAGTGGAGGCGAGTTGTTGACGGCATCAGAGATGCGGAGGAATGGCTTGCTAAATGCAGGGGAACTGGGGACCGCGATGCTGAGAAGTGGAGACCCTGGCTGGATCACATTGGTGACCCTGCCCTTGTGCCCTCCAGCCTCGATAGGGCCCTGTTAGTGCTTGCTGACCCGTCCTTAACGGACTTGGCGGGCCCTTCGCCCCCAGCCCGACTCCTGGGTCCAGTGCCCCCCTCTCCTTAGGTGGCCACTGGAAGCTGCGTGTAGCCGGCTGTTGGAGGGCGGTGGATGGGATGCGTGGTGGAGATGGGTGTGCCCCGGATGATAGCAGGTACGTTTCTCTCTCCCCCCCCCCTCTTCTTTTCCTGCTGTTCCCCCTCTTTGTTTCCCCCTACTTCTGATACTCTCCCCCTTTCGTTCTATTTCTCTCACTGACTGTGTGATGCCACTTGCTTGTGTTGTATGTGCCCGGCGACAGGCATGCTGCCGGCGTCGTGTCCGTGGACCCACTGGGTCGTGGACACCCCGTCTGCTATTAGTACGGGGTGCTGTGGTGTGGTGGGTGCCTGGCCCCCCCCTCCCCGCTGCCCGGCTTGGGTGGTGGGTCGAGAGATGGGACTGTCCTCTGTTGGGGCGACTTCCCGGAGAGCGGTTTGTTGGAGGCCTAATTTTTAAGCCCCCCTCTCTCTGGGTGTATCCCGCCGGAGGGCCCCGATGGGGTGCTGTTCCTATTTTGATTTTTCTTTCCTTTTCGCACACCTGGCGGCCTGAGTGCTCCGTTTTTGTGTCCACCTCTGGCGCATGGTGGCATGCCTCTCGCCCCTGGGCTTCGGATCACCGGCCCTGGAGGCTTACTGTAGTATGCGGAGCTACAGCACCTTTTGATGCCTAGGATTGCTGCTCCCCTCATGCAACACTTGTCACTTTGCCAATTGTTTGACTTGCTGTTTCTACTGTGCGTTCTTTTTCTTTTTTTCCTTGTACGGTGTGATTTTGTTATATGTTGAAAAATAAAGATTGTTTAAAAAAAAAAAAAAAGCCAAAAGCCTACAGCAGTTGGTATTCCCAGGCGGTCTCCCATTTAGGTACTAACCAGTCCCGTCCCTGCTTAGCTTCCGAGATCAGGCACGTTCAGGGTGATGTGGCCGTAGGCGATCACCACTGCCACTTTCGACCCCTTTGAACTTGGCCATGGCAAGATGGCTCCGCAGGAGAAACAAAAAGAAAGCCAACAAATAAAGGAAAAGCCAAAAGCTTACAGCACCTGGTATTCCCAGGTGGTCTCCCATCCAGGTACTAACCAGGCCCGACCCTGCTTAGCTTAGGAGAATCAGACGAAATCAGGTGCGTTCAGGGTGATGTTGCCATTGGCGATCACCACTACCACCCTCGACCCCTTTGAACTTGACCATGGCAAAATGGCATCTCTGGAGAAACAAAAAGAAAGCAAACGAATAAAGGAAAAGCCAAAAGCCTACAGCACCTGGTATTCCCAGGTGGTCTCCCAGGTACTAACCAGGCACGACCCTGGTTAGCTTCCGAGATCAGACGAGATTGGGCGCGTTAAGGGTGATGTGGCCATAGGCAATAACCACTGCCACCATTGACCCCTTTGAACTTGGCCATGGCAAGATGGCACCTCAGGAGAAACAAAAAGAAAGCCAACGAATAAAGCAAAAGGCAAAAGTCTGCAGCACCTGGTATTCCCAGGGGGTCTCCCAAATGACTCTATTTTGGTCTCCCGAGTGTTTAAAAAGCCTATTTTAGTCAAAATAAATGCATTTGATCACCAAAGGTCTGAAATACTTTTTTAGCTAAAATTACTGTATTTTCGTCTTTTAGAGTCTTAAAACGCCGATTTTAGACAAGATAATTGCATTTCTTAAAAAAAGGCCTGACAACATGTTTTTGGTCAAAATAACTCTATTTTGGTCTCCAAGTGTCTTACAAGCCTTTTTTAGTCAAAATAAATGCATTTGGTCATCAAAGGTCTGAAAAACTTTTATCCAAAATGACTGTATTTTTTTCTTTTAGATTCTCAAAACGCCGCTTTTAGACAAGATAACTGCATTTGGTAACAAATAGCCTGAAAACATTTTTTTGGTCAAAATGACTCTATCTTTGGTCTCCAAGTGTCTAAAGAGCCTCTTTTTTCAAAATAACTGCATTTGTTCACCAAAGGTCTGAAATACTTTTTTTAGCTAAAATTACTGTATTTTTGTCTTTTAGAGTCTTAAAACGCCGCTTTTAGACAAGATAATTGCATTTCGTAACAAAAGGCCTGACAACATGTTTTTGGTCAAAATGACTCTATTTTGCTCTCCAAGTGTCTTAAAATCCTTTTTTGTCAAAATGACTGCATTTGGTCACCAAAGGTCTGAAAAACTTTTTTTAGCCAAAATGACTGTATTTTTGTCTTTTAGAGTCTCAAACCATCGCTTTTAGACAAGATAACTGCATTTGGTAACCAATGGCCTGAAAAAAATGTTTTTGTCAGAATGACTCTATTTTGGTCTCCAAGTGTCTAAAGATCCTTTCTTAGTCAAAATAACTGCATTTGGTCACCAAAGGTCTGAAAAACATTTTTACCAAAAATGACTGTATTTTTATCTTTTAGAATCTCAAACCATCGCTTTTAGACAAGATAACTGCATTTGGTAACCAATGGCCTGAAAACATGTTTTTGGTCAAAATGACTGTATTTTGGTCTCCAAATGTCTAAAACGCCTTTTTTAGTCAAAATAACTGCATTTGGTCACCAAAGGTGTGAAAAAAAATTTAGTCAAAATGATTGTATTTTCGTCTATTAGAGTCTTAAAAAGCCGCTTTTGGACAAGATAATTGCATTTTCTAACCAATCGCCTGAAACATTTGTTTGGGTCAAAATGACTCTATTTTGGTCTCCAAGTGTCTAAAAAGCCTATTTTAGTCAAAATACTTTTTTAGCTAAAATTACTGTATTTTTGTCTTTTAGAGTCTTAAAACGCCGCTTTTTGACAAGATAATTGCATTTCGTAACAAAAGGCCTGATAACATGTTTTTGGTCAAAATTACTCTATTTTGGTCTCCCAAGTGTCTAAAAAGCCTTTTTTAGTCAAATAACTGCATTTGGTCACCAAAGGTCTGAAAAACTTTTTTTAGCCAAAATGACTATATTTTTGTCTTTTAGAGTCTCAAAACGCCGCTTTTAGACAAGATAACTGCATTTGGTAACCAATGGTCTGAAAACATGTTTTTGGTCAAAATGACTCTATTTAGGTCTCCAAAGCCTGTTTTAGTCAAAATAACTGCATTTGGTCACCAATGGTCTGAAAAACTTTTTTAGCCAAAATGACTGTATTTTTGTCTTTTAGAGTCTTAAAAAGCCGGTTTTAGACAAGATAATTACATTTCGTAACCAGTGATCTGAAAACATTTTTTGGTCAAAATGACTCTATTTTGGTCTCCAAGAGTCTAAAAAGCCCCTTTTAGTCAAAATAACTACATTTGGTCACCAAAGGTCTGAAATAAACATTTAGTCAAAATGACTGTATTTTCGTCTATTAGAGTCTTAAAAAGCCGGTTTTAGACAAGATAATTACATTTCGTAACCAGTGATCTGAAAACATTTTTGGTCAAAATGACTCTATTTTGGTCTCCCGAGTGTTTAAAAAGCCTATTTTAGTCAAAATAAATGCATTTGATCACCAAAGGTCTGAAATACTTTTTTAGCTAAAATTACTGTATTTTCGTCTTTTAGAGTCTTAAAACGCCGATTTTAGACAAGATAATTGCATTTCTTAAAAAAAGGCCTGACAACATGTTTTTGGTCAAAATAACTCTATTTTGGTCTCCAAGTGTCTTACAAGCCTTTTTTAGTCAAAATAAATGCATTTGGTCATCAAAGGTCTGAAAAACTTTTATCCAAAATGACTGTATTTTTGTCTTTTAGATTCTCAAAACGCCGCTTTTAGACGAGATAACTGCATTTGGTAACAAATAGCCTGAAAACATTTTTTTGGTCAAAATGACTCTATCTTTGGTCTCCAAGTGTCTAAAGAGCCTCTTTTTTCAAAATAACTGCATTTGTTCACCAAAGGTCTGAAATACTTTTTTTAGCTAAAATTACTGTATTTTTGTCTTTTAGAGTCTTAAAACGCCGATTTTAGACAAGATAATTGCATTTCGTAACAAAAGGCCTGACAACATGTTTTTGGTCAAAATGACTCTATTTTGCTCTCCAAATGTCTTAAAATCCTTTTTTGTCAAAATGACTGCATTTGGTCACCAAAGGTCTGAAAAACTTTTTTTAGCCAAAATGACTGTATTTTTGTCTTTTAGAGTCTCAAACCATCGCTTTTAGACAAGATAACTGCATTTGGTAACCAATGGCCTGAAAAAAATGTTTTTGTCAGAATGACTCTATTTTGGTCTCCAAGTGTCTAAAGATCCTTTCTTAGTCAAAATAACTGCATTTGGTCACCAAAGGTCTGAAAAACATTTTTACCAAAAATGACTGTATTTTTATCTTTTAGAATCTCAAACCATCGCTTTTAGACAAGATAACTGCATTTGGTAACCAATGGCCTGAAAACATGTTTTTGGTCAAAATGACTGTATTTTGGTCTCCAAATGTCTAAAACGCCTTTTTTAGTCAAAATAACTGCATTTGGTCACCAAAGGTGTGAAAAAAAAATTTAGTCAAAATGATTGTATTTTCGTCTATTAGAGTCTTAAAAAGCCGCTTTTGGACAAGATAATTGCATTTTCTAACCAATCGCCTGAAACATTTGTTTGGGTCAAAATGACTCTATTTTGGTCTCCAAGTGTCTAAAAAGCCTATTTTAGTCAAAATACTTTTTTAGCTAAAATTACTGTATTTTTGTCTTTTAGAGTCTTAAAACGCCGCTTTTTGACAAGATAATTGCATTTCGTAACAAAAGGCCTGATAACATGTTTTTGGTCAAAATTACTCTATTTTGGTCTCCCAAGTGTCTAAAAAGCCTTTTTTAGTCAAATAACTGCATTTGGTCACCAAAGGTCTGAAAAACTTTTTTTAGCCAAAATGACTATATTTTTGTCTTTTAGAGTCTCAAAACGCCGCTTTTAGACAAGATAACTGCATTTGGTAACCAATGGTCTGAAAACATGTTTTTGGTCAAAATGACTCTATTTAGGTCTCCAAAGCCTGTTTTAGTCAAAATAACTGCATTTGGTCACCAATGGTCTGAAAAACTTTTTTAGCCAAAATGACTGTATTTTTGTCTTTTAGAGTCTTAAAAAGCCGGTTTTAGACAAGATAATTACATTTCGTAACCAGTGATCTGAAAACATTTTTTGGTCAAAATGACTCTATTTTGGTCTCCAAGAGTCTAAAAAGCCCCTTTTAGTCAAAATAACTACATTTGGTCACCAAAGGTCTGAAATAAACATTTAGTCAAAATGACTGTATTTTCGTCTATTAGAGTCTTAAAAAGCCGGTTTTGGACAAGATAATTGCATTTGGTAACCAACCGCCTGAAACATTTGTTTGGGTCAAAATGACTCTATTTTGGTCTCCAAGTGTCTAAAAAGCCCCTTTTAGTCAAAATAACTACATTTGGTCACCAAAGGTCTGAAATAAACATTTAGTCAAAATGACTGTATTTTCGTCTATTAGAGTCTTAAAAAGCCGGTTTTAGACAAGATAATTACATTTCGTAACCAGTGATCTGAAAACATTTTTGGTCAAAATGACTCTATTTTGGTCTCCCGAGTGTTTAAAAAGCCTATTTTAGTCAAAATAAATGCATTTGATCACCAAAGGTCTGAAATACTTTTTTAGCTAAAATTACTGTATTTTCGTCTTTTAGAGTCTTAAAACGCCGATTTTAGACAAGATAATTGCATTTCTTAAAAAAAGGCCTGACAACATGTTTTTGGTCAAAATAACTCTATTTTGGTCTCCAAGTGTCTTACAAGCCTTTTTTAGTCAAAATAAATGCATTTGGTCATCAAAGGTCTGAAAAACTTTTATCCAAAATGACTGTATTTTTGTCTTTTAGATTCTCAAAACGCCGCTTTTAGACGAGATAACTGCATTTGGTAACAAATAGCCTGAAAACATTTTTTTGGTCAAAATGACTCTATCTTTGGTCTCCAAGTGTCTAAAGAGCCTCTTTTTTCAAAATAACTGCATTTGTTCACCAAAGGTCTGAAATACTTTTTTTAGCTAAAATTACTGTATTTTTGTCTTTTAGAGTCTTAAAACGCCGATTTTAGACAAGATAATTGCATTTCGTAACAAAAGGCCTGACAACATGTTTTTTGTCAAAATGACTCTATTTTGCTCTCCAAGTGTCTTAAAATCCTTTTTTGTCAAAATGACTGCATTTGGTCACCAAAGGTCTGAAAAACTTTTTTTAGCCAAAATGACTGTATTTTTGTCTTTTAGAGTCTCAAACCATCGCTTTTAGACAAGATAACTGCATTTGGTAACCAATGGCCTGAAAAAAATGTTTTTGTCAGAATGACTCTATTTTGGTCTCCAAGTGTCTAAAGATCCTTTCTTAGTCAAAATAACTGCATTTGGTCACCAAAGGTCTGAAAAACATTTTTACCAAAAATGACTGTATTTTTATCTTTTAGAATCTCAAACCATCGCTTTTAGACAAGATAACTGCATTTGGTAACCAATGGCCTGAAAACATGTTTTTGGTCAAAATGACTCTATTTTGGTCTCCAAATGTCTAAAACGCCTTTTTTAGTCAAAATAACTGCATTTGGTCACCAAAGGTGTGAAAAAAAATTTAGTCAAAATGATTGTATTTTCGTCTATTAGAGTCTTAAAAAGCCGCTTTTGGACAAGATAATTGCATTTTCTAACCAATCGCCTGAAACATTTGTTTGGGTCAAAATGACTCTATTTTGGTCTCCAAGTGTCTAAAAAGCCTATTTTAGTCAAAATACTTTTTTTAGCTAAAATTACTGTATTTTTGTCTTTTAGAGTCTTAAAACGCCGCTTTTTGACAAGATAATTGCATTTCGTAACAAAAGGCCTGATAACATGTTTTTGGTCAAAATTACTCTATTTTGGTCTCCCAAGTGTCTAAAAAGCCTTTTTTAGTCAAATAACTGCATTTGGTCACCAAAGGTCTGAAAAACTTTTTTTTAGCCAAAATGACTATATTTTTGTCTTTTAGAGTCTCAAAACGCCGCTTTTAGACAAGATAACTGCATTTGGTAACCAATGGTCTGAAAACATGTTTTTGGTCAAAATGACTCTATTTAGGTCTCCAAAGCCTGTTTTAGTCAAAATAACTGCATTTGGTCACCAATAGTCTGAAAAACTTTTTTAGCCAAAATGACTGTATTTTTGTCTTTTAGAGTCTTAAAAAGCCGGTTTTAGACAAGATAATTACATTTCGTAACCAGTGATCTGAAAACATTTTTTGGTCAAAATGACTCTATTTTGGTCTCCAAGTGTCTAAAAAGCCCCTTTTAGTCAAAATAACTACATTTGGTCACCAAAGGTCTGAAATAAACATTTAGTCAAAATGACTATTTCGTCTATTAGAGTCTTAAAAAGCCGGTTTTGGACAAGATAATTGCATTTGGTAACCAACCGCCTGAAACATTTGTTTGGGTCAAAATGACTCTATTTTGGTCTCCAAGTGTCTAAAAAGCATTTATTTTTTTGCATTTGATCACCAAAGGTTTAAAAAATGTTTTAATATTTATTGAGTATAAACAGTACACTGAATAAATAACATGAACGGTAGACATAATCAGTTACAGAACCAGTGTTCGGAAAAATACAAATATATAAAGGATATAACAGCAACAGTACAGGAAAAGGTCATCCATAAACCATCGCATTCAGGTGAAAATTACAGCCAAGTAAACAAACCTTAGCATGTTCCCATGTGCATACGTGAAGGATAAATAAAAACATACAGTTATTCCCTCCCAATAGTAATAGGACCATGAACATCTAGCAATATAGCACACACCTCCGTAAAGTAGCAAAAACCCACCTGAAGTACTAAGTGCAAAGGAGAAGGGAAGGGAAAAAAGGAAAACAGTGGCAGAAAACTTAAAGGGAGGGGGGAGGGGGGAAAGGAAGGGAAAGGATGGGAGGACTCTGCACTCTTCTCAAGAAATGCTACCCTATCCAATGAGCAGCCGATCCATAACCAACTGGGGGGAGCCAAGGCCGGGTCATCCAACCAAGGTTGCCATAACGAGGCAAATTTCTTGTGAGCATTTCAATGCTGGTATGTCAGCTTTTCCCTGATTAAAGAGGCATTGACCTGTGTTATCCACTGGCCCATGCTCGGCACCCTGGAGGCGATCCAAAATCTAGTAATTAATTTGCGAGCAATATACAACAATCGCAACACGGCAACGTGAGCATTTGGGGTCAGAGTGTCCACCTCCAGAGCACCAAGCAGACAGACCACAGGATCCCTTAGTAGCTGAAAATTATACACTTTAGAGATCGTGTCAATTACCTTCCCCCAGTAGCGAAACAGCTTGGGACATCTAAACATCATGTGTATAAGTGTACCCTGGTCTCTCTCACATTTGGGGCACAAGGGAGTAGATCTGCGTCCCCAACGGTACAGCTGCATCGGTGTTCTGTATGCTCTGTGAAACAGAAATAAGTGAGATATCTTATGGGAGGCCGACACCGACACCAAAGGGTTCGATGAGAGGCAAAGATCCCACGTCTCCCCATCTATGGGTCCAAGATCCCCCCTCCCACCCCGCACGAGCAGGGAGGGAAGAGGGGTCCTGCATGGATCCCAACAGAAGGACATAAACCTGTGAGATCATATTCTTGTCCGAGACCCGAAACACCTCACCCAACAGGCAGTGAGTGTCGGGTGTCAAAGAAGCCAAGCCTGCCTGGGCCATCATCGCGTGTCTCAATTGTAGGTAGCGAAAGAAACAGTGCCTAGGAACATCAAACTCCCTCTGTAAGTCTTGAATATATTTCAGTACCCCAGCTCTGAACAATTGTGCTATAAAATATACACCATGGGCCTCCCACATCTCCGCGCCCTCTAGATGAAACAGTTCCGAAAAGTTGCGATTATGCCAAATCGGAGTCTGAGGAAGGTAACCCGTGATCTGCAACATCCCCTTGACACAGCGCCACACCATGCGAATCAAGGCGAGTGTGGGTAACCGAGTCCCCATATTGGAGAACCCCGCTTCAAGGTGTACAAGGACAGGGTGAGGCGAGTCAGTAGGGACCAATAAGGACCCAATAGGATCGAATGGATCCAAAAGACCCCAGCCCCCCATATGCTGAACCTGGAATGCTAGAAAATATACTCTGGGGTTGGGGACTTGCCCATCTGAAGGGTAGCCAATTTAATCCTAGACACTTTTTTGCACCAGATCAGTTCTCGGAACTGGGAGTCAATCCTATAGAACCATTTCCTGGGTATCCAGATTGGGGAGTTGTGCAAGACATAAAGAAGTTGAGGAGCCCACACCATCTTAATTAGATTGACCCGCCCAGCCACCAACAAGGGAACTTTGCAGCAGAGGTACGAGGTTCAGTGTGATATACTGGGTAGGATCAGGAGACACCTGGATCCCCAAATATTTGAAGGAGTCAACCACTCGCACTGTGGATGCACAGTCCGGAAGAGGCTGAGTTATGGGATCAAGGGGCATTAAAACTGATTTATCCCAATTTATGGAAAATCCCGACAGGGACCCAAAATAGTCAATAAGGGACATTACCGCCCGCAAGGATTCCCCTGTATCACCTAGGTAGAGCAGTGTGTCATCCGCATAGAGTGAGATAACGTCTGCATGGGAGCCCCTTCTGAACCCCACTATGTCAGGGGAGGACCAAATCCGCGCCGCTAAGGTCTCCAGTGCCATGGCAAACAGCAATGGAGATAGCGGGCAGCCCTGCCTAGTCCCCCTGTGCAAACAGAAGGGTCCAGAAAGCTCCCCGTTCACCCTCAGTCTGCCCGTGGGGGCAGCGTACAGTACCCACACCTAGTTCAGAAAGTTCTCTCCCACACCAAAGCGCTTGAGAACTTCCCATAGGTACACCCATTCAACACTATCGAATGCCTTAGCGGCATCTAGCGAAAAGACTGCCCGGTTCCCAGGGTTGTCTACTGGGATCTGAAGGTTCAGAAATAGTCGGCGGAGATTAAGTGCCGTCGATCTGGTCAGGATAAACCCCGATTGATCCCTATGGACAACCCCCTGGACAACAGAGGACAGCCTAGTGGCCAGTATCTTAGCTAGAATTTTAACATCCGTTGTGAGTAGAGATATGGGCCTTTAGGAATCCGACAAAAGCGGATCCTTGCCGGGCTTCAGCAGGAAAACAACTATAGCTTCGGACATAGAGGCAGGAAGGCGGCTGTTAGGGATACAAGTGGTAGCCTGATGGCAGAGGAAGGCTCCACGTGTGCCAGAGGGCGGTGCTTAGACAGGAACCCCCAAGGTAAGTGACACAGGC
Organism: Pelophylax lessonae; assembly: GCF_965119305.1. Lineage (NCBI taxonomy): Eukaryota > Metazoa > Chordata > Amphibia > Anura > Ranidae > Pelophylax > Pelophylax lessonae. The sequence continues at coordinate 283,295,171 of NC_138769.1, forward strand.
TAACCTGAGGTGCGGAATCTAAGTATCCACCGGTTTTCACCAGAGCCTCTAGTGGTGAGGATGGATTTTGCTGCGTGTGGATACCAGGTCGCAGTCCTCAGGGTCACCCCACCAAGGAAGAAGCCGATCAAGATCCGAAGGCAGATAAGCAGACAAGGGAGATCCGAGAGAATGGTCAAACAAGCCGGGGGTCAGGACGGGCAGCAGGTCAACAAGGTCAGGAACAAGCCAAAGGTCAAAACGGATATCAAACAGGTAACAGGAAGCAGGCTTCAGGAACACAGGAAGAGCTGCAGACAAGTCAGCAAAGACACAGTGCTTCTGAGCTGTTTAAATAAGGCAGCCTCTTTGCCAATTACTGCAATTAGTCTGCTCTAGGTTTTAGATTGCAGATTCATGACAGCACATCAGTGTGCTCAGGAAGCATTCCTAACATTGCCCCCCCCTTAAGGGCAACCTCCGGGTGTCCAACAAACTGCTTTTCTGAGGATGGGCAAGAAAAAACGCCTGGATCAGGTCTGCGGCATAAATGTTACTCTCAGGTTCCCAGGAATTCTCTTCCGGCACATAACCCTTCCATTTAATAAGGAACTGAAGCTGGTTACCTCTTTTCCGGCAATCAAGTACAGCCTCAACTTCGTACTCCATGTCGCCATCCACCATCACTGGTTCCGGAGGTCCAGGGCTTCTGCCGGGGAAGGCGTCGGGAACCACGGGTTTTAAAAAAGAGTGACATGGAACACAGGATGGATCCGTAGGGTATCAGGTAAGGATAACTCATAGGACACGGCATTGAGTCTTATTTTAACGGGGAATGGGCCGATAAACCTGGAAGCCAACTTCTTGGATGGTCAGGCCAAGCGCAGGTTAGCTGTGGATAAAAAGACCTGGTCACCTGGTTGGAGAATCAGTTCTCCCCTCTTTTTCCCATCAAAGATTCTTTTGGACGCTATCTGAGCCTTGGCCAAGGTGTCCTGCAGAAGTTTGTTGTTACTCGTGAAGAAGTCAATGGTGACCTGAACTGCGGGCACTCCGGAATCAGATGGGACGTCGGGCAGAAAGGAAGGATGAAAACCATAATTGGCAAAGAAGGGAGATTGCCCGGTAATGGAATGTCGTGAATTATTAAAGGCAAATGGTAGTAATGCTACCCAGTCGTCCTGGACGAAGGTGGTAAAAGCACCGGAGATATTGTTCCAGGGTCTGGTTTGTCCTCTCTGTTTGCCCGTTTGTCTGCGGGTGGTAAGCTGAGGACATAGATAATTCAATTTTTAGTAGCTTACACAAGGCCCTCCAAAAGCGGGACATGAACTGTACCCCTCTGTCCGAGATAATGTTCGTGGGTACCCCGTGGAGTCACACAATCTCCCTAATGAAGACTTCTGCAGTTTCTTTTGCAGAGGGGGTACCTTTGAGGGGTAGAAAGTGGGCCATCTTAGTAAGCCGGTCTACAACCACAAAAATGGCGGAGCACCCGGCCAAAGGTGGAAGTTCCACGATAAAGTCCATGGCGATAGTTTGCCAGGGCCGGTCAGGGATTGGGAGTGGTCTGAGGAGACCCCACGCCTTACTTCTGGTGGTTTTACTCCTTCAGCAAGAAACACAGGAAGACACATAACTTCTGCAGTCTTTTCCCATCTCAGGCCACCAGAAGGTGCGTTGCATGAGGTCAAGGGTCCTATGAACACCAAAATGGCCAGCAAGAGGGTGGTCATGGCAGGCAGCTAGAACCGAAACTCTGACTCCCTCCGGGACAAATATTTTGTCCTTAGCCCACAACAAACCATCCTTGCGTGACAGGGGTATCCCAGGTGGACCGGAAATTTTGGCAGAGGCTTGCTCAAGATGGGATTTCACGCTAGTGAGCAGGAAGTTTTTCTCTGACAGGATAGTGTCAGGTACCAACTCTTCTTTAGTATTATCAAACATCCGGGACAGGGCATCCGGTTTGACATTTTTCGACCCGGGCCGATAGGTGATATGGAACGAGAATCTGGAGAAGAAGAGTGCCCATCGGGCCTGGCGGGGTCTAAGTCGCTTTGCAGATCTTAAGTACTCAAGGTTCTTATGACCGGTAAATATAAGAATCGGGTGTGATGCTCCTTCTAGTAGATATCTCCACTCTTCGAGAGCGGCTTTGATTGCCAGGAGTTCCCGGTCCCCGACATCATAGTTTTTCTCCGCGGGAGAGAGTTTCCGGGAAAAGAAGGCTATTGGGTGAGTTAAGTCTCTAGTTCCCTGTCTTTGGGAGATGACTGCCCCGACCGAAACGTCCGATGCGTCTACCTCCAGGAGATAGGGTAAGGCAGGATCCGGGTGACTTAGGATAGGGGCAGAGGTAAAATGTTTTTTAAGAACCGAGAAGGCGGACTGAGCTTCTGGGGTCCACTGGAAGTGGACGTTCTTCTTAGTAAGGGGCTATGATGTTAGAGAACCCCTTAATGAACCTCCTATAAAAATTGGCGAAGCCAACGAAGCGCTGTACTCCCTTTTTGTCTGATGGAGGTGGCCAGTCCAGAATGGCAGAGACCTTCTGGGGATCCATCTCTATTCCTTCTGTGGAAATTATTAACCCCAGAAACGGGATACTGTTCTGCTCAAAAACGCACTTCTCGGCCTTGGCGTGGAGACCATGCTGGCGAAGGCGACCGAGGACATTTTGAACGTGCTCGCGATGCTGCTCTAGGGATGTTGAGAAGATTAGGATGTCATCCAAGTATACGATGACGAAGATATCCAACCAATCCCTGAAGATGTCGTTCACAAAGTGTTGGAACGTGGCAGGAGCATTACAAAGGCCAAATGGCATTACCAGGTATTCGAAATGTCCGAATCTAGTGCGGGAAGCAGTCCTCCATTCGTCGCCCTCTCGGATGCGCACCAAGTTGTACGCCCCACGAAGATCCAGCTTAGTAAACAGGATGGCAGATCTGAGTCTCTGAAAGAGTTCGGGGACTAGAGGAAGGGGATAACGTTTTTTAATAGTAACTTTATTTAAATCCCTATAATCGATGCAGGGTCGGAGGGTGTGATCCTTCTTCTCTACGAAGAGGATACCTGCCCTTGCTGGAGAGGTAGAGGGATGGATGAACCCCTTCTTCAGACTTTCGTCTACATAGTCCTTTAAGACGTCCAGCTCACGTTCAGAAAGTGGGTAAATCCGGCCGAACGGGATTTCGGCTCCTGGGAGCAAGTCGATGGGGCAGTCATATGGACGGTGGGGGGGCAAGGTCTCTGCTCCCCGTTTGCTGAATACATCCAGGAAATCATGGTATGCTTTGGGCACCACAGAACATACATCAGGTTCGGATTCAAGACAGAACAGAGTCTTGGGGAATTCAGGAGGAGCGGGTAGACAGGAATTCTTGCAGTAAAGAGATGGGAACTGGATGGTGCCTGTGATCCAATTGACTTGCGGGTTATGTGCTTGCAACCACGGTAATCCCAGGATAATGGGAAATAAGGAGGATGTGATAACATCCAGGCTAATCAGTTCCTTATGGCCGGAGGAGGAGACCATAGGAAGGGGAAAAGTTTCTTGGGTCACGGGCCCGGATTTGATGTGGGAGCCATCAGCCAGGAAGATGGTGAGGTCCTGAGTCTTGAGCCGGAGAGGTACGCAACATGCAGGGCGAACGAGCGATCAATGAAACAACGGCAGGCTCCAAAGTCAATGATTGCGGTAACTGGGACGAGTCCTTCCGGAAGCTGTAATGACACAGGAAAGGCTAGGTGGGAGGAACTGGCAACAGATGGTGAGGCCGGCATGAACTTATGGTATTTTGCCGGGCAGGAGCGCACATAGTGGCCAGCTTCACCGCAATACAGGCACAGCTTACCCAACTGGTGACGGCGTCTCTCCTCCGGGGACAAACCAGGCCGTATGATCCCAAGGTTCAGTCGTATCTGAGGCGACTCCAGCGGGAGCGGGGTTGGTAAGAGCTGACCCAGCAGAAGAAAAGTATGCAGGATGAGCAACTCGTGGTAGCGTCCAGGCTGGTCTGAACTGCTGCGGAGATCGTTCTGCTCTGCGCTCCCGTAGCCACCGGACGATTTGAATGGCCTGGGAAATCAAATCTTCCAAGGCGTTGGGGACACCTACCCGCGCCAGCTCGTCCTTCAGTCCTTCTGAAAGCCGAGACGGAACTGATACCGGAGTGCTGCTTCGTTTCAGGACGTATCGGAACTGAGGCAGCGGAAGTCAGTGACGTAGTGTTCTACGGGCCTGCGACCCTGCTGAAGAACATGAAGCGCAGCTTCTGCGGTGGAGGATCGCTGCGGGTCAACATAGAGCTGTGCCATGGCCTCAAAAAATGACTGTAAGGATTTTAATGGGGGCTGCCCTCTTCAAGGAGCCGATATCTCCCTGCTCCTAGGCGAACTGGGGTTCGCCTAGGAGCAGGGAGATAAACAAACCCCACCTTGGTGGTCTCCAAAGAAAAGGTTCGAGGTTGCAGGGAGAAATACAGCTGGCAGGCGTTGCGAAAGGCGCGGAATTTACCGCGATCCCCGGAATATTTTTCGGGAGCAGGAACTCGAGGTTCTGGTGGCAGCATCACTACGGTAGGGCCAGAAGCAGGTGCAGAGAGTGCTGCAGCAGGAGAGGAAGCAGATAATACAGGAGGATCCCCCTGAAGTGTCGTAGAGCGCAGCCGTTCCTCTAGCTGTGTGTAGCCGTCTTGAAGTGACTTTACGGTTTGAGACAGGGCTGCAAGGTGTTGGCAGATCTCTTCCAACGGTGAGGCTTCTCTTGCAGGCTCCGTCATGGCTGACTTGTACTGTTAGGGATACAAGTGGTAGCCTGATGGCAGAGGAAGGCCCCACGTGTGCCAGAGGGCGGAGCTTAGACGGGAACCCCCAAGGTAAGTGACACAGGCTAACCTGAGGTGCGGAATCTAAGTATCCACCGGTTTTCGCCAGAGCCTCTAGTGGGGAGGATGGATTTTGCTGCGTGTGGATACCAGGTCGCAGTCCTCAGGGTCGCCCCACCAAGGGAGAAGCCGGTCATGATCCGAAGGCAGATAAGCAGACAAGGGAGATCCGAGAGAATGGTCAAACAAGCCGGGGGTCAGGACGGGCAGCAGGTCAACAAGGTCCGGAACAAGCCAAAGGTCAAAACGGATATCAAACAGGTAACAGGAAGCAGGCTTCAGGAACACAGGAAGAGCTGCAGACAAGTCAGCAAAGACACAGTGCTTCTGAGCTGTTTAAATAAGGCAGCCTGTTTGCCAATTACTGCAATTAGTCTGCTCTAGGTTAACCCTTTAGATTGCAGATTCATGACAGCACATCAGTGTGCTCAGGAAGCATTCCTAACAGCGGCCAATACGGAAGGCTTCGTTATATACCCGCAGCAGCACGGGCACCAACTGTTCAGCGTATCGGCTGTAAACCTCCGACGGGATACCATCAGCCCCCGGAGATTTACCAGGCCTTTTATGGCCGACACTTACTTCTTTATCCTGTTAATGCCTAATGTTCCTTCAGCCACAGAATACTACGTTCTTAGCTGTCAGGTAAACCTATTTGGGCTAATTTTTGGGTCCTTTTATGGCCGACACTTACTTCTTTATCCTGTAAATGCCTAATGTACCTTCAGCCACAGAATACTACATTTTTAGCTGTCAATTTTTGTCTTTTAGAGCCTTAAAAAGCCGGTTTTAGACAAGATTTTAGACATTTGGCTCCAATGGCCTGAAATTTTTTTTGATTAAAATAACTATTTTGGTCTCCAAGTATCTAAAAAGCCTTTTTTAGTCAAAATAACTGCATTTGGTCAACAAAGGTCTGAAAAACTTTTTTAGGCAAAATGACTGTATTTTTGTCTTTGAGTCTTAAAAAGCCAGTTTTAGACAAGATAACTGCATTTTGCTCTCCAATGGCCTGAAATTTTTTTGGTCAAAATGACTATTTTGGTCTCCAAGTGTCTAAAAATCCTTTTTTAGTCAAAATAATGGCATTTGGTCACCAAAGGTCTGAACATTTTTTTAGTCAAAATGACTGTATTTTTGTCTTTTAGAGCCTTAAAAAGCTGGGTTTAGACAAGATTAGTCTAAAACTGGCCATTTGGGCTCCAATGGCCTGAAAAGATATTTTCGGTCAAAATTACTCTATTTTGGTCTCCAAGTGTCTTAAAATCCTTTTTTAGTCAAATTACTGCATTTGCTCCAAAGGTCAGAAAAAAAATGTAGTCAAAATGACTATATTTTTGTCTTTTAGAGCCTTAAAAAGCCGGTTTTAGAAAAGATTTTAGACATTTGGCTCCAATGGCCTGAAAAAAATGTTTTGGTCAAAATGACTCTATTTTGGTCTCCAAGTGTCTAAAAACCTTTTGTTAGTCAAAATAACGGCATTTGGTCACCAAAGGTCTGAAATTTTTTTTGTCAAAATGACTGTATTTTTGTCTTTTAGAGCCTTAAAAAGCCGTTTTTAGACTCGATTTGTCTAAAACAGGCCATTTGGGCTCCAATGGCCTGAAAAAGTTTTTGGTCAAAATGACTCTATTATGGTTTCCAAGTGTCTAAAAAGCCTTTTTAAGTCAGAGTCTGCAGAGTCGGCGAAACATGTTGGACCTGGGTGACCCCACTACTCTAGGATATGGCTCATAATTTTATTTATCACATATTTTCTATATTGACTGTCTTTTGATGCCTTTGCATCTGTGTCTTTTTTAACAATTTTGTACACATGTATTAATAAAATCATTATATATTAAATTGGTCTTCTATTTATCTATTCATGCCAAGTAACTCCTGCCTACAAAGTCCCAGGTTGGGTGTTTCCTCAGAATACACAGTTCCCTGTGGGGCTCATTTAGGGTCTGGTGTATTGGAACACCAATACCACTTGATACACTTTTTTCTCATATGTCCTTAGGGATGTGGCAGGACCTTTCTTGGCTTACTGGCATTTAGGGTCGGTACCTAACATTTTCTACTTGCTTCTGCATCCTGTGAATGCCTAATGTACCTTTAGCCACAGAATACTACATTTTTAGGTAAACCCATGTGAGCTAATTTTTGGGGCCTATACAGGCCGACACTTACTTCTGTATACTGTGTGAATGCCTGATGTACCTCTAGCCATCCAATAATACGTTCATTGCTGTCAGTTAAACCCATGTGAGCTACGTTTTGGGGCCTAAACAGGCCGACACTTACTTCTGTATACTGTCAATGCCTGATGTACCTCCAGCCATCAAATACACTACGTTCTTTGGTGTCAGTTAAACCCATGTGAGCTAATTTTTGGGGCCTATACAGGCCGACACTTACTTCTGTATCCTGTGAATGCCTAATGTAATTCCATCCTTTAAATACTACGTTCCTTGCTGTCAGTTAAACCTATGTGAGCTAATTTTTGGGGTCTATAAAGGCCGACACTTACTTCTGTATACTGGAAATGCCTAATGTACCTCCAGCCATCAAATACAGTACGTTCTTTGCTGTCAGTTAAACCCATGTGAGCTAATTTTTGGGGCCTATACAGGCTGACACTTACTTCTGTATCCTGTGAATGCCTAATGTACCTTCAGCCTCCAAATACTACATACTTAGCTGTCAGGTAAACCCATGTGAGCTAATTTTTGGGGCCTATACATGCCGACACTTACTTCTGTATACTGTGTGAATGCCTAATGTACCTCTAAACAAAACGATTCAGGATGCTCATAATTGTCCGTTATGTTCCGCGGAAAGACCTTCTCTTTGCCACAAGTTCTGGTCCTGTCCCTATATCATGACATTCTGGGACCAGGTACTGACCTTCATCGGGGAAGTGACGAAGTGGCACATACCCAAAGACCCTATATTGCTCCTGTTCGGTTACTGGGACAAACGCCTCCAAAAGTGTGCCTCGCCACATCGTCTGTGGATCCTGACCTGTTTACTGGTGGCCAGAAGGACAATCCTAACTAATTGGATCTCCACGACTCCCCCCTTAGTTTCCCGGGTCAGATCAGAGCTTTCCACACTTCTTTCCATTGACCGCCTCAACACGTTTTTTTCAGCCCCATCCTCACGGAAATCATTTCTACAGAAATGGGACAATTACGTCAAGTACTCCTTCCCCAAATCCGACCCCTCTATGGATCAATATACATTTACGTTCCAGGACTCGCCCAAGAACTCTTCCCCACTCTCACATTCCCCATCAGTTTCCATGCTCTTTTTACCCTGGACCCCCCTCCCCCCACCCTGCCCTTCCCCAGTTCAGGTTACCCATACTATGAGTGACCTAATTTGCATAATGTCTGTATTTAATTGTACCTTTTCTGTTGTTGATACGTAAGTTATTCGTTGGCTTTCTTTTTGTTTCTCCTGTGTGAATGCCTAATTTACCTCTAGCCATCAAATACACTATGTTCTTTGCTGTCAGTTAAACCCATGTGAGCTAAGTTTTGGGGCCTATATAGGCTGACACTTACTTCTGTATCCTGTGAAAGCCTAATGTACCTCCAGCCATCAAACTACGTTCTTTGCTGTCAGTTAAACCCATGTGAGCTAATTTTTGGGGCCTATACAGGCCGACACTTACTTCTGTATCATGTGAATGCCTAATGTACCTCCAGCCATTAAATACTACGTTCTTTGCTGTCAGTTAAACCCATGTGAGCTAATTTTTGGGGCCTATACAGGCCGACACTTACTTCTGTATACTGTGTGAATGCCTAATGTACCTCCAGGCACCAAATACTACGTTCTTAGTTGTCAGGTAAACCCATGTGGGCTAATTTTTGGGGCCTTTTAAGGCCGACACTTACTTCTGTATCCCGTGAATGCCTAATGTACCTTCAGCCACAGAATACTACGTTCTTAGCTTTCTTTTTATTTTTTTTTTGGATTTATTGTTCTTTATTTCAATTTCAAGGAGAATTACAACACAAAGTATAATATATACCTCCAAGGCATAAACAAAAAGAGAACGAGAACCACAATACAAGCCCCCATCCTCTTCCCAGTACACAATGTGTTCACATTCAAAGAAATATTCATCATTTTCCAGGGTACCAATAGTGCCCGCAATAAGAAAGAGAAAAAAAATCCTTGACGAGGAAACAGTTTGTCCAGATCGCAAGGCTCTTACCCAATCTTCCTTTTCACTCTTCCCTCTCCCTTCCTCTCCAAACATCACTGCTGCCCCCTTTAATCTACCTCTGTATTGTGTCTTCCGAGAAGACAGCTATGGAGTTCATCTTTCCGTCTCCTACACTATTCTTTTCTCCTTTCCACTTTTTTCCCCTCCCTCCCTACCCTCCCCCCCTTCCCTCACTCATACTATCAGACAAACATCCACTCACAAAAAAAAACAAAAAATAAACATTTTTTAAAAAAAAATTCTCCTCCCCCTCTCCCCCCCTCCCCCTCTCCTCCCTCAACCAGGGCCTCCAAAACGCTGAACCTTTGTAGTCTAGTCCCCCAAGCTCATATTTTAGGGTGCTAAGTGGAGAAGTTGTTTCCCCTCATCCGAGGTCGTAAATAAGTTCCAGATACCCCATATCGCCTTATATTGTTCGTATTTGTTTTGTGAGGAAAGTACTAAATCCTCCATTTTATTTATATGCTCTAATTTCCGTGCCAATTCAGACACTGAGGGGGGATTTGTCCTCCTCCAGTATTGCGGTATGCATGCTCTTGCAGCATTCATCATATGAGGTAATATCGATCTTTCATATTTCTTCCTTGATAGCCCCGATATCTGCAAGAGGCAAAAGGCTGCATCTCCCTCAATCCTATAATCCGTTATTTTCTGAATTATACCCCCTACTTCAGACCAGTATTTCTTTATATCTGGGCAATTCCAGAAAATATGGTACAACGTACTCTCTCCCTCCCCACATCTCCAGCACCTATCAGATTCCTGGGGATACCACTTATGTAATTTATCTGGTGTATTATACCATCTGGTTAAGATCTTATAATTTGTTTCCTGAATTTTAGTGCACTTTGTTGGCCCGAATGTTAACCTACATATTCTCTGTACCTGTGCTATTGTTATATCCCTATTTAAATCTGATTTCCACTTTTCCACCCAATCTAATTTCTGTTGTTCTATTGGGGTATTCATCATTTTTTTATAGCATAGAGAGGACACGTCCACTACTCTCCCCCTTCTCACATAGCCTCTCAAAGTTTGTCAACGGTTTTACAAATTTCTCCGGCCTTGGGAGCGACTCCAAGAAATGTTGTACCTGGAGCGCCTCCCAAAGGGGGAGGCCAAATGGTCCGTTCCTATCTGTTAAATTAGGGATCGAGGGCCAGCTCCTCTGATTCGCAAACATTTTTACACTTACTTGTCCGGATTCTCGTAGTTTTTTGAAATACTGTCTATCCAGTCCTGGGGTAAAGTTTGGGTTCCCCAATATAGGATATAGAGGGAAATCTATTGTTGTTAACTTTTGCCTCAGGGATTGCTGATTACCTATCTTTATAGTATTTCCTATCAATGGGTGTATTTTTAATGTCTTAGGGAGACTCTGATAGCACCATAACGCTCTCTTTAAGGACACTGCAGTCTGTGCCTGTTCTATTTGAACCCAAATCTTCATTTCCGAATGGTGCCACCAATCTATTATTCTATTTAGCTGTATGGCATGATAGTATCTACATAGATCTGGGATCGCAAGTCCTCCCATATGCTTAGGCAAAGTTAAGCTATTACGAGCTATGTGTGGCTCCTTTTTGGCCCAGATATATCTAGTAAACATTCCATGTATGGTTTTAAAGAAGCTATTCGATATTTTGATAGGCAGAGCTCGCTTCAAATATAAATATTTTGGTAAGATGTTCATTTTTATTAGGTTCCCCCTCCCAAACCAAGACTGGAGTCCCCCCTCCCATTGGTCAAGAAGTCTCCTTGTCTCCTTGACCAGAGGGAGCAAATTCAGGTCGACTATCCTTGACAGGTCTGCTGATATATATGTCCCTAAATATTTCACTGCCTCTTTCACCCAGATAAAGCCAAAGTTACTTTTAGTCCCCATACTGTTTAAATTCCTTTAGGAGCACCGGTAGTGAGATGTCTGGCTCTGGCAAGGTAAATAACAGATCATCCGCATAGGCTGCGATTTTATATTGCTCTTTGCCCTGGGAAACTCCTCTTATATCCGGATTCATGCGGATTTTACATAAGAAAGGTTCCAGTACTAGAGCGAAGAGCAATGGGGAAAGTGGACATCCTTGTCTTGTGCCGTTCTTTATATAAAAAGGTTCTGAGAGTACCCCATTAGCCTTCACCCTCGCTGTCGGATTTGAATAGACTTTGGTGATTCTTTCCTTCATTACTTCTCCTACTCCTATATATCTGAGCACTGACTGCATAAAGGCCCACTCAACTCTATCGAAAGCCTTTTCTGCGTCGGTGCTCAGTATAACACAGGGGGTCCTTGCTTTATTAACTATGTGGATTAAATTGAGGACTCTCGTAGTATTGTCTTTCGCTTCTCTTGCCATCATGAATCCTACTTGATCTAAATGAATTACCCTCGAAAGGATCCTCGACATTCTAGTAGCTAATATTTTCGTGAAGATTTTTAAATCTGTATTTAACAAGGAGATAGGCCTATAACTTCCGCAATTTGCTGGGTCCTTACCCTCCTTCAGAATCAGCGTCAAGTAGGCTGCCAAAGTATCTCTGGCAAACACATTAGGCATTCACAGTATACAGAAGTAAGTGTCAGACTGTATAGGCCCCAAAAATTAGCTCACATGGTTTTAACTGACAGCAAAGAACGTAGTGTATTTGATGGCTGGAGGTACATTAGGCATTCACAGTAGACTGAAGTAAGTGTCGGCCTGTATAGGCCCCAAACATTAGCTCTCATGGGTTTAACTGACAGCACAGAACGTAGTATTTGATGGCTGGAGGTACATTAGTCTTTCACAGGATACAGAAGTAAGGGTCAGCCTGTATAGGCCCAAAACTTAGCTTGCATGGGTTTAACTGACAGCAAAGAACATAGTGTATTTGGTATATAACAAAAAGTGCAGCGCTATCAAATATGGATTATGAAGAAGATATCGAGGAGAGCAGTCCACAGGTGAAAATTATGGTGAAGCATGCACAAGATATAAACATTCAGTGCTCTTCAATGTGCTGGTAATCCTCCACCCAGTCTCATTAGCCTCTCACCTCACACTTAGCCCCTGTGTCACCAGACGGGCTAGTAAGACAAACTTTCTCCAAGGATATCACAAATATAGATCAAATCAGTATTCCTCTTCATCAGAAGATAAGGCTCACAGGTAACAGATCACAGGTCCATAAAGCGGGTCACAGGTCCATAGGAAAACAAAGGTCCGGACATAGTGCATTACCGCAATAAATTACTTTATTGAACATAGCATAAAATCATAAAAATTACCTTGTAAAGCACTATACAAGTGCATGTGATGAGCAGATTGTATTACACACAGCGGTCTCGACCGCAATGGATGGCGGGTGACGTCACCGGCCCCTCCCCCTTCGCACGCGTTACGTCCCACTGCACGGGACTTCCTCAGCTATTAGGAATAGCTGAGGAAGTCCCGTGCAGTGGGACGTAACGCGTGCGAAGGGGGAGGGGCCGGTGACGTCACCCGCCATCCATTGCGGTCGAGACCACTGTGTGTAATACAATCTGCTCATCACATGCACTTGTATAGTGCTTTACAAGGTAATTTTTATGATTTTATGCTATGTTCAATAAAGTAATTTATTGCGGTAATGCACTATGTCCGGACCTTTGTTTTCCTATGGACCTGTGACCCGCTTTATGGACCTGTGATCTGTTACCTGTGAGCCTTATCTTCTGATGAAGAGGAATACTGATTTGATCTATATTTGTGATATCCTTGGAGAAAGTTTGTCTTACTAGCCCGTCTGGTGACACAGGGGCTAAGTGTGAGGTGAGAGGCTAATGAGACTGGGTGGAGGATTACCAGCACATTGAAGAGCACTGAATGTTTATATCTTGTGCATGCTTCACCATAATTTTCACCTGTGGACTGCTCTCCTCGATATCTTCTTCATAATCCATATTTGATAGCGCTGCACTTTTTGTTATATATTTGTTATTGGGACTTTTGGTTTATTGATCCTTTAGTGCATAGCAGCTTTCTATTATATTATTTTATACAGTTGCGCTGAATTTTTATCTATTATTATAGTGTATTTGGTGGCTGAAGGTACATTAGGCATTCACAGTATACAGAAGTAAGTGTCGGCCTGTATAGGCCCCAAAAAATAGCTCACATGGGTTTAACTGACAGCAAAGAACTTAGTATTTGATGGCTAGAGGTAAATTAGGCATTCACACAGGAGAAACAAAAAGAAAGCCAACGAATAACCTGAGGTGCCATCTTGCCATGGCCAAGTTCAAAGGGGTCGAGGGTGGCAGTGGTGACATTGACAGTATACAGAAGTAAGTGTCGGCCTGTTTAGGCCCCAAAACGTAGCTCACATGGGTTTAACTGACAGCAAAGAATGTATTATTGGATGGCTAGAGGTACATCAGGCATTCACACAGTATACAGAAGTAAGTGTCGGCCTGTATAGGCCCCAAAAATTAGCTCACATGGGTTTACCTGACTGCTAAGAACGTAGTATCCTGTGGCTAAAGGTACATTAGGCATTCACAGGATGCAGAAGTAAGTGGAAAGTGTTAGGTGCCGTCCCTAAATGCCAGTAAGCCAAGAAAGGTCCTGCCACATCCCTAAGGACATATGAGAAAAAAGTGTATCAAGTGGTATTGGTGTTCCAATACACCAGAGCCTAAATGAGCCCCACAGGGAACTGTGTATTCTGAGGAAACACCCAACCTGGGACTTTGTAGGCAGGAGTTACTTGGCATGAATAGATAAATAGAAGACCAATTTAATATATAATGATTTTATTAATACATGTGTACAAAATTGTTAAAAAAGACACAGATGCAAAGGCATCAAAAGACAGTCAATATAGAAAATATGTGATAAATAAAATTATGAGCCATATCCTAGAGTAGTGGGGTCACCCAGGTCCAACATGTTTCGCCGACTCTGCAGACTCTGACTTAAAAAGGCTTTTTAGACACTTGGAAGAATGACTCAAAGAGGGAGAGGGTTTTGGCAGAGTGTAGATCTCTTGTGTTTTCAATAAACAAGGCATTCTGAGTTGACTCCCAGCTTATGTGTCATCTAGTTCTTAGGAGGGAAGGATTGTATAACACTACCTGGATTGTTGCATGCTGTACCTGCTTAGTTGGATTATTACCTGTTTTCCTGTCGACCAGCGGAGCCAATGTAGATTAAACTACTCCTCCTCTACACAGGCGGTCTCCCATCCAGGTACTAACCAGGCCTGATGCTACTTAGCTTCCGAGATCAAATGAGATCGGGCGCATTCAGGGTGATGTGGCCATAGGCAACCACCACTGCCACCCTCGACCCCTTTGAACTTGGCCATGGCAAGATGGCTCCTCAGGAGAAACAAAAAGAAAGTCAACGAATAAATGAAAAGCCAAAAGCCTACAGCACTTGGTATTCCCAGGCGGTCTCCCCTTCAGGTACTAACCAGGCCCGACCCTGCTTAGCTTCCGAGATCAGGCGCGTTCAGGGTGATGTGGCCGTAGGCGATCACCACTGCCACCCTCGACCCCTTTGAACTTGGCCATGGCAAGATGGCTCCTCAGGAGAAACAAAAAGAAAGCCAACGAATAAAGGAAAAGCCAAAAGTCTACAGCACTTGGTATTCCCAGGTGGTCTCCCATCCTGGTTACAGGCCTGACCCTGCTTAGCTTCCGAGATCAGGCGCGTTAAGGGTGATGTGGCCATAGGCAATAACCACTGCCACCATTGACCCCTTTGAACTTGGCCATAGCAAGATGGCACCTCAGGATAAACAAAAAGAAAGCCAACGAATAAAGCAAAAGCCAAAAGTCTACAGCACCTGGTATTCCCAGGCGGTCTCCCATCCAGGTACTAACCAGGCCTGACCCTGCTTAGCATCCGAGATCAGACGTGATGGGGTGTGTTCAGGGTGATGTAGCCATAGGTGATCACCAGCGTGTAACGCTCCTGCGTTTTGTTATAGGCTGGATTTACAGCTGCAAAATCTCCACTCCGTAGTCATGTAGAGATGTGTTGAATACCAGATCCAACTCTCCAGGACTCATCACCGTGGGCCTGTCAGCTTCAACATACAGATATATACACACTCAATGAGATGTTCCTGGAGTGATAGGATGTATATGATAGTATGAAGGTGATGTGCTGAAGGGACAGGTGTGAACAGTGACAAGGATGGTAAGCACTTGATAGGTTTGTACAGGAGAGTTCAAGATGGTATTTAGGAATGCAGATAGGTTAGTATCGAGTATGCTAACAGGTGGTGAGGACAGCAGATGACAAATACAAGGATAGACTAACCCAGTGCAAGGATAGATAGTAGTAGACAGGAGAGCTAGCAATCTATGCAGCAGTGCAGATGATAGGATAGTATGGATAGGTAGTAACAGTCCTTAATGCAATAGTAGTAGTGTAAGTTATGGAGGTTTCTCCTGCGGGGTACTTATCACTATAGTATAGTAGTAGAAGGGTCCGGTGATGAGGAAGTGATCCAGTAGCGAGATACAGGGATCAGTAGCGAGGTTCGGGTCTGAGGAAGTGATCCTGGTAGCGAGATACAGGGATCTGTAGCGAGGTTCCACAGCGAGACACGCTTGTAAGCATAGATGCAAGGCAGGTTGAATGAACATGTGAGTGAGAACGCCGGCGGTTGAAATAGCCGCTCTGCGGCGCTCAGTGATGACAGCATCGGTCTTAAAGGTGTATGCGCACCTACCAGAAGAGAATGGTGGGACGCATACGCGGAATGAAAAGTGGAATAAGGGTACCAGAGGTACCAGAACATTACACAGTACCACCCTCGACCCCTTTGAACTTGGCCATGGCAAGATGTCACTTCAGGAGAAACAAAAAGAAAGCCAACGAATAAAGAAAAAGCCAAAAGCCTACAGCACCTGGAATTGCCAGGCAGTCCCCCCTCCAGGTACTAACCAGGCCCAATCCTGCTTAGCTTCCAAGATCAGACCAGATTGAGCGCATTAAAGGTGATGTGGCCTTAGGCAATCACCACTGCCACCCTCGACCCTTTTGAATTTGGCCATGCCAAGATGGCACCTCAGGAGAAACAAAGAGAAAGCCAATGAATAAAGGACAACTCAGAATGCCTTGTTTATTGAAAACACAAGAGATCTACACTCTGCCAAAACCCTCTCCCTCTTTGAGTCATTCCACACAAACACACATCCCATAATATGCTTACAAGGCAGACAGGAACAATAGGACAATGGAATGTCGGTATTCACAATAACAAACCCCACCCCACTAGCAGGGGTCTATGAAACACTGCTGCCATATTCTAGCAATCTGCAATATATCTTTATATATTTCCTCAGGGACACTGTTCAGTAATATTATGGTCATTCTTTCAACACAAGCCACACTCTCAGCGTCCATTCCGCTACAGCCTGGGAATACCAGGTGCTGTAGGCTTTTGGCTTTTCCTTTATTCGTTGGCTTTCTTTTTGAGAAGTTTGTGTCGGTGTAACGCTCCGGCGTTTATTTGTGTGGTGTGGATTTGCAGCTGCGGAAGTTACACTCAGTAGTCATGTAGAGATGTGTTGAACTACCATATCCAACTCTCAAGACTCATCATTGTGCATCAGCCTGTCTCAGCAAGCACATACACAAACACAGACACTCATTAAAGATGTTCCTGGAGTGATATGTTTATATGTGAAAGTATAGAGGTGATACTGAGGGGACAGGCGTGGATAGTGATAGCAATGGTAAGAGGTAACAGATGGTGATATTAAGCACTTAGGATAGCAATCATGTACAGGTAACAGGTGGTAGTGAAGAGCAGATGAAGTGTACAGGAGATGCTAGGCTAGTGCAGTGACAAGATGGTAATAGGTTCAAGAGCTTGCAATCTAAGTAGCGGTGCAGATGTTAGATGTAACAGTATAGTTCTTAGAGTAGCAATAGTCTTTAGTAAGCAGAGTAGTAGTGAAAGTAGATTAGGAAGGTATTCCCCTGTGGGGTACTTATCACTGGTAGGTTTGTAAGGAGAGGGTTCCGGCGGTGAGGTAATGATCTTGTAGCGAGATACAAGATGTTGTAGCAAGTCTTCAGTCAATCCAGGTATTAGGGAATAGCTGGAGGATTCGGCAGCGTTAGGTAATGCTGTAGCAAGCGGTTTGCACGAACACATGTGAGTGAATGCCAGCGGTTGAAATAGCCGCTCAGAGCGGCACTCACTGATGAGGTCATGGAATTTAAAGGGACAGGTACTAGATGCGTTCCACCTATCTATATGGTGGAACGTAATATACAAATAATAGGCTGGAAGGGTACCGCAGGTACCAGGATCTTACAGTCGGCCTGTATAGGCCCCAAAAAATAGCTCACATGGGTTTAACTGACAGCAAAGAACGTAGTATTTGATGGCAAGAGGTACAGTAGGCATTCACACAGTATACAAAAGTGTCAACATGTATAGGCCCCAAAAATTAGCTCACATGGGTTTACCTGACAGTTAAGAATGTAGTATTTGGTGGCTGAAGGTACATTAGGCATTCACAGGATACAGAAGTAAGTGTCGGACTGTTTAGGCCCCAAAAATTAGCTCACATGGGTTTAACTGACAGCAAAGAATGTAGTATTGGATGGCTAGAGGTACAGCAGGCATTCACACAGTTTACAGAAGTAAGTGTCGGCCTCTATAGCCCCCAAAAATTAGCTCACATGTGTTTACCTGACTGCTAAGAATGTAGTATTCTGTGGCTAAAGGTACATTAGGCATTCACAGGATACAGAAGTAAGTGTCGGCCATAAAAGGCCCCAGAAATGAGCCCACATGGGTTTACCTGACACTTACCTTCAGTCACAGAATACTACGTTCTTAGTTAAACCCATGTGGGCTAATTTTTGGGGCCTATACAGGCCGACACTTACTTCTGTACCCTGTGAATGCCTAATGTACCTTCAGCCACCAAATACTACGTTCTTAGCTGTCAGGCTAATTTTTGGGGACTTTTATGGCCGACACTTACTTCTGTATCCTGTGAATGCCTAATGTACCTTCAGCCACAGAATGCTAAATACATTCATTTTGACAAAAAAATTTCGGACAATTGGAGACCAAGTGCAGTGTCTAAAACCGGCTTTTTAAGACTCTAAAAGACAAAAATACAGTCATTTTTGACTAAAAAAGTTTTCCAGACCTTTGGTGACCAAATGCAGTTATTTTGGCTAAAAAAATGTTATTAGACACCTGGAGACCAAAAAAGAGTCATTTTGACCAAAGAAATTTTTTCAGGCCAAATGTCTAAAATCTTGTCTAAAACCGGCTTTTTAGGGCTCTAAAAGACAAAAATATAGTCATTTTGACAAAA
Source organism: Pelophylax lessonae (assembly GCF_965119305.1). NCBI lineage: Eukaryota > Metazoa > Chordata > Amphibia > Anura > Ranidae > Pelophylax > Pelophylax lessonae. The sequence continues at coordinate 283,313,586 of NC_138769.1, forward strand.
AAAATTTTCAGACCTTTGGTTACCAAATGCAGTTATTTTGACTAAAAAGGCTTTTTAGACACTTGGAGACCAAATAGAGTCATTTTGACCAAAAAATTTTTTTCAGGCCATTGGAGCCCAAATGGCCGGTTTTAGACAAATCTGGTCTAAAACAGGCATTTTAAGACTCTAAAAGACAAAAATACATTCATTTTGACTTAATTTTTTTTCAGACCTTTGGTGACCAAATGCAGTTATTTTGACTAAAAAAGGCTTTTTAGACACTTGGAGACCAGAATAGAGTAATTTTGACCAAAAAATGTTTTTCAGGCCATTGGAGCCAAATGTCTAAAATCTTGTCTAAAATCAGCTTTTTAATGCTCTAAAAGACAAAAATATAGTCATTAGGACTAAAAAAAATTTCAGACCTTTGGTGACCAAATGCAGTTATTTTGACTACAAAAGGGGACCAAAATAGAGTCATTTTGACCAAAAAAGCATTTTATAGTCAAAATAACTGCATTTGGTCACCAAAGGTCTGAAATTGTTTTTTTAGTCTAAATGACTATATTTTTGTCTTTTAGAGCCTTAAAAAGTCGGTTTTAGACAAGATTTTAGACAATTGGCTCCAATGGCCTGAATTTTTTTTTCGGTCAAAATGACTCTATTTTGGTCTCCAAGTGTCTAAAAGCCTTTTTTAGTCAAAATAACTGCATTTGGTCACCAAAGATCTGAAAAACAATTTAGACAAATTGACTCTATTTTTGTCTTTTAGAGCCTTAAAAAGCTGGTTTTAGACAAGATTTTAAACATTTGGGCTCCAATGGCATGAACATTTTTTTTGGTTAAAATGACTCTATTTTGGTCTCCAAGTGTCTAAAAATCTTTTTTTAGTATAAATAACTGCATTTGGTCACCAAAGGTCAGAAAAAAAAATAGTCAAAATGAATGTATTTTTGTCTTTTAGTGTCTTAAAAAGCCGGTTTTAGATCAGATTTGTCTAAAACCGGCAATTTGTGCTCCAATGGCTTAAAAATATTTTTGGTCAAAATGACTCTATTTTGGTCTCCAAGTGTCTAAAAGGCCTTTTTAGTCAAAATAACTCAATTTGGTAACCAAAGGTCTGAAAAAAAATTTTGTCAAAATGACTATAATTTTGTCTTTTAGAGCCATAAAAAGCCGGTTTTAGACAAGATTTTAGACATTTGGGCTCCAATGGCCCGAAAAAATTTCTTTGGTCAAAATGACTCTTTTTTGGTCTCCAGGTGTCTAAAAAGCTTTTTTTAGCCAAAATAACTGACAAACTTTTTTATTCAAAAATGACTGTATTTTTGTCTTTTAGAGTCTTAAAAAGCCGGTTTTAGACACTGCACTTGGTCTCCAATGGTCTGAAATTTTTTTTGTCAAAATGAATGTATTTAGCATTCTGTGGCTGAAGGTACATTAGGCATTAAATCCTACCAAAATGTGATGCGCCAGAAATATAATAAAAAAGTGATGACTTTAAATACAATAAATCATATCCAGTTCATAAGGCACTTAGCAATGTGTGTGCTTCCAATAAAGTGATATGAAGAGTGTCCCCGTATCCAATTGAAGAAAATCCAGTGATGAAAACAAGTTGTAAACACCAATTAGTGAATCCCTCCACCAGGTGAATTAGCCTCTCACCTTCCTAAAGGACCCAAACGGGCCAGCAATCACATGTATCATGGATCAGACTTCCAGGAAAGAGCCACACTGTATTGCACCTCGAGGGATCCCGGGACATATAAGAAACAGATGAAGAAATCTAGTGCTCTCTGCTTACTAATAAGGGTGTGCTTTATTAGAGAAAGGCAGATCAACTCACATTTGTTGGGCACTCAGCCGTGCCTGCTGTATAAGCGATGTCAGCGATCTGTTACCAGAGAGAGACTCTGCATCGGCCACGCACGCTCCGTCCCCCTAGTACATTAGGCATTCACAGTGTACAGAAGTAAGTGTCGGCCTGTATAGGCCCCAAAAATTAGCCCACATGGGTTTAACTAACAACGTAGTATTCTGTGACTGAAGGTAAGTGTCAGGTAACCCATGTGGGCTAATTTCTGGGGCCTTTTATGGCCGACACTTACTTCTGTATCCTGTGAATACCTAATGTACCTTTAGCCACAGAATTCTACGTTCTTAGCTGTCAGTAAAACCCATGTGGGCTTATTTTTGGGGACTATACAGGCCAACACTTACTTCTGTATCCTGTGAATGCCTAATGTACCTTCAGCCACCAAATACTACATTCTTAACTGTCAGGTAAACCCATGTGAGCTAATTTTTGGGGCCTATACATGCCGACACTTACTTCTCAAAAAGAGAGCCAACGAATAAAGGAAAAGCCAAAAGCCTACAGCTCCTGGTATTCCCAGGCTGTAGCGGAATGGACGCTGAGAGTGTGGCTTGTGTTGAAAGAATGACCATAATATTACTGAACAGTGTCCCTGAGGAAATATATAAAGATATATTGCAGATTGCTAGAATATGGCAGCAGTGTTTTATAGACCCCTGCTAGTGGGGTGGGGTTTGTTATTGTGAATACCGGCATTCCATTGTCCTATTGTTCCTGTCTGCCTTGTAAGCATATTATGGGATGTGTGTTTGTGTGGAATGACTCAAAGAGGGAGAGGGTTTTGGCAGAGTGTAGATCTCTTGTGTTTTCAATAAACAAGGCATTCTGAGTTGACTCCCAGCATATGTGTCCTCTAGTTCTTGGGAGGGAAGGATTGTATAACACTACCTGGATTGTTGCATGCTGTACCTGCTTAGTTGGATTTTTACCTGTTTTCCTGTCTACCAGCGGAGCCAATGTAGATTAAACTACTCCTCTGCTACACAGGCGGTCTCCCATCCAGGTACTAACCAGGCCTGATGCTGCTTACCTTCCGAGATCAAATGAGATCGGGCACGTTCAGGGTGATGTGGCCATAGGCAATCACCACTGCCACCCTCGACCCCTTTGAACTTGGCCATTGCAAGATGGCACCTCAGGAGAAACAAAAAGAAAGCCAAGGAATAAAGGAAAAGCCAGAACCCTACAGCACCTGGTATAACCAGAAAGTCCCCCATCCAGGTACTAACCAGGCCCGAACCTGCTTAGCTTCCAAGATCAGACGAGATAGGGCACGTTCAGGGTGATGTGGCTGTAGGCAATCACCCCTGCCACTCTCGACACCTTTGAACTTGGCCATGGCAAGATGGCACCTCAGGAGAAACAAAATGAAAGACAACGAATAAAGGAAAAGCCAAAAGCCTACAGAACCTGGTAGTCCCAGTCGGTCTCACATCCAGGTACTAACCAGGCCCGACCCTGCTTAGCTTCCGAGATCAGACGAGATCAGGCTCGTTCAGGGTGATGTGGCCGTAGGCGATCACCACTGCCACCCTCGACCCCTTTGAACTTGGCCATGGCAAGATGGCACCTCAGGAGAAACAAAAAGAAAGCCAAAGAATAAATGAAAAGCCAAAAGCCTGGGGGCGTGTCCTGACCATGGAGGAGTGAGGACGCACATTGCCTCGGCTCCGCACCCGCCACAGCCATTACCATTAGAATCCGCCAGCTTCCTACTTCCCTGTCGGCTCCAGCGATGCCCTCCCGACGCCGGACTGCCTCACAACCGCCGCGGCTGGATCGTTCCACGCCGGGCCGCATCCCGGCCTTCTTCCCCGAGGTCCGCGGCCGGGCTCCACAGCCACCCAAGATGGCGGCGGAGGAGACGCCGGCCTCACCGCATCCTACGGCCAGCCCTGCATGGAGCACGGACACTGGGCTCTCTCCACAGCGATCGGTGCATACCCCGATCCCTGCTGCCACCCCCTGCCTCTCGGAGTCCCAGGAGGGGGGTCCCGGTCTCACAGACACTCTGGGGGATGGGGACCTGAGGAGGCACATTTGGGCCCTTCCTACTAAGGCAGACCTGGACAGATTCATCTCCAGGGTTGAGACTGCCTTTAAAGAGGATATTGCTCAGCTGAAGGTGGACACTTCTCACTTGGGATCCCGGGTGGAGTCTGTAGAACAGCGCCTGGATGCAGCTCTCCCTATCATTTCCCAGTTACAGGCACCTGGGAAACTAAGGGGGAGTTGTGGAGATCCAATTAGTTAGGATTCTCCTTCTGGCCACCAGTAAACAGGTCAGGATCCACAGACGATGTGGCTAGGCAGGGGTGCTAGACCACTTTTGGAGGCGTTTGTCCCATTAACCGAACAGGAGCAATATAGGGTCTTTGGGTATGTGCCACTTCGTCACTTCCCTGATGAAGGTCAGTACCTGGTCCCAGAATGTCGTGATATAGGGACAGGACCAGAACTTGTGGCAAAGAGAAGGTCGTTCCGCGGAACATAACGGACAATTATGAGCATCCTGAATTGTTTTGTTTAGAGGTACATTAGGTATTCACACAGTATACAGAAGTAAGTGTCAGCATGTATAGGCCCCAAAAATTAGCTCACATGGGTTTACCTGACAGCTAAGTATGTAGTATTTGGAGGCTGAAGGTACATTAGGCATTCACAGGATACAGAAGTAAGTGTCGGCCTGTATAGTCCCCAAAAATTAGCCCACATGGGTTTAACTGACAGCTAAGAACGTAGTATTCTGTGGCTCAAGGTACATTAGTCATTCACAGTATACAGAAGTAAGTGTTGGCCTTTATAGACCCCAAAAATTAGCTCACATAGGTTTAACTGACAGCAAGGAACGTAGTATTTAAAGGATGGAAGTACATTAGGCATTCACAGGATATAGAAGTAAGTGTCGGCCTGTATAGGCCCCAAAAATTAGCTCACATGGGTTTAACTGACACCAAAGAACATAGTGTATTTGATGGCTGGAGGTACATCAGGCATTGACAGTATACAGAAGTAAGTGTCGGCCTGTTTAGGCCCCAAAAATTAGCTCACATAGGTTTAACTGACAGCAAAGAACGTATTATTGGATGGCTAGAGGTACATCAGGCATTCACACAGTATACAGAAGTAAGTGTCGGCCTGTATAGGCCCCAAAAATTAGCTCCCATGGGTTTACCTGACTGCTAAGAACGTAGTATTCTGTGGCTAAAGGTCCATTAGGCATTCACAGGATGCAGAAGTAAGTAGAAAATGTTAGGTGCCGACCCTAAATGCCAGTAAGCCAAGAAAGGTCCTGCCACATCCCTAAGGACATATGAGAAAAAAGTGTATCAAGTGGTATTGGTGTTCCAATACACCAGACCCTAAATGAGCCCCACAGGGAACTGTGTATTCTGAGGAAACACCCAACCTGGGACTTTGTAGGCAGGAGTTACTTGGCATGAATAGATAAATAAAAGACCAATTTAAAATATAATGATTTTATTAATACATGTGTACAAAATTGTTAAAAAAGACACAGATGCAAAGGCATCAAAAGACAGTCAATATAGAAAATATGTAATACATAAAATTATGAACCATATCCTAGAGTAGTGGGGTCACCCAGGTCCAACATGTTTCGCCGACTCTGCAGACTCTGACTTAAAAAGGCTTTTTAGACACTTGGAGACCAAAATAAAGTCATTTTGACCAAAAACTTTTTTCAGGCCATTGGAGCCCAAATGTCTAAAATCTTGTGTAAAACCGGCTTTTTAAGGCTCTAAAAGACAAAAATACAGTCATTTTGCCCAAAAAAATTTCAGACCTTTGGTGACCAAATGCCGTTATTTTGACTAACAAAAGGTTTTTAGACACTTGGAGACCAAAATAGAGTAATTTTGACCAAAACATTTTTTTCAGGCCATTGGAGCCAAATGTCTAAAATCTTGTCTAAAACCGGCTTTTTAAGGCTCTAAAAGACAAAAATATAGTCATTTTGACTAAATTTTTTTTCTGACCTTTGTTGACCAAATGCAGTTATTTTGACTAAAAAAGGATTTTAAGACACTTGGAGACCAAAATAGAGTAATTTTGACCGAAAATATCTTTTCAGGCCATTGGAGCCCAAATGGCTAGTTTTAGACAAATCTTATCTAAACCCGGCTTTTTAAGGCTCTAAAAGACAAAAATACAGTAATTTTGACTAAAAAAATGTTCAGACCTTTGGTGACCAAATGCCGTTATTTTGACTAAAAAGGATTTTTAGACACTTGGAGACCAAAATAGTCATTTTGACCAAAAAAATTTCAGGCCATTGAAGAGCAAAATGCAGTTATCTTGTCTAAAACTAGCTTTTTAAGACTCTAAAAGACAAAAATACAGTCATTTTGACTAAAAAAGTTTTTCAGACCTTTGGTGACCAAATGCAGTTATTTTGACTAAAAAAGGCTTTTTAGACACTTGGAGACCAAAATAGTTATTTTAACCCAAAAAAATTTTCAGGCCATTGGAGCCAAATGTCTAAAATCTTGTCTAAAACCGGCTTTTTAAGGCTCTAAAAGACAAAAATTGACAGCTAAGAATGTAGTATTCTGTGGCTGAAGGTACATTAGGCATTTACAGGATAAAGAAGTAAGTGTCGGCCATAAAAGGCCCCAAAAATTAGCCCAAATGGGTTTACCTGACAGCTAAGAACGTAGTATTCTGTGGCTGAAGGTACATTAGGCATTAACAGGATAAAGAAGTAAGTGTCGGCCATAAAAGGCCCCAAAAATTAGCCCACATCAGTTTACCTGACAACTAAGAACGTAGTATTTGGTGGCTGGAGGTACATTAGGCATTCACACAGTATACAGAAGTAAGTTAAGGTGCTCCTAAGGACACTCCAAACACCGATATCCCCGTGCAGGAAGTACCACCACCAAAGGTAAAGGTTGGCCTCTTACCACAATGATTTGACCCCCATGACAGAGATCAAAAACAGCATATTTCAACCTCCACTGGCAAATCCTGCACTGGCTCACTCTCTGATCACATCCACTTCCTCACAGATAGTTATAACATGTAAAGAGGGAAACAACTGCCATAGTGTAGTACCATTAAACAACTATATTGGACGCAATTCTCAAAGTGGCAACTCACATTTGGCTGTAGTTTGTATGGCGTGTTTAAATCAGGGTGTCCTCGAGGCTCGATTCCTGCCGAAAAAATGGCCGCCGCGTCCCCTCCGTGGTCTCAGTGTGACGCACCGCAGGCTCCTCCTACGCGTTTCATCAGAGACTGACGTCGTCAGGGGGTGTGGCCTGCAGTGAACGTCCACAATTTATGCGCTGACGGAGACGGATAGGCGGGGCAATAGACAGGTCCTGGATCCCGGAAGAAAGACACTTGCGTGTCAGCGACCGCAACCGGCATTTCACAAGAAGAGACATCCGGACTTAGAATGCGGTTCACGTGCGTACCAACGTCCGGAACCAAACATTAACCGGATGTCACATTAAGAGTCAATCAAGACCAATATTAGCACTCATACAATATTCAGTGCAAAATAAATCTTATGCAGATGGATACAGCATATGTAAGCCCAATTGAGCTAAACACACAAGTATCCATTAGCTTTGCATGATTAGATGGTCACAATGGACCACAGTGGAAACCGGCGCCATCTCTCAGCAGAAATAAAAAAATCGGGAGACTCCGACCACACCGCCAAATACAACACTAATACATAAAAGATATATTAGCAATATTACCAATCATAAATCTAAAATACATGATCTTAAATAAAAACATATTAAAAAGGCCTCTCAAAAAGAAAATACAGATAAAAACACATGAACTCATTTGTTATAGGCAACTAGTATACAGGCAATCTACCTTCAAACTATGAATTATGAATTATTGATGAAGGAATTGATGTCCCAATCAATATTGAGCCCGTGAGGGGCATAGGATTTGAGGCGGTAAATCCAACTGGTCTCCAACTGGGAGACCCCTCTCGTCAGATTGCTACCCCTCCAATTACCCGGGAATTTATCAATCCCCATAAAAATAGTGCCACTAGGATCTTTATTATGGCAGAGAGCATAGTGCCTCGACACGCTATGTTTAGAGAAAGCTTTTATAATATTAGCCACATGCTCGTTTAACCGTACATGCAGCTGGCGTATCGTGCGGCCCACGTATTCCAAACCACATGGGCAACGCAAAACATACAGGACATAGCGTGTAGAGCATGTAATGAATGGGCCAGGAGAAACAAAAAGAAAGCCAACGAATAAAGGAAAAGCCAAAAGGCTACAGCACCTGGTATTCCCAGGTGGTCTCCCATCCAGGTACTAACCAGGCCCGGCCCTGCTTTGCTTCCGAGATCAGGCGCATTCAGGGTGAGACAAAAATACAGTCATTTTGACCCCAAAAAAATTTTCAGACCATTGGAGACAAAATACAGTAATCTTGTCTAAAACCGGCTTTTTAAAACTCTAAAAGACAAAAATAAAGTAATTTTGACTAAAATAATTTTTTCAGACTTTTGGTGACCAAATGCAGTTATTTTGACTAAAAAAGGCTTTTAAGACACTTGGAGACCAAAATAGAGTCATTTTGACCAATAACATTTTCAGGGCATTGGAGAGCAAAATGCAGCGATCTTCACTAAAACCGGCTTTTTAAGACTCTAAAATACAAAAATTCAGTCATTTTGAATAAAAAAATGTTTCATTCACAGGATACAGAAGTAAGTGTCGGCCGTAAAAGGCCCCAAAAATTAGCCCACATGGGTTTACCTGACAGCTAAGAACGTAGTATTTGGTGGCTGAAGGTATATTAGGCATTCACAGGATACAGAAGTAAGTGTCGGCCTGTATAACCTCAAAAATTAGCCCACATGGGTTTAATTGACAGCTAAGAACGTAGTATTCTTTGGCTGAATGTACATTAGGCATTCACTGGATACAGAAGTAAGTGTCGGCCATAAAAGGCCCCAAAAAATAGCCCACATGGGTTTACATGATAGCTAAGAATGTAGTATTCTGTGGCTGAAGGTACATTAGGCATTTACAGGATAAAGAAGTAAGTGTCGGCCATAAAAGGCCCCACAAAATTAGCCCAAATGGGTTTACCTAAAAGCTAAGAACGTAGTATTCTGTGGCTGAAGGTACATTAGGCATTCACAGGGTACAGAAGTAAGTGTCGGCCTGTATAGGCCCCAAAAATGAGCCCAAATGGGTTTACCTGACAGCTAAGAATGTAGTATTCTGTGGCTGAAGGTACCTTAGGCATTCACAGGATAAAGAAGTAAGTGTCGGCCATAAAAGGCCCCAAAAATTAGCCCACATCAGTTTACCTGACAACTAAGAACGTAGTATTTGGTGGCTTGAGGTACATTAGGCATTCACACAGTATACAGAAGTAAGTGTCGGACTGTATAGGCCCCAAACATTAGCTCACATGGGTTTAACTGACAGCACAGAACGTAGTATTTGATGGCTGGAGGTACATTAGGCTTTCAAAGGATACAGAAGTAAGTGTCAGCCTGTATAGGCCCCAAAACCTAGCTCACATGGGTTTAACTGACAGCAAATAACATAGTGTATTTGATGGCTGAAGGTACATTAGGCATTCACAGTATACAGAAGCAAGTGTCGGACTGTATAGGCCCCAAAAATTAGCTCACATGGGTTTAACTGACAGCAAAGAACGTAGTGTATTTGATGGCTGGAGGTACATTAGGCATTCACAGTAGACTGAAGTAAGTGTCGGCCTGTATAGGCCCCAAACATTAGCTCACATGGGTTTAACTGACAGCACAGAACGTAGTATTTGATGGCTAGAGGTAAATTAGGCATTCACACAGGAGAAACAAAAAGAAAGCCAACGAATAACCTGAGGTGCCATCTTGCCATGGCCAAGTTCAAAGGGGTCGAGGGTGGTAGTGGTGCTCGGCTACGGCCACATCACCCTGAATGCACCCAATCTCGTCTGATCTCAGAAGCTAAGCAGGGTCGGGCCTGGTTAGTACCTGGATGGGAGACCGACTGGGAATACCAGGTGCTGTAGGCTTTTGGCTTTTCCTTTATTCGTTGGCTTTCTTTTTGTTTCTCCTGAGGTGCCATCTTGCCATGGCCAAGTTCAAAGGGGTCGAGGGTGGAAGTAGTGATCGCCTACGGCCACATCACCCTGAACACGCCCAATCTGGTCTGATCTCGGAAGCTAAGCAGGGTCGGGCCTGGTTAGTACCTGGATGGGAGACCGCCTGTGTAGCGGAGGAGTAGTTTAATCTACATGGGCTCTGCTGGTAGATAGGAAAACAGGTAATAATCCAACTAGGCAGGTACAGCATGCAACAATCCAGGTAGCGTTATACAATCCTTCCCTCCCACTAGATACCAGGTGCTGTAGGCTTTTCCTTTATTCGTTTGGCTTTCTTTTTGTTTCTCCCGAGGTGCCATATTGCCATGGCCAAGTTCAAAGGGGTCGAGGTTGGCATTTGTGATCGCCTACGGCCACATCACCCTGAAAGCGCCCGATCTCATCTGATCTCAGAAGCTAAGCAGGGTCAGGCCTGGTTAGTAGCTGGATGGGAGACTGCCTGGAAATACCAGGTGCTGTAGGCTTTTGGCTTTTCCTTGATTTGTTTGCTTTCTTTTTGTTTCTCCTGAGGTGCCATCTTGCCATGGCCAAGTTCAAAGGGGTCGAGGGTGGCAGTGGTCATCGCCTATGGCCACATCACCCTGAACACGCCCAAGCTCGTCTGATCTCAGAAGCTAAGCAGGGTCGTGCCTGGTTAGAACCTGGATGGGAAACCGCCTGGGAATACCAGGTGCTGTAGACTTTTGGCTTTTCCTTTATTCGTTGGCTTTCTTTTTGTTTCTCCTGAGGTGCCATCTTGCCATGGCAAAGTTCAAAGGGGTCGAGGGTGGCAGTGGTGATTGCCTACGGCCACATCACCCTGAACGTGCCCTATCTTGTCTGATCTTGGAAGCTAAGCAGGGTCGGGCCTGGTTAGTACCTGGATGGGAGACCGCCTGGGAATACCAGGTGCTGTAAGGCTTTTGGCTTTTCCTTTTTTTTTTTTAAATTTTGTAATATAACACGTGAGTATCAACAACAGAAAAGGTACAATTAAATACAGACATTATGCAAATTAGGGCAGGGCGGTCCAGAGTCAAAAGAGCATGGAAACTGATGGGGAATGTGAGAGTGGGGGAGAGTTCTTGGGCGAGTCCTGGAACGTAAATGTATATTGATCCATAGAGGGGTCGGATTTGGAGAAGGAGTACTTGACGTAATTGTCCCATTTCTGTAGAAATGATTTCCGTGAGGATGGGGCTGAAAAATCCGTGTTGAGGCGGTCAATGGAAAGAAGTGTGGAAAGCTCTTATCTGACATTAACAGGATAAAGAAGTAAGTGTCGGCCATAAAAGGCCCCAAAAATTAGCCCACATCAGTTTACCTGACAACTAAGAACGTAGTATTTGGTGGCTGGAGGTACATTAGGCATTCACACAGTATACAGAAGTAAGTTAAGGTGCTCCTAAGGACACTCCAAACACCGATATCCCCGTGCAGGAAGTACCACCACCAAAGGTAAAGGTTGGCCTCTTACCACAATGATTTGACCCCCATGACAGAGATCAAAAACAGCATATTTCAACCTCCACTGGCAAATCCTGCACTGGCTCACTCTCTGATCACATCCACTTCCTCACAGATAGTTATAACATGTAAAGAGGGAAACAACTGCCATAGTGTAGTACCATTAAACAACTATATTGGACGCAATTCTCAAAGTGGCAACTCACATTTGGCTGTAGTTTGTATGGCGTGTTTAAATCAGGGTGTCCTCGAGGCTCGATTCCTGCCGAAAAAATGGCCGCCGCGTCCCCTCCGTGGTCTCAGTGTGACGCACCGCAGGCTCCTCCTACGCGTTTCATCAGAGACTGACGTCGTCAGGGGGTGTGGCCTGCAGTGAACGTCCACAATTTATGCGCTGACGGAGACGGATAGGCGGGGCAATAGACAGGTCCTGGATCCCGGAAGAAAGACACTTGCGTGTCAGCGACCGCAACCGGCATTTCACAAGAAGAGACATCCGGACTTAGAATGCGGTTCACGTGCGTACCAACGTCCGGAACCAAACATTAACCGGATGTCACATTAAGAGTCAATCAAGACCAATATTAGCACTCATACAATATTCAGTGCAAAATAAATCTTATGCAGATGGATACAGCATATGTAAGCCCAATTGAGCTAAACACACAAGTATCCATTAGCTTTGCATGATTAGATGGTCACAATGGACCACAGTGGAAACCGGCGCCATCTCTCAGCAGAAATAAAAAAATCGGGAGACTCCGACCACACCGCCAAATACAACACTAATACATAAAAGATATATTAGCAATATTACCAATCATAAATCTAAAATACATGATCTTAAATAAAAACATATTAAAAAGGCCTCTCAAAAAGAAAATACAGATAAAAACACATGAACTCATTTGTTATAGGCAACTAGTATACAGGCAATCTACCTTCAAACTATGAATTATGAATTATTGATGAAGGAATTGATGTCCCAATCAATATTGAGCCCGTGAGGGGCATAGGATTTGAGGCGGTAAATCCAACTGGTCTCCAACTGGGAGACCCCTCTCGTCAGATTGCTACCCCTCCAATTACCCGGGAATTTATCAATCCCCATAAAAATAGTGCCACTAGGATCTTTATTATGGCAGAGAGCATAGTGCCTCGACACGCTATGTTTAGAGAAAGCTTTTATAATATTAGCCACATGCTCGTTTAACCGTACATGCAGCTGGCGTATCGTGCGGCCCACGTATTCCAAACCACATGGGCAACGCAAAACATAAAGGACATAGCGTGTAGAGCATGTAATGAATGGGCCAGGAGAAACAAAAAGAAAGCCAACGAATAAAGGAAAAGCCAAAAGGCTACAGCACCTGGTATTCCCAGGTGGTCTCCCATCCAGGTACTAACCAGGCCCGGCCCTGCTTTGCTTCCGAGATCAGGCGCATTCAGGGTGAGACAAAAATACAGTCATTTTGACCCCAAAAAAATTTTCAGACCATTGGAGACAAAATACAGTAATCTTGTCTAAAACCGGCTTTTTAAAACTCTAAAAGACAAAAATAAAGTAATTTTGACTAAAATAATTTTTTCAGACTTTTGGTGACCAAATGCAGTTATTTTGACTAAAAAAGGCTTTTAAGACACTTGGAGACCAAAATAGAGTCATTTTGACCAATAACATTTTCAGGGCATTGGAGAGCAAAATGCAGCGATCTTCACTAAAACCGGCTTTTTAAGACTCTAAAATACAAAAATTCAGTCATTTTGAATAAAAAAATGTTTCATTCACAGGATACAGAAGTAAGTGTCGGCCGTAAAAGGCCCCAAAAATTAGCCCACATGGGTTTACCTGACAGCTAAGAACGTAGTATTTGGTGGCTGAAGGTATATTAGGCATTCACAGGATACAGAAGTAAGTGTCGGCCTGTATAACCTCAAAAATTAGCCCACATGGGTTTAATTGACAGCTAAGAACGTAGTATTCTTTGGCTGAATGTACATTAGGCATTCACTGGATACAGAAGTAAGTGTCGGCCATAAAAGGCCCCAAAAAATAGCCCACATGGGTTTACATGATAGCTAAGAATGTAGTATTCTGTGGCTGAAGGTACATTAGGCATTTACAGGATAAAGAAGTAAGTGTCGGCCATAAAAGGCCCCACAAAATTAGCCCAAATGGGTTTACCTGAAAGCTAAGAACGTAGTATTCTGTGGCTGAAGGTACATTAGGCATTCACAGGGTACAGAAGTAAGTGTCGGCCTGTATAGGCCCCAAAAATGAGCCCAAATGGGTTTACCTGACAGCTAAGAATGTAGTATTCTGTGGCTGAAGGTACCTTAGGCATTCACAGGATAAAGAAGTAAGTGTCGGCCATAAAAGGCCCCAAAAATTAGCCCACATCAGTTTACCTGACAACTAAGAACGTAGTATTTGGTGGCTTGAGGTACATTAGGCATTCACACAGTATACAGAAGTAAGTGTCGGACTGTATAGGCCCCAAACATTAGCTCACATGGGTTTAACTGACAGCACAGAACGTAGTATTTGATGGCTGGAGGTACATTAGGCTTTCAAAGGATACAGAAGTAAGTGTCAGCCTGTATATGCCCCAAAACCTAGCTCACATGGGTTTAACTGACAGCAAATAACATAGTGTATTTGATGGCTGAAGGTACATTAGGCATTCACAGTATACAGAAGCAAGTGTCGGACTGTATAGGCCCCAAAAATTAGCTCACATGGGTTTAACTGACAGCAAAGAACGTAGTGTATTTGATGGCTGGAGGTACATTAGGCATTCACAGTAGACTGAAGTAAGTGTCGGCCTGTATAGGCCCCAAACATTAGCTCACATGGGTTTAACTGACAGCACAGAACGTAGTATTTGATGGCTAGAGGTAAATTAGGCATTCACACAGGAGAAACAAAAAGAAAGCCAACGAATAACCTGAGGTGCCATCTTGCCATGGCCAAGTTCAAAGCGGTCGAGGGTGGTAGTGGTGCTCGGCTACGGCCACATCACCCTGAACGCACCCAATCTCGTCTGATCTCAGAAGCTAAGCAGGGTCGGGCCTGGTTAGTACCTGGATGGGAGACCGACTGGGAATACCAGGTGCTGTAGGCTTTTGGCTTTTCCTTTATTCGTTGGCTTTCTTTTTGTTTCTCCTGAGGTGCCATCTTGCCATGGCCAAGTTCAAAGGGGTCGAGGGTGGAAGTAGTGATCGCCTACGGCCACATCACCCTGAACACGCCCAATCTGGTCTGATCTCGGAAGCTAAGCAGGGTCGGGCCTGGTTAGTACCTGGATGGGAGACCGCCTGTGTAGCGGAGGAGTAGTTTAATCTACATGGGCTCTGCTGGTAGATAGGAAAACAGGTAATAATCCAACTAGGCAGGTACAGCATGCAACAATCCAGGTAGCGTTATACAATCCTTCCCTCCCACTAGATACCAGGTGCTGTAGGCTTTTCCTTTATTCGTTGGCTTTCTTTTTGTTTCTCCTGAAGTGACATCTTGCTATGGCCAAGTTCAAAGGGGTCGAGGATTGCAGTGGTGATCACCTATGGCTACATCACCCTGAACACACCCCATCTCGTCTGATCTTGGAAGCTAAGCAGGGTCAGGCCTGTTTAGTACCTGGATGGGAGACCGCCTGGGAATACCAGGTGCTGTAGACTTTTGGCTTTTGCTTTATTCGTTGGCTTTCTTTTTGTTTCTCCTGAGGTGCCATCTTGCCATGGCCAAGTTCAAAGGGGTCAATGGTGGCAGTGGTTATTGCCTATGGCCACATCACCCTTAACGCGCCCGATCTCGTCTGATCTCGGAAGCTAAGCAGGGTCAGGCCTGTAACCAGGATGGGAGACTGCCTGGGAATACCAAGTGCTGTAGACTTTTGGCTTTTGCTTTATTCGTTGGCTTTCTTTCTGTTTCTCCTGAGGTGCCATCTTGCCATGGCCAAGTTCAAAGGGGTCAATGGTGGCAGTGGTTATTGCCTATGGCCACATCACCCTGAACGCACCTGATTTCGTCTGATTTCGTCTGATCTCAGAAGCTAAGAAGGGTCAGGCCTGGTTAGTACCTGGATGGGAGACCACCTGGGAATACCAGGTGCTGTAAGCTTTTGGCTTTTCCTTTATTCGTTGGCTTTATTTTTGTTTCTCCTAAGGAACCATCTTGCCATGACCAAGTTCAAAGGGGTCGAGGGTGGCAGTGGTGATCGCCTACGGCCACATCAACCTGAACGCGCCTGATCTTGGAAGCTAAGTAGCGTCAGGCCTGGTTACTACCTGGATGGGAGACTGATTGTGTAGCGGAGTAGTAGTTTAATCTACATTGGCTCCGCTGGTAGACAGGAAAACAGGTAATAATCCAACTAAGCAGGTACAGCATGCAACAATCCAGGTAGTGTTATACAATCCTTCCCTCCCAAGAACTGGGAGTCAACTCAGAATGCCTTTTTTTTTGAAAACACAAGAGATCTACACTCTGCCAAAACCCTCTCCCTCTTTGAGTCATTCCACACAAACACACATCCCATAATATGCTTACAAGGCAGACAGGAACAATAGGACAATGGAATGCCGGTATTCACAATAACAAACCCCACCCCACTAGCAGGGGTCTATGAAACACTGCTGCCATATTCTAGCAATCTGCAATATATCTTTATATATTTCCTCAGGGACACTGTTCAGTAATATTATGGTCATTCTTTCAACACAAGCCAGACTCTCAGCGTCCATTCCGCTACAGCCTGAGAATACCAGGTGCTGTAGGCTTTTGGCTTTTCCTTTATTCGTTGGCTTTCTTTTTGAGAAGTTTGTGTCGGCCTGTATAGGCCCCAAAAAATAGCTCACATGGGTTTAACTGACAGCAAAGAACGTAGTATTTGATGGCAAGAGGTACATTAGGCATTCACAGGATACAGAAGTAAGCGTCGGACTGTTTAGGCCCCAAAAATTAGCTCACATGGGTTTAACTGACAGCAAAGAATGTAGTATTGGATGGCTAGAGGTACAGCAGGCAGAGTCATTTTGACCAAAAAATGTTTTTCAGGCCATTGGAGCCAAATGTCTAAAATCTTGTCTAAAACCAGCTTTTTAATGCTCTAAAAGACAAAAATATAGTTATTTGGACTAAAAAAATTTCAGACCTTTGGTGACCAAATGCAGTTATTTTGACTACAAAAGGAGACCAAAATAGAGTCATTTTGACCAAAATTTTTTTTCAGGCCAAAATTTTTTTTCAGGCCATTTTTTTTCCAGACCATTTTGACCCAAAAAATTTTTCAGGCGATTGGAGCCCAAATAGCCAGTTTTAGACAAATCTCTAAGGCTCTAAAAGACAAAAATACATTCATTTTGACTAAATTTATTTTTCAGACCTTTGGTGACCAAATGCAGTTATTTATACTAAAAAGGGCTCTTTAGACACTTGGAGACCAAAATAGAGTCATTTTGACCAAAAAGATTTTCAGGCCATTGGAGCCAAAATGTCTAAAATCTTGTTTTTTGGTCAAAATGACTCTATTTTGGTCTCCCAGTGTCTAAAAAGCCTTTTTCTAGTCAAATAACTGCATTTAGTCACCAAAGATCTGAAAAACAATTTAGTCAAATTGACTCTATTTTTGTCTTTTAGAGCCTTAAAAAGCCAGTTTTAGACAAGATTTTAGACATTTGGGCTCCAATGGCATGAACATTTTATTGGTAAAATGACTCTCTTTTGGTCTCCAAGTGTCTAAAAATCTTTATTTTTGTCTTTTAGAACCCTAAAAAGCCGGTTTTAGACAAGATTTTAGACATTTGGGCTCCAATGGCCTGAAAAAATTTCTTTGGTCAAAATGACTCTTTTTTTGTCTCCAGGTGTCTAATAACCTTTTTTTAGCCAAAATAACTGCATTTGGTCACCAAAGGTCTGTCAAACTTTTTTAGTCAAAAATGACTGTATTTTTGTCTTTTAGAGTCTTAAAAAGCCGGTTTTAGACACTGCACTTGGTCTCCAATTGTCCAAAATTTTTTTGTCAAAATGAATGTATTTAGCATTCTGTGGCTGAAGGTACATTAGGCATTCACAGGATACAGAAGTAAGTGTCGGCCATAAAAGTCCCCAAAAATTAGCCTGACAGCTAAGAACGTAGTATTTGGTGGCTGAAGGTACATTAGGCATTCACAGGGTACAGAAGTAAGTGTCGGCCTGTATAGGCCCCAAAAATTAGCTCACATGGGTTTAACTGACCGCAAAGAATGTAGTAAATCCGCTCGGGCGAGCTCGTCTTTTATGGCTTCAGATAACCCAAGCCTGAACTGGGTTCGCAAAGATGCATCATTCCACCCTGAATCAAGGGTCCATCTCTTGAACTCTGCTACGAAATCTTCAACAGGTCTCCTTCCTTGTTTTAAAGCCCTCAATTGGCTGTCAGCAGTACTCTGCCTATTAGAGTCTTCATATAGGCTAGAGAGCTCTGCTAAAAACGTAGGATAGGAGTTGAGAAGAGGGTCATTTTTCTCAATAAGAGAGTCTGCCCAAGCCCGTGGATCACCTGACATATATGATATAGTGGTGCAGACTTGTGGAGGGTTTATTTTGGGCTCGGGGGGTTGGGCAGCAGTGAGCTGTCTCAAGGTCTGGTTTTCATTCAGAATTAATGAATTTACCTTTTGTGTTAGTTGTATCACATGTGTAGCTATTTCCGCTGAATCCATTTTTCGGGTTCGTGCAATCTGTAACGCTCCGGCGTTTATTTGTGTGGTGTGGATTTGCAGCTGCGGAAGTTACACTCAGTAGTCATGTAGAGATGTGTTGAACTACCATATCCAACTCTCAAGACTCATCATTGTGCATCAGCCTGTCTCAGCAAGCACAAACACAAACACAGACACTCATTAAAGATGTTCCTGGAGTGATATGTTTATATGTGAAAGTATAGAGGTGATGCCTTGATACAACTTAGTATCAAAATAGACAGACGATTGCGAGAGAGGAAGGCTGAGAAAATGGGAATCCCATTACCCAACCCTTCTCGGGAGTCGTCCTTCGATCCTACTCCTATGGAGGTAGGAACCATCCGCCCACCAATATCATCTACTGAAAAGACCAGGAGAAAAACAGAAAATCTCTGTATGTACTGCGCCTCCGCCGAACATTTGATAAGCGTTTGTCCCCTTGTCCACAAGAAAAAGGGTGAGTGTGCACAGGTCTTGCTGGGGGGATTAACGACTTCTTTTACTAATCCCTATCTCTTTATTCGTTTGATCCTACAGTGGGACCAAATTAGGATCACCACCAAGGCCATGATCGACACAGGATCTTGTGGGAACTACATTGACACTAGTTTTGTTGCTTTAAATAAAATACCTATTATTTCAAAACCCAAACCTGTCTCTGTTAGTTTGATTAACGGTATTCCGTTATCTTCTGGTCCAATTACCACTCAGACACAAGCACTCCTTGCTACTGCTAACGAGTCTCATGTTGAGACCACCACGTTTGATGTGTTACCCTCACCACATTTTCCCATTATTTTGGGACTTCCCTGGTTACATATACATCAACCAACTATTGATTGGAAGACACGGTCCCTAACCTTCCCTTCTCACTATTGCGAGACCACGTGTAACCTCCAATCTCAAAAGAAAATCCTGTCCATGGTGTCAGAGGAAATTACACCACCACCATGCTATCAGGATTTATCAGAAGTCTTCCTTGAGAAAAATGCTCAAGTGTTGCCTCCCCATAGGGACAACGATTGTTCTATTGACCTACTCCCTAATAGTAAGCTACCTTTCGGTCATGTTTATCCTCTTTCTCAGGATGAACTTTCTCATCTCAAGGAATACTTGGATGAGAACTTAGCGAAAGGGTTCATTAGACCCTCTACTTCCTCTACAGCTGCAGGACTTTTCTTTGTCCGCAATAAGGTTTTAAGCCTTCGGCCTATTATTGACTATAGTCAATTAAATATTATTACGATAAAGGATCGCTATCCCTTACCTCTCATCCCGGAACTGATTGAACAAGTGCGTGGAGCCACTTACTTCTCAAAGTTAGACCTTAAAGGGGCTTACAATCTCATCCGCATCCGTAGTGGGGATGAGTGGAAGACAGCATTCAGAACTAGATACGGACTATTCGAATATCTAGTGATGCCGTTTGGGTTGTATTACACAAGCATTTCAGCGGTTCATAAACGACATCTTCCGAGATCTACTCGATGTCTGTGTCGTAGTATATCTGGACGATATACTCATTTACTCTCAATCCTTGTCTGAACATAAAAGACATGTAAGACTTGTGTTGTCCAGATTGCTCGCACACAACTTGTACGTAAAACTGAAGAAATGCCTATTCCATAAGGAAGAGGTGTTATTCTTAGGATACATCATATCTAAGAACAGCATCAAGATGGATATGAGCAAGATATCCTGTATTCTGGATTGGCCTGTACCAACAACTCGTAAGGCCTTACAACGATTTCTTGGATTCTCAAACTTCTATAGGAAGTTCATCAAGAACTTCTCGTCTATTGTGAGACCACTCACACAACTTACAAGTGTTAAGCAAACATTTAAATGGTCTGAAGAAGCAAATAAAGCGTTCAGCTTGTTGAAATCAAGCTTCATTACCGCTCCCATACTACGCCATCCAGACCCATCCCTCCAATACATCCTGGAGGTAGATGCGTCAAATATGGCTGTAGGAGCAGTTCTTTCCCAAGGACCTACGAATACTTCACCACTTCATCCAGTTGCCTTCTTCTCTAAATCACTAAGTAACCCAGAGGTGAACTACCCAGTGGGTGAAAAAGAGTTACTTGCCATGAAGTTGGCACTGGAGAATTGGCGACATCTACTTGAGGGCACCCGGTTGCCAATACTCATATATACAGACCATAAAAACCTCCAATATCTCCAGACCAACAAGACCCTTTCCCACCGACAGGTACGTTGGTCGCTATTCTTCCTAAGATTGAATTTCTTAGTGACCTATACACCTGCAGACAAAAACAAGAAGGCAGATGCGTTATCACGGTTAACCGAAGATAACTGTGCCGAAATTCCTTCATTACCTATAATACCCCATGACCGTATTATTGGTGTTGTTCGTCCCTTAAAGGAAGAGATTCTGCACAGTCTAAGACTGGATTCACCACCACCTCAACTAAGTACTGATGCAGAAGGCTTCCGCTACTTTAACGACAAACTCTACATACCTCCCGGTATGCGTACCAAAATCTTGGAGTTATCCCATGACGTACCTATGGCAGGACATATGGGTATGACTAAGACATTTAATTTGCTCACTAGGCAATTTTGGTGGCCTGGGATGAAGACGTCTGTACAAAAATTCATTTCTTCATGTGACATCTGTGCAAGGTCCAAAATTGACACTACAAAACCTTCTGGTTTACTTTGCAGTCTACCAATACCCAAAGTTCCATGGTAAGTTGTTTCTTTAGACTCCATAGTGGAATTACCACCGTCCAAGGGATTCACTACCATCCTAGTGTCAGTGGACCATCTGACAAAAATGGCACATTTCATTCCCATTCGCAGACTACCTTCATCTAAGGAAACAGCGGAATTGCTAGTAAAATATGTGTTCAAACTACATGGAATTCCAAAGACTCTTTTATCTGACCGGGGCTCGCAGTTCATCTCTAAGTTTTGGCAAGCTCTATGCCACATACTGCGCATTGAGCGAAAACTTACTTCCCCCTATCACCCGCAGACCAACGGACAAACTGAAAGAGTCAACCAGTGTATTGAAAAATATTTGCGTTGCTACACCTCATACCTACAGGATGATTGGGTGGACCTCCTCCCTCTGGCAGAATTTGCTTATAACAATGCAACCCACAGTACTACTAAGCAAAGTCCGTTCTACCTGAACTATGGTTTCCATCCCACAATTCTTCCACCACGCATCCTACCATCAAGTAACCCAGTAGCCTCTAACTATCTCACCCAAATAAAAGACTCTTTGGGCTTACTTAACACCACCATCTCACATGCTCATAGCCAACAAAAGAGGTACTATGACCTCCGCAGAAGACCTTCACCTCAATATGCTATTGGGGATCTTGTTTGGCTATCTACGAGGAACTTGAGGTTGAAAATTCCTAGTAAAAAGCTTGGACCTCTATTCCTGGGACCTTTCCCAATTGAGAAGCTCATTGGGGAATCTGCAGTTCGACTCACTTTACCGGCAGATCTTAAAATACACCCCACGTTCCATGTATCTCTATTGAAGCCACATACACCCAACCAAGGGATTAGACCTACCATCGCGCCTCCACCTCCAATACAAGTTGAAGGTGGAGAAGAATTTGAGATTAAAGAAATTTTGGATTCTCCTATCCACAGAGGAAAGCTCCAATATTTCATAAGATGGAAAAATTATGGTCCCCAAGATGACACCTGGTTGGATGCTTCTGACGTCCACGCACCCAGGCTTATACGAAGGTTACACTCCAAATACCCGGAGAGACCAGTGTTATAGGCCTTCCGGAGCCGGCCTTAGGGGGGGGTACTGTAAGATCCTGGTACCTGCGGTACCCTTCCAGCCTATATTTTGTACATTACGTTCCACCATATAGATAGGTGGAACGCATCTAGTACCTGTCCCTTTAAATTCCATGACCTCTTCAGTGAGTGCCGCTCTGAGCGGCTATTTCAACCGCCGGCATTCACTCACATGTGTTCGTGCAAACCGCTTGCTACAGCATTACCTAACGCTGCCGAATCCTCCAGCTATTCCCTAATACCTGGATTGACCGAAGACTTGCTACAACATCTTGTATCTCGCTACAAGATCATTACCTCACCGCCGGAACCCTCTCCTTACAAACCTACCAGTGATAAGTACCCCACAGGGGAATACCTTCCTAATCTACTTTCACTACTACTCTGCTTACTAAAGACTATTGCTACTCTAAGAACTATACTGTTACATCTAACATCTGCACCGCTACTTAGATTGCAAGCTCTTGAGCCTATTACCATCTTGTCACTGCACTAGCCTAGCATCTCCTGTACACTTCATCTGCTCTTCACTACCACCTGTTACCTGTACATGATTGCTATCCTAAGTGCTTACTATCACCATCTGTTACCTCTTACCATTGCTATCACTATCCACGCCTGTCCCCTCAGTATCACCTCTATACTTTCACATATAAACATATCACTCCAGGAACATCTTTAATGAGTGTCTGTGTTTGTGTATGTGCTTGCTGAGACAGGCTGATGCACAATGATGAGTCTTGAGAGTTGGATATGGTAGTTCAACACATCTCTACATGACTACTGAGTGTAACTTCCGCAGCTGCAAATCCACACCACACAAATAAACGCCGGAGCGTTACACCGACACAAACTTCTCAAAAAGAAAGCCAACGAATAAAGGAAAAGCCAAAAGCCTACAGCACCTGGTATTCCCAGGCTGTAGCGGAATGGACGCTGAGAGTGTGGCTTGTGTTGAAAGAATGACCATAATATTACTGAACAGTGTCCCTGAGGAAATATATAAAGATATATTGCAGATTGCTAGAATATGGCAGCAGTGTTTCATAGACCCCTGCTAGTGGGGTGGGGTTTGTTATTGTGAATACCGACATTCCATTGTCCTATTGTTCCTGTCTGCCTTGTAAGCATATTATGGGATGTGTGTTTGTGTGGAATGACTCAAAGAGGGAGAGGGTTTTGGCAGAGTGTAGATCTCTTGTATTTTCAATAAACAAGGCATTCTGAGTTGTCCTTTATTCATTGGCTTTCTCTTTGTTTCTCCTGAGGTGCCATCTTGGCATGGCCAAATTCAAAAGGGTCGAGGGTGGCAGTGGTGATTGCCTAAGGCCACATCACCTTTAATGCGCTCAATCTGGTCTGATCTTGGAAGCTAAGCAGGATTGGGCCTGGTTAGTACCTGGAGGGGGGACTGCCTGGCAATACCAGGTGCTGTAGGCTTTTGGCTTTTTCTTTATTCGTTGGCTTTCTTTTTGTTTCTCCTGAAGTGACATCTTGCCATGGCCAAGTTCAAAGGGGTCGAGGGTGGTACTGTGTAATGTTCTGGTACCTCTGGTACCCTTATTCCACTTTTCATTCCGCGTATGCGTCCCACCATTCTCTTCTGGTAGGTGCGCATACACCTTTAAGACCGATGCTGTCATCACTGAGCGCCGCAGAGCGGCTATTTCAACCGCCGGCGTTCTCACTCACATGTTCATTCAACCTGCCTTGCATCTATGCTTACAAGCGTGTCTCGCTGTGGAACCTCGCTACAGATCCCTGTATCTCGCTACCAGGATCACTTCCTCAGACCCGAACCTCGCTACTGATCCCTGTATCTCGCTACTGGATCACTTCCTCATCACCGGACCCTTCTACTACTATACTATAGTGATAAGTACCCCGCAGGGGAAACCTCCATAACTTACACTACTACTATTGCATTAAGGACTGTTACTACCTATCCATACTATCCTATCATCTGCACTGTTACATAGATTGCTAGCTCTTGAGACTACTACCATCTATCTGCATAGATTGCTAGCTCTCCTGTCTACTACCATCTATCATCTGCACTGCTGCATAGATTGCTAGCTCTCCTGTCTACTACTATCTATCCTTGCACTGGGTTAGTCTATCCTTGTATTTGTCATCTGCTGTCCTCACCACCTGTTAGCATACTCGATACTAACCTATCTGCATTCCTAAATACCATCTTGAACTCTCCTGTACAAACCTATCAAGTGCTTACCATCCTTGTCACTGTTCACACCTGTCCCTTCAGCACATCACCTTCATACTATCATATACATCCTATCACTCCAGGAACATCTCAATGAGTGTGTATATATCTGTATGTTGAAGCTGACAGGCCCACGGTGATGAGTCCTGGAGAGTTGGATCTGGTATTCAACACATCTCTACATGACTACTGAGTGGAGATTTTGCAGCTGTAAATCCAGCCTATAACAAAACGCAGGAGCGTTACACACTGGTGATCACCTATGGCTACATCACCCTGAACACACCCCATCACGTCTGATCTCGGAAGCTAAGCAGGGTCAGGCCTGGTTAGTACCTGGATGGGAGACCGCCTGGGAATACCAGGTGCTGTAGACTTTTGGCTTTTGCTTTATTCGTTGGCTTTCTTTTTGTTTATCCTGAGGTGCCATCTTGCTATGGCCAAGTTCAAAGGGGTCAATGGTGGCAGTGGTTATTGCCTATGGCCACATCACCCTTAACGCGCCTGATCTCGGAAGCTAAGCAGGGTCAGGCCTGTAACCAGGATGGGAGACCACCTGGGAATACCAAGTGCTGTAGACTTTTGGCTTTTCCTTTATTCGTTGGCTTTCTTTTTGTTTCTCCTGAGGAGCCATCTTGCCATGGCCAAGTTCAAAGGGGTCGAGGGTAGCAGTGGTGATCGCCTACGGCCACATCACCCTGAACGCGCCTGATCACGGAAGCTAAGCAGGGTCGGGCCTGGTTAGTACCTGAAGGGGAGACCGCCTGGGAATACCAAGTGCTGTAGGCTTTTGGCTTTTCATTTATTCGTTGACTTTCTTTTTGTTTCTCCTGAGGAGCCATCTTGCCATGGCCAAGTTCAAAGGGGTCGAGGGTGACAGTGGTGGTTGCCTATGGCCACATCACCCTGAATGCGCCCGATCTCATTTGATCTCGGAAGCTAAGTAGCATCAGGCCTGGTTAGTACCTGGATGGGAGACCGCCTGTGTAGCGGAGGAGTAGTTTAATCTACATTGGCTCCGCTGGTAGACAGGAAAACAGGTAATAATCCAACTAAGCAGGTACAGCATGCAACAATCCAGGTAGTGTTATACAATCCTTCCCTCCTAAGAACTAGATGACACATAAGCTGGGAGTCAACTCAGAATGCCTTGTTTATTGAAAACACAAGAGATCTACACTCTGCCAAAACCCTCTCCCTCTTTGAGTCATTCCACACAAACACACATCCCATAATATGCTTACAAGGCAGACAGGAACAATAGGACAATGGAATGTCGGTATTCACAATACAAACCCCACCACACTAGCAGGGGTCTATGAAACACTGCTGCCATATTCTAGCAATCTGCAATATATCTTTATATATTTCCTCAGGGACACTGTTCAGTAATATTATGGTCATTCTTTCAACACAAGCCACACTCTCAGCGTCCATTCCGCTACAGCCTGGGAATACCAGGTGCTGTAGGCTTTTGGCTTTTCCTTTATTCGTTGGCTTTCTTTTTGAGAAGTTTGTGTCTGTGTAACGCTCCGGCGTTTATTTGTGTGGTGTGGATTTGCAGCTGCGGAAGTTACACTCAGTAGTCATGTAGAGATGTGTTGAACTACCATATCCAACTCTCAAGACTCATCATTGTGCATCAGCCTGTCTCAGCAAGCACATACACAAACACAGACACTCATTAAAGATGTTCCTGGAGTGATATGTTTATATGTGAAAGTATAGAGGTGATACTGAGGGGACAGGCGTGGATAGTGATAGCAATGGTAAGAGGTAACAGATGGTGATATTAAGCACTTAGGATAGCAATCATGTACAGGTAACAGGTGGTAGTGAAGAGCAGATGAAGTGTACAGGAGATGCTAGGCTAGTGCGGTGACAAGATGGTAATAGGTTCAAGAGCTTGCAATCTAAGTAGCGGTGCAGATGTTAGATGTAACAGTATAGTTCTTAGAGTAGCAATAGTCTTTAGTAAGCAGAGTAGTAGTGAAAGTAGATTAGGAAGGTATTCCCCTGTGGGGTACTTATCACTGGTAGGTTTGTAAGGAGAGGGTTCCGGCGGTGAGGTAATGATCTTGTAGCGAGATACAAGATGTTGTAGCAAGTCTTCAGTCAATCCAGGTATTAGGGAATAGCTGGAGGATTCGGCAGCGTTAGGTAATGCTGTAGCAAGCGGTTTGCACGAACACATGTGAGTGAATGCCAGCGGTTGAAATAGCTGCTCAGAGCGGCACTCACTGATGAGGTCATGGAATTTAAAGGGACAGGTACTAGATGCGTTCCACCTATCTATATGGTGGAACGTAATATACAAATAATAGGCTGGAAGGGTACCGCAGGTACCAGGATCTTACAGTCGGCCTGTATAGGCCCCAAAAAATAGCTCACATGGGTTTAACTGACAGCAAAGAACGTAGTATTTGATGGCAAGAGGTACAGTAGGCATTCACACAGTATACAAAAGTGTCGACATGTATAGGCCCCAAAAATTAGCTCACATGGGTTTACCTGACAGTTAAGAATGTAGTATTTGGTGGCTGAAGGTACATTAGGCATTCACAGGATACAGAAGTAAGTGTCGGACTGTTTAGGCCCCAAAAATTAGCTCACATGGGTTTAACTGACAGCAAAGAATGTAGTATTGGATGGCTAGAGGTACAGCAGGCATTCACACAGTATACAGAAGTAAGTGTCGGCCTCTATAGCCCCCAAAAATTAGCTCACATGTGTTTACCTGACTGCTAAGAATGTAGTATTCTGTGGCTAAAGGTACATTAGGCATTCACAGGATACAGAAGTAAGTGTCGGCCATAAAAGGCCCCAGAAATGAGCCCACATGGGTTTACCTGACACTTACCTTCAGTCACAGAATACTACGTTCTTAGTTAAACCCATGTGGGCTAATTTTTGGGGCCTATACAGGCCGACACTTACTTCTGTACCCTGTGAATGCCTAATGTACCTTCAGCCACCAAATACTACGTTCTTAGCTGTCAGGCTAATTTTTGGGGACTTTTATGGCCGACACTTACTTCTGTATCCTGTGAATGCCTAATGTACCTTCAGCCACAGAATGCTAAATACATTCATTTTGACAAAAAAATTTCGGACAATTGGAGACCAAGTGCAGTGTCTAAAACCGGCTTTTTAAGACTCTAAAAGACAAAAATACAGTCATTTTTGACTAAAAAAGTTTTCCAGACCTTTGGTGACCAAATGCAGTTATTTTGGCTAAAAAAAGGTTATTAGACACCTGGAGACCAAAAAAGAGTCATTTTGACCAAAGAAATTTTTTCAGGCCATTGGAGCCCAAATGTCTAAAATCTTGTCTAAAACCGGCTTTTTAGGGCTCTAAAAGACAAAAATATAGTCATTTTGACAAAAAAAATTTTCAGACCTTTGGTTACCAAATGCAGTTATTTTGACTAAAAAGGCTTTTTAGACACTTGGAGACCAAAATAGAGTCATTTTGACCAAAAAAATTTTTTCAGGCCATTGGAGCCCAAATGGCCGGTTTTAGACAAATCTGGTCTAAAACAGGCATTTTAAGACTCTAAAAGACAAAAATACATTCATTTTGACTTAATTTTTTTTCAGACCTTTGGTGACCAAATGCAGTTATTTTGACTAAAAAAGGCTTTTTAGACACTTGGAGACCAGAATAGAGTAATTTTGACCAAAAAATGTTTTTCAGGCCATTGGAGCCATGGGTTTTACTGACAGCTAAGAACGTAGAATTCTGTGGCTAAAGGTACATTAGGTATTCACAGGATACAGAAGTAAGTGTCGGCCATAAAAGGCCCCAGAAATTAGCCCACATGGGTTACCTGACACTTACCTTCAGTCACAGAATACTACGTTGTTAGTTAAACCCATGTGGGCTAATTTTTGGGGCCTATACAGGCCTACACTTACTTCTGTACACTGTGAATGCCTAATGTACTAGGGGGACGGAGCGTGCGTGGCCGATGCAGAGTCTCTCTCTGGTAACAGATCGCTGACATCGCTTATACAGCAGGCACTGCTGAGTGCCCAACAAATGTGAGTTGATCTGCCTTTCTCTAATAAAGCACACCCTTATTAGTAAGCAGAGAGCACTAGATTTCTTCATCTGTTTCTTATATGTCCCGGGATCCCTCGAGGTGCAATACAGTGTGGCTCTTTCCAGGAAGTCTGATCCATGATACATGTGATTGCTGGCCCGTTTGGGTCCTTTAGGAAGGTGAGAGGCTAATTCACCTGGTGGAGGGATTCACTAATTGGTGTTTACAACTTGTTTTCATCACTGGATTTTCTTCAATTGGATACGGGGACACTCTTCATATCACTTTATTGGAAGCACACACATTGCTATGTGCCTTATGAACTGGATATGATTTATTGTATTTAAAGTCATCACTTTTTTATTATATTTCTGGCGCATCACATTTTGGTAGGATTTAATGCCTAATGTACCTTCAGCCACAGAATGCTAAATACATTCATTTTGACAAAAAAAATTTCAGAACATTGGAGACCAAGTGCAGTGTCTAAAACCGGCTTTTTAAGACTCTAAAAGACAAAAATACAGTCATTTTTGAATAAAAAAGTTTGTCAGTTATTTTGGCTAAAAAAAGCTTTTTAGACACCTGGAGACCAAAAAAGAGTCATTTTGACCAAAGAAATTTTTTCGGGCCATTGGAGCCCAAATGTCTAAAATCTTGTCTAAAACCGGCTTTTTATGGCTCTAAAAGACAAAATTATAGTCATTTTGACAAAAAAAATTTTCAGACCTTTGGTTACCAAATTGAGTTATTTTGACTAAAAAGGCCTTTTAGACACTTGGAGACCAAAATAGAGTCATTTTGACCAAAAATATTTTTAAGCCATTGGAGCACAAATTGCCGGTTTTAGACAAATCTGATCTAAAACCGGCTTTTTAAGACACTAAAAGACAAAAATACATTCATTTTGACTATTTTTTTTCTGACCTTTGGTGACCAAATGCAGTTATTTATACTAAAAAAAGATTTTTAGACACTTGGAGACCAAAATAGAGTCATTTTAACCAAAAAAAATGTTCATGCCATTGGAGCCCAAATGTCTAAAATCTTGTCTAAAACCAGCTTTGTAAGGCTCTAAAAGACAAAAATAGAGTCAATTTGTCTAAATTGTTTTTCAGATCTTTGGTGACCAAATGCAGTTATTTTGACTAAAAAAGGCTTTTAGACACTTGGAGACCAAAATAGAGTCATTTTGACCAAAAAACTTTTTTTCAGGCCATTGGAGCCAAATGTCTAAAATCTTGTCTAAAACCGGATTTTTAATGCGCTAAAAGACAAACATATAGTCATTTTGACTAAAGTTTTTTTCAGACCTTTGGTGGCCAAATGCAGTTATTTTGACTAAAAAAAGGCTTTTTAGACACTTGGAGACCAAAATAGAGTCATTTTGACCGAAAACATTTTTTCAGGCCATTGGAGCCCAAATGGACGGTTTTAGACAAATCTTGTCTAAAACCGGCTTTTTAAGGCTCTAAAAGACAAAAATACAGTTATTTTGACACATTTTTTTTATCAGACCTTTGGTGACTAAATGCAGTTATTTATACTAAAAAAGGCTTTTTAGACACTTGGAGACCAAAATAGAGTCATTTTGACCAAAAAACTTTTTTTCAGGCCATTGGAGCCAAATGTCTAAAATCTTGTCTAAAACCGGATTTTTAATGCGCTAAAAGACAAACATATAGTCATTTTGACTAAAGTTTTTTTCAGACCTTTGGTGGCCAAATGCAGTTATTTTGACTAGAAAAAGGCTTTTTAGACACTTGGAGACCAAAATAGAGTCATTTTGACCGAAAACATTTTTTCAGGCCATTGGAGCCCAAATGGACGGTTTTAGACAAATCTTGTCTAAAACCGACTTTTTAAGGCTCTAAAAGACAAAAATACAGTTATTTTGACAAATTTTTTTTATCAGACCTTTGGTGACTAAATGCAGTTATTTATGCTAAAAAAGGCTTTTTAGACAATTGGAGACCAAAATAGAGCTCCAATAGCCTGAAAAAAAGTTTTTTTTGGTCAAAATGACTCTATTTTGGTCTCCAAGTGTTTAAAAAGCCTTTTTCTAGTCAAAATGCATTTGGTCACCTAAGGTCTGAAAAAAATGTATTCAAATTGACTGTATTTTTGTCTTTTAGTGCTTTAAAAAGCCGGTTTTAGACAAGATTTTAGACATTTTGGCTCCAATGGCCTGAAAATCTTTTTGGTCAAAATGACTCTATTTTGGTCTCCAAGTGTCTAAAGAGCCCTTTTTAGTATAAATAACTGCATTTGGTCACCAAAGGTATTAAATTTTTTTTAGTCCTAATGACTATATTTTTGTCTTTTAGAGCATTAAAAAGCTGATTTTAGACAAGATTTTAGACATTTGGCTCCAATGGCCTGAAAAACATTTTTTGGTCAAAATTACTCTATTCTGGTCTCCAAGTGTCTAAAAAGCCTTTTTTAGTCAAAATAACTGCATTTGGTCACCAAAGGTCTGAAAAAAAATTAAGTCAAAATGAATGTATTTTTGTCTTTTAGAGTCTTAAAATGCCTGTTTTAGACCAGATTTGTCTAAAACCGGCCATTTGGGCTCCAATGGCCTGAAAAAATTTTTTTGGTCAAAATGACTCTATTTTGGTCTCCAAGTGTCTAAAAAGCCTTTTTAGTCAAAATAACTGCATTTGGTAACCAAAGGTCTGAAAATTTTTTTGTCAAAATGACTATATTTTTGTCTTTTAGAGCCCTAAAAAGCCGGTTTTAGACAAGATTTTAGACATTTGGGCTCCAATGGCCTGAAAAAATTTCTTTGGTCAAAATGACTCTTTTTTGGTCTCCAGGTGTCTAATAACCTTTTTTTAGCCAAAATAACTGCATTTGGTCACCAAAGGTCTGGAAAACGTTTTTAGTCAAAAATGACTGTATTTTTGTCTTTTAGAGTCTTAAAAAGCCGGTTTTAGACACTGCACTTGGTCTCCAATTGTCCGAAATTTTTTTGTCAAAATGAATGTATTTAGCATTCTGTGGCTGAAGGTACATTAGGCATTCACAGGATACAGAAGTAAGTGTCGGCCATAAAAGTCCCCAAAAATTAGCCTGACAGCTAAGAACGTAGTATTTGGTGGCTGAAGGTACATTAGGCATTCACAGGGTACAGAAGTAAGTGTCGGCCTGTATAGGCCCCAAAAATTAGCCCACATGGGTTTAACTAAGAACGTAGTATTCTGTGACTGAAGGTAAGTGTCAGGTAAACCCATGTGGGCTCATTTCTGGGGCCTTTTATGGCCGACACTTACTTCTGTATCCTGTGAATGCCTAATGTACCTTTAGCCACAGAATACTACATTCTTAGCAGTCAGGTAAACACATGTGAGCTAATTTTTGGGGGCTATAGAGGCCGACACTTACTTCTGTATACTGTGTGAATGCCTGCTGTACCTCTAGCCATCCAATACTACATTCTTTGCTGTCAGTTAAACCCATGTGAGCTAATTTTTGGGGCCTAAACAGTCCGACACTTGTGGCCATAGGCAATAACCATTGCCACCATTGACCCCTTTGAACTTGGCCATAGCAAGATGGCACCTCAGGATAAACAAAAAGAAAGCCAACGAATAAAGCAAAAGCCAAAAGTCTACAGTGCATACCCCGATCCCTGCTGCCACCCCCTGCCTCTCGGAGTCCCAGGAGGGGGGTCCCGGTCTCACAGACACTCTGGGGGATGGGGACCTGAGGAGGCACATTTGGGCCCTTCCTACTAAGGCAGACCTGGACAGATTCATCTCCAGGGTTGAGACTGCTTAACTGTCAGGTAAACCCATGTGAGCTAATTTTTGGGGCCTATACATGTCGACACTTTTGTATACTGTGTGAATGCCTACTGTACCTCTTGCCAGAACACAGAACAGCACAGAACCCCTGGAGGTCGTCTTTGGTGCGTAGGGTAGCCGAGACATCACCTCTAGTAGCTTGAAGATAAAAGGGGAAGTCCCAGTGGTAGGTGAGGCCAGCAGCTTGAAGCGACTCGAGCAGAGGACGAAGAGCCCTGCGTTGCATAAGGGTGTGGCGCGACAAATCCTGGTAGAAGTAAAGACGTGCACCATCAAAGTAAAAAAAGGGCTTGTTTCTCATCTTCTGCATTATATTGTCTTTAACGGTGTATTTATGGAGCTTACAGATGACGTCACGTGGATTGTCAGCGTCTTGTGAAGGAGGTCGCAGGGCCCTGTGCGCCCTATCAATTTCAATAGGGGCAGTGGCAGGGAGGCCCAAAATCTCTCTGAATATGTCCGTCAGTGTGGGGACAATGTCCCTAGGGGCCGTGGCTTCAGGGAGGCCCAGAATCCTGATATTCCCCCGGCGGCTGCGATTTTCAAAGTCGTCAAGTTGGGAGAGCAGGGCCTCAATTTTCTGATCCTGTCCAACACAGTGTGCCTGTAACTGGGAAATGATAGGGAGAGCTGCATCCAGGCGCTGTTCTACAGACTCCACCCGGGATCCCAAGTGAGAAGTGTCCACCTTCAGCTGAGCAATATCCTCTTTAAAGGCAGTCTCAACCCTGGAGATGAATCTGTCCAGGTCTGCCTTAGTAGGAAGGGCCCAAATGTGCCTCCTCAGGTCCCCATCCCCCAGAGTGTCTGTGAGACCGGGACCCCCCTCCTGGGACTCCGAGAGGCAGGGGGGTGGCAGCAGGGATCGGGGTATGCACTGTAGACTTTTGGCTTTTGCTTTATTCGTTGGCTTTCTTTTTGTTTATCCTGAGGTGCCATCTTGCTATGGCCAAGTTCAAAGGGTTCAAAGGGGTCAATGGTGGCAGTGGTTATTGCCTATGGCCACATCACCCTTAACGCGCCTGATCTCGGAAGCTAAGCAGGGTCAGGCCTGTAACCAGGATGGGAGACCACCTGGGAATACCAAGTGCTGTAGACTTTTGGCTTTTCCTTTATTCGTTGGCTTTCTTTTTGTTTCTCCTGAGGAGCCATGTTGCCATGGCCAAGTTCAAAGGGGTCGAGGGTGGCAGTGGTGATCGCCTACGGCCACATCACCCTGAACGCGCCTGATCTCGGAAGCTAAGCAGGGTCGGGCCTGGTTAGTACCTGAAGGGGAGACCGCCTGGGAATACCAAGTGCTGTAGGCTTTTGGCTTTTCATTTATTCGTTGACTTTCTTTTTGTTTCTCCTGAGGAGCCATCTTGCCATGGCCAAGTTCAAAGGGGTCGAGGGTGGCAGTGGTGGTTGCCTATGGCCACATCACCCTGAATGCGCCCGATCTCATTTGATCTCGGAAGCTAAGTAGCATCAGGCCTGGTTAGTACCTGGATGGGAGACCGCCTGTGTAGAGGAGGAGTAGTTTAATCTACATTGGCTCCGCTGGTAGACAGGAAAACAGGTAATAATCCAACTAAGCAGGTACAGCATGCAACAATCCAGGTAGTGTTATACAATCCTTCCCTCCTAAGAACTAGATGACACATAAGCTGGGAGTCAACTCAGAATGCCTTGTTTATTGAAAACACAAGAGATCTACACTCTGCCAAAACCCTCTCCCTCTTTGAGTCATTCTTCCAAGTGTCTAAAAAGCCTTTTTAAGTCAGAGTCTGCAGAGTCGGCGAAACATGTTGGACCTGGGTGACCCCACTACTCTAGGATATGGCTCATAATTTTATTTATCACATATTTTCTATATTGACTGTCTTTTGATGCCTTTGTATCTGTGTCTTTTTTAACAATTTTGTACACATGTATTAATAAAATCATTATATATTAAATTGGTCTTCTATTTATCTATTCATGCCAAGTAACTCCTGCCTACAAAGTCCCAGGTTGGGTGTTTCCTCAGAATACACAGTTCCCTGTGGGGCTCATTTAGGCTCTGGTGTATTGGAACACCAATACCACTTGATACACTTTTTTCTCATATGTCCTTAGGGATGTGGCAGGACCTTTCTTGGCTTACTGGCATTTAGGGACGGCACCTAACACTTTCCACTTACTTCTGCATCCTGTGAATGCCTAATGTACCTTTAGCCACAGGATACTACGTTCTTAGCAGTCAGGTAAACCCATGTGAGCTAATTTTTGGGGCCTATACAGGCCGACACTTACTTCTGTATACTGTGTGAATGCCTGATGTACCTCTAGCCATCCAATAATACATTCTTTGCTGTCAGTTAAACCCATGTGAGCTACGTTTTGGGGCCTAAACAGGGCGACACTTACTTCTGTATACTGTCAATGTCACCACTGCCACCCTCGACCCCTTTGAACTTGGCCATGGCAAGATGGCACCTCAGGTTATTCGTTGGCTTTCTTTTTGTTTCTCCTGTGTGAATGCCTAATTTACCTCTAGCCATCAAATACTAAGTTCTTTGCTGTCAGTTAAACCCATGTGAGCTATTTTTTGGGGCCTATACAGGCCGACACTTACTTCTGTATACTGTGAATGCCTAATGTACCTTCAGCCACCAAATACACTATGTTCTTTGCTGTCAGTTAAACCCATGCAAGCTAAGATTTGGCCCTATACAGGCTGACCCTTACTTCTGTATCCTGTGAAAGACTAATGTACCTCCAGCCATCAAATACTACGTTCTGTGCTGTCAGTTAAACCCATGTGAGCTAATGTTTGGGGCCTATACAGGCCGACACTTACTTCAGTCTACTGTGAATGCCTAATGTACCTCCAGCCATCAAATACACTACGTTCTTTGCTGTCAGTTAAAACCATGTGAGCTAATTTTTGGGGCCTATACAGTCTGACACTTACTTCTGTATACTGTGAATGCCTAATGTGTTTGCCAGAGATACTTTGGCAGCCTACTTGACGCTGATTCTGAAGGAGGGTAAGGACCCAGCAAATTGCGGAAGTTATAGGCCTATCTCCTTGTTAAATACAGATTTAAAAATCTTCACGAAAATATTAGCTACTAGAATGTCGAGGATCCTTTCGAGGGTAATTAATTTAGATCAAGTAGGATTCATGATGGCAAGAGAAGCGAAAGACAATACTACGAGAGTCCTCAATTTAATCCACATAGTTAATAAAGCAAGGACCCCCTGTGTTATACTGAGCACCGACGCAGAAAAGGCTTTCGATAGAGTTGAGTGGGCCTTTATGCAGTCAGTGCTCAGATATATAGGAGTAGGAGAAGTAATGAAGGAAAGAATCACCAAAGTCTATTCAAATCCGACAGCGAGGGTGAAGGCTAATGGGGTACTCTCAGAACCTTTTTATATAAAGAACGGCACAAGACAAGGATGTCCACTTTCCCCATTGCTCTTCGCTCTAGTACTGGAACCTTTCTTATGTAAAATCCGCATGAATCCGGATATAAGAGGAGTTTCCCAGGGCAAAGAGCAATATAAAATCGCAGCCTATGCGGATGATCTGTTATTTACCTTGCCAGAGCCAGACATCTCACTACCGGTGCTCCTAAAGGAATTTAAACAGTATGGGGACTAAAAGTAACTTTGGCTTTATCTGGGTGAAAGAGGCAGTGAAATATTTAGGGACATATATATCAGCAGACCTGTCAAGGATAGTCGACCTGAATTTGCTCCCTCTGGTCAAGGAGACAAGGAGACTTCTTGACCAATGGGAGGGGGGACTCCAGTCTTGGTTTGGGAGGGGGAACCTAATAAAAATGAACATCTTACCAAAATATTTATATTTGAAGCGAGCTCTGCCTATCAAAATATCGAATAGCTTCTTTAAAACCATACATGGAATGTTTACTAGATATATCTGGGCCAAAAAGGAGCCACACATAGCTCGTAATAGCTTAACTTTGCCTAAGCATATGGGAGGACTTGCGATCCCAGATCTATGTAGATACTATCATGCCATACAGCTAAATAGAATAATAGATTGGTGGCACCATTCGGAAATGAAGATTTGGGTTCAAATAGAACAGGCACAGACTGCAGTGTCCTTAAAGAGAGCGTTATGGTGCTATCAGAGTCTCCCTAAGACATTAAAAACACACCCATTGATAGGAAATACTATAAAGATAGGTAATCAGCAATCCCTGAGGCAAAAGTTAACAACAATAGATTTCCCTCTATATCCTATATTGGGGAACCCAAACTTTACCCCAGGACTGGATAGACAGTATTTCAAAAAACTACGAGAATCCGGACAAGTAAGTGTAAAAATGTTTGCGAATCAGAGGAGCTGGCCCTCGATCCCTAATTTAACAGATAGGAACGGACCATTTGGCCTCCCCCTTTGGGAGGCGCTCCAGGTACAACATTTCTTGGAGTCGCTCCCAAGGCCGGAGAAATTTGTAAAACTGTTGACAAACTTTGAGAGGCTATGTGAGAAGGGGGAGAGTAGTGGACGTGTCCTCTCTATGCTATATAAAAATGATGAATACCCCAATAGAACAACAGAAATTAGATTGGGTGGAAAAGTGGAAATCAGATTTAAATAGGGATATAACAATAGCACAGGTACAGAGAATATGTAGGTTAACATTCGGGCCAACAAAGTGCACTAAAATTCAGGAAACAAATTATAAGATCTTAACCAGATGGTATAATACACCAGATAAATTACATAAGTGGTATGCCCAGGAATCTGATAGGTGCTGGAGATGTGGGGAGGGAGAGAGTACGTTGTACCATATTTTCTGGAATTGCCCAGATATAAAGAAATACTGGTCTGAAGTAGGGGGTATAATTCAGAAAATAACGGATTATAGAATTGAGGGAGATGCAGCCTTTTGCCTCTTTCAGATATCGGGGCTATCAAGGAAGAAATATGAAAGATCGATATTACCTCATATGATGAATGCTGCAAGAGCATGCATACCGCAATACTGGAGGAGGACAAATCCCCCCTCAGTATCTGAATGGGCACGGAAATTAGAGCATATAAATAAAATGGAGGATTTAGTACTTTCCTCACAAAACAAATACGAACAATATAAGGCGATATGGGGTATCTGGAACTTATTTACGACCTCGGATGAGGGGAAACAACTTCTCCACTTAGCACCCTAAAATATGAGCTTGGGGGACTAGACTACAAAGGTTCAGCGTTTTGGAGGCCCTGGTTGAGGGAGGAGAGGGGGAGGGGGGGAGAGGGGGAGGAGAAAATTTTTTTAAAAAATGTTTATTTTTTGTTTTTTTTGTGAGTGGATGTTTGTCTGATAGTATGAGTGAGGGAAGGGGGGGAGGGTAGGGAGGGAGGGGAAAAAAGTGGAAAGGAGAAAAGAATAGTGTAGGAGACGGAAAGATGAACTCCATAGCTGTCTTCTCGGAAGACACAATACAGAGGTAGATTAAAGGGGGCAGCAGTGATGTTTGGAGAGGAAGGGAGAGGGAAGAGTGAAAAGGAAGATTGGGTAAGAGCCTTGCGATCTGGACAAACTGTTTCCTCGTCAAGGATTTTTTTTCTCTTTCTTATTGCGGGCACTATTGGTACCCTGGAAAATTATGAATATTTCTTTGAATGTGAACACATTGTGTACTGGGAAGAGGATGGGGGCTTGTATTGTGGTTCTCGTTCTCTTTTTGTTTATGCCTTGGAGGTATATATTATACTTTGTGTTGTAATTCTCCTTGAAATTGAAATAAAGAACAATAAATCCAAAAAAAAAAAAAGAAAGCTAAGAACGTAGTATTCTGTGGCTGAAGGTACATTAGGCATTCACGGGATACAGAAGTAAGTGTCGGCCTTAAAAGGCCCCAAAAATTAGCCCACATGGGTTTACCTGACAACTAAGAACGTAGTATTTGGTGCCTGGAGGTACATTAGGCATTCACACAGTATACAGAAGTAAGTGTCGGCCTGTATAGGCCCCAAAAATTAGCTCACATGGGTTTAACTGACAGCAAAGAACGTAGTATTTAATGGCTGGAGGTACATTAGGCATTCACATGATACAGAAGTAAGTGTCGGCCTGTATAGGCCCCAAAAATTAGCTCACATGGGTTTAACTGACAGCAAAGAACGTAGTTTGATGGCTGGAGGTACATTAGGCTTTCACAGGATACAGAAGTAAGTGTCAGCCTATATAGGCCCCAAAACTTAGCTCACATGGGTTTAACTGACAGCAAAGAACATAGTGTATTTGATGGCTAGAGGTAAATTAGGCATTCACACAGGAGAAACAAAAAGAAAGCCAACGAATAACTTGAGGTGCCATCTTGCCATGGCCAGATGTGGCAGGGGTGATTGCCTACGGCCAGATCACCCTGAACGCACCCGATCTTGTCTAATCTTGGAAGGTAAGTAGGGTCGGGCCTGGTCAGTACCTGGATGGGAGACCGCCTGGGAATACCAGGTGCTGTAGGCTTTTGGCTTTTCCTTTATTCGTTGGCTTTCTTTTTGTTTCTCCTGAGGTGCCATCTTGCCATGGCCAAGTTCAAAGGGGTCGAGGGTGGCAGGGGTGATCGCCTACGGCCACATCACCCTGAACGTGCCCTATCTCGTCTGATCTCAGAAGCTAAGCAGGGTCGGGCTTGGTTAGTCCCTTGATGGGAGACCGCCTGGGAATACCAGGTGCTGTAAGGCTTTTGGGTTTTCCTTTTTTTTTTTTTATTTAAAATTTTGTAATATAACACGTGAGTATCAACAACAGAAAAGGTACAATTAAATACAGACATTATGCAAATTGGGTCACTCATAGTATGGGTAACCTGAACTGGGGAAGGGCAGGGTGGGGGGAGGGGGGTCCAGGGTAAAAAGAGCATGGAAACTGATGGGGAATGTGAGAGTGGGGAAGAGTTCTTGGGCGAGTCCTGGAACGTAAATGTATATTGATCCATAGAGGGGTCGGATTTGGGGAAGGAGTACTTGACGTAATTGTCCCATTTCTGTAGAAATGATTTCCGTGAGGATGGGGCTGAAAAAAACGTGTTGAGGCGGTCAATGGAAAGAAGTGTGGAAAGCTCTGATCTGACCCGGGAAACTAAGGAGGGAGTCGTGGAGATCCAATTAGTTAGGATTGTCCTTCTGGCCACCAGTAAACAGGTCAGGATCCACAGACGATGTGGCGAGGCACACTTTTGGAGGCGTTTGTCCCAGTAACCGAACAGGAGCAATATAGGGTCTTTGGGTATGTGCCACTTCGTCACTTCCCCGATGAAGGTCAGTACCTGGTCCCAGAATGTCATGATATAGGGACAGGACCAGAACTTGTGGCAAAGAGAAGGTCTTTCCGCGGAACATAACGGACAATTATGAGCATCCTGAATCGTTTTGTTTAGAGGTACATTAGGCATTCACACAGTATACAGAAGTAAGTGTCGGCATGTATAGGCCCCAAAAATTAGCTCACATGGGTTTACCTGACAGCTAAGTATGTAGTATTTGGAGGCTGAAGGTACATTAGGCATTCACAGGATACAGAAGTAAGTGTCGGCCTGTATAGTCCCCAAAAATTAGCCCACATGGGTTTAACTGACAGCTAATAACGTAGTATTCTGTGGCTGAAGGTACATTAGGCATTCACAGGATACAGAAGTAAGTGTCAGCCTGTATAGGCCCCAAAAATTAGCTCACATGGGTTTAACTGACAGCAAAGAACGTACTGTATTTGATGGCTGGAGGTACATTAGGCATTTCCAGTATACAGAAGTAAGTGTCGGCCTTTATAGACCCCAAAAATTAGCTCACATAGGTTTAACTGACAGCAAGGAACGTAGTATTTAAAGGATGGAATTACATTAGGCATTCACAGGATACAGAAGTAAGTGTCGGCCTGTATAGGCCCCAAAAATTAGCTCACATGGGTTTAACTGACACCAAAGAACGTAGTGTATTTGATGGCTGGAGGTACATCAGGCATTGACAGTATACAGAAGTAAGTGTCGGCCTGTTTAGGCCCCAAAACGTAGCTCACATGGGTTTAACTGACAGCAATGAACGTATTATTGGATGGCTAGAGGTACATCAGGCATTCACACAGTATACAGAAGTAAGTGTCGGCCTGTATAGGCCCCAAAAATTAGCTCACATGGGTTTACCTAAAAACGTAGTATTCTGTGGCTAAAGGTACATTAGGCATTCACAGGATGCAGAAGCAAGTAGAAAATGTTAGGTACCGACCCTAAATGCCAGTAAGCCAAGAAAGGTCCTGCCACATCCCTAAGGACATATGAGAAAAAAGTGTATCAAGTGGTATTGGTGTTCCAATACACCAGACCCTAAATGAGCCCCACAGGGAACTGTGTATTCTGAGGAAACACCCAACCTGGGACTTTGTAGGCAGGAGTTACTTGGCATGAATAGATAAATAGAAGACCAATTTAATATATAATGATTTTATTAATACATGTGTACAAAATTGTTAAAAAAGACACAGATGCAAAGGCATCAAAAGACAGTCAATATAGAAAATATGTGATAAATAAAATTATGAGCCATATCCTAGAGTAGTGGGGTCACCCAGGTCCAACATGTTTCGCCGACTCTGCAGACTCTGACTTAAAAAGGCTTTTTAGACACTTGGAAACCATAATAGAGTCATTTTGACCAAAAACTTTTTCAGGCCATTGGAGCCCAAATGGCCTGTTTTAGACAAATCGAGTCTAAAAACGGCTTTTTAAGGCTCTAAAAGACAAAAATACAGTCATTTTGACAAAAAAAATTTCAGACCTTTGGTGACCAAATGCCGTTATTTTGACTAACAAAAGGTTTTTAGACACTTGGAGACCAAAATAGAGTCATTTTGACCAAAACATTTTTTTCAGGCCATTGGAGCCAAATGTCTAAAATCTTTTCTAAAACCGGCTTTTTAAGGCTCTAAAAGACAAAAATATAGTCATTTTGACTACATTTTTTTTCTGACCTTTGGAGCAAATGCAGTAATTTGACTAAAAAAGGATTTTAAGACACTTGGAGACCAAAATAGAGTAATTTTGACTGAAAATATCTTTTCAGGCCATTGGAGCCCAAATGGCCAGTTTTAGACTAATCTTGTCTAAACCCAGCTTTTTAAGGCTCTAAAAGACAAAAATACAGTCATTTTGACTAAAAAAATGTTCAGACCTTTGGTGACCAAATGCCGTTATTTTGACTAAAAAAGGATTTTTAGACACTTGGAGACCAAAATAGTCATTTTGACCAAAAAAATTTCAGGCCATTGGAGAGCAAAATGCAGTTATCTTGTCTAAAACTGGCTTTTTAAGACTCAAAGACAAAAATACAGTCATTTTGCCTAAAAAAGTTTTTCAGACCTTTGTTGACCAAATGCAGTTATTTTGACTAAAAAAGGCTTTTTAGACACTTGGAGACCAAAATAGTTATTTTAATCAAAAAAAATTTCAGGCCATTGGAGCCAAATGTCTAAAATCTTGTCTAAAACCGGCTTTTTAAGGCTCTAAAAGACAAAAATTGACAGCTAAAAATGTAGTATTCTGTGGCTGAAGGTACATTAGGCATTTACAGGATAAAGAAGTAAGTGTCGGCCATAAAAGGACCCAAAAATTAGCCCAAATAGGTTTACCTGACAGCTAAGAACGTAGTATTCTGTGGCTGAAGGAACATTAGGCATTAACAGGATAAAGAAGTAAGTGTCGGCCATAAAAGGCCTGGTAAATCTCCGGGGGCTGATGGTATCCCGTCGGAGGTTTACAGCCGATACGCTGAACAGTTGGTGCCCGTGCTGCTGCGGGTATATAACGAAGCCTTCCGTATTGGCCGCTGTTAGGAATGCTTCCTGAGCACACTGATGTGCTGTCATGAATCTGCAATCTAAAGGGTTAACCTAGAGCAGACTAATTGCAGTAATTGGCAAACAGGCTGCCTTATTTAAACAGCTCAGAAGCACTGTGTCTTTGCTGACTTGTCTGCAGCTCTTCCTGTGTTCCTGAAGCCTGCTTCCTGTTACCTGTTTGATATCCGTTTTGACCTTTGGCTTGTTCCTGACCTTGTTGACCTGCTGCCCGTCCTGACCCCCGGCTTGTTTGACCATTCTCTCGGATCTCCCTTGTCTGCTTATCTGCCTTCGGATCATGACCGGCTTCTCCCTTGGTGGGGCGACCCTGAGGACTGCGACCTGGTATCCACACGCAGCAAAATCCATCCTCCCCACTAGAGGCTCTGGCGAAAACCGGTGGAAACTTAGATTCCGCACCTCAGGTTAGCCTGTGTCACTTACCTTGGGGGTTCCCGTCTAAGCTCCGCCCTCTGGCACACGTGGGGCCTTCCTCTGCCATCAGGCTACCACTTGTATCCCTAACAGTACAAGTCAGCCATGACGGAGCCTGCAAGAGAAGCCTCACCGTTGGAAGAGATCTGCCAACACCTCGCAGCCCTGTCTCAAACCGTAAAGTCACTTCAAGACGGCTACACACAGCTAGAGGAACGGCTGCGCTCTACGACACTTCAGGGGGATCCTCCTGTATTATCTGCTTCCTCTCCTGCTGCAGCACTCTCTGCACCTGCTTCTGGCCCTACCGTAGTGATGCTGCCACCAGAACCTCGAGTTCCTGCTCCCGAAAAATATTCCGGGGATCGCGGTAAATTCCGCGCCTTTCGCAACGCCTGCCAGCTGTATTTCTCCCTGCAACCTCGAACCTTTTCTTTGGAGACCACCAAGGTGGGGTTTGTTTATCTCCCTGCTCCTAGGCGAACCCCAGTTCGCCTAGGAGCAGGGAGATATCGGCTCCTTGAAGAGGGCAGCCCCCATTAAACTCCTTACGGTCATTTTTTGAGGCCATGGCACAGCTCTATGTTGACCCGCAGCGATCCTCCACCGCAGAAGCTGCGCTTCATGTTCTTCAGCAGGGTCGCAGGCCCGTAGAACACTACGTCACTGACTTCCGCTGCCTCAGTTCCGATACGTCCTGAAACCAAGCAGCACTCCGGTATCAGTTCCGTCTCGGCTTTCAGAAGGACTGAAGGACGAGCTGGCGCGGGTAGGTGTCCCCAACGCCTTGGAAGATTTGATTTCCCAGGCCATTCAAATCGTCCGGTGGCTACGGGAGCGCAGAGCAGAACGATCTCCGCAGCAGTTCAGACCAGCCTGGACGCTACCACGAGCTGCTCATCCTGCATACTTTTCTTCTGCTGGGTCAGCTCTTACCAACCCCGCTCCCGCTGGAGTCGCCTCAGATATGACTGAACCTTGGGATCATACGGCCTGGTTTGTCCCCGGAGGAGAGACGCCGTCACCAGTTGGGTAAGCTGTGCCTGTATTGCGGTGAAGCTGGCCACTATGTGCGCTCCTGCCCGGCAAAATACCATAAGTTCATGCCGGCCTCACCATCTGTTGCCAGTTCCTCCCACCTAGCCTTTCCTGTGTCATTACAGCTTCCGGAAGGACTCGTCCCAGTTACCGCAATCATTGACTTTGGAGCCTGCCGTTGTTTCATTGATCGCTCGTTCGCCCTGCATGTTGCGTACCTCTCCGGCTCAAGACTCAGGACCTCACCATCTTCCTGGCTGATGGCTCCCACATCAAATCTGGGCCCGTGACCCAAGAAACTTTTCCCCTTCCTATGGTCTTCTCCTCCGGCCATAAGGAACTGATTAGCCTGGATGTTATCACATCCTCCTTATTTCCCATTATCCTGGGATTACCGTGGTTGCAAGCACATAACCCGCAAGTCAATTGGATCACAGGCACCATCCAGTTCCCATCTCTTTACTGCAAGAATTCCTGTCTACCCGCTCCTCCTGAATTCCCCAAGACTCTGTTCTGTCTTGAATCCGAACCTGATGTATGTTCTGTGGTGCCCAAAGCATACCATGATTTCCTGGATGTATTCAGCAAACGGGGAGCAGAGACCTTGCCCCCCCACCGTCCATATGACTGCCCCATCGACTTGCTCCCAGGAGCCGAAATCCCGTTCGGCCGGATTTACCCACTTTCTGAACGTGAGCTGGACGTCTTAAAGGACTATGTAGACGAAAGTCTGAAGAAGGGGTTCATCCATCCCTCTACCTCTCCAGCAAGGGCAGGTATCCTCTTCGTAGAGAAGAAGGATCACACCCTCCGACCCTGCATCGATTATAGGGATTTAAATAAAGTTACTATTAAAAAACGTTATCCCCTTCCTCTAGTCCCCGAACTCTTTCAGAGACTCAGATCTGCCATCCTGTTTACTAAGCTGGATCTTCGTGGGGCGTACAACTTGGTGCGCATCCGAGAGGGCGACGAATGGAAGACTGCTTCCCGCACTAGATTCGGACATTTCGAATACCTGGTAATGCCATTTGGCCTTTGTAATGCTCCTGCCACGTTGCAACACTTTGTGAACGACATCTTCAGGGATTGGTTGGATATCTTCGTCATCGTATACTTGGATGACATCCTAATCTTCTCAACATCCCTAGAGCAGCATCGCGAGCACGTTCGAAATGTCCTCGGTCGCCTTCGCCAGCATGGTCTCTACGCCAAGGCCGAGAAGTGCGTTTTTGAGCAGAACAGTATCCCGTTTCTGGGGTTAATAATTTCCACAGAAGGAATAGAGATGGATCCTCAGAAGGTCTCTGCCATTCTGGACTGGCCACCTCCATCAGACAAAAAGGGAGTACAGCGCTTCGTTGGCTTCGCCAATTTTTATAGGAGGTTCATTAAGGGGTTCTCTAACATCATAGCCCCTTACTAAGAAGAACGTCCACTTCCAGTGGACCCCAGAAGCTCAGTCCGCCTTCTCGGTTCTTAAAAAACATTTTACCTCTGCCCCTATCCTAAGTCACCCG
Organism: Pelophylax lessonae; assembly: GCF_965119305.1. NCBI lineage: Eukaryota > Metazoa > Chordata > Amphibia > Anura > Ranidae > Pelophylax > Pelophylax lessonae. Next base: position 283,358,449 of record NC_138769.1, read on the forward strand.
GATCCTGCCTTACCCTATCTCCTGGAGGTAGACGCATCGGACGTTTCGGTCGGGGCAGTCATCTCCCAAAGACAGGGAACTAGAGACTTAACTCACCCAATAGCCTTCTTTTCCCGGAAACTCTCTCCCGCGGAGAAAAACTATGATGTCGGGGATCGGGAACTCCTGGCAATCAAAGCCGCTCTCGAAGAGTGGAGATATCTACTAGAAGGAGCATCACACCCGATTCTTATATTTACCGATCATAAGAACCTTGAGTACTTAAGATCTGCAAAGCGACTTAGACCCCGCCAGGCCCGATGGGCACTCTTCTTCTCCAGATTCTCGTTCCATATCACCTATCGGCCCGGGTCGAAAAATGTCAAACCAGATGCCCTGTCCCGGATGTTTGATAATACTAAAGAAGAGTTGGTACCTGACACTATCCAGTCAGAGAAAAACTTCCTGCTCACTAGCCTGAAATCCCATCTTGAGCAAGCCTCTGCCAAAATTTCCGGTCCACCCGGGATACCCCTGTCACGCAAGGATGGTTTGTTGTGGGCTAAGGACAAAATATTTGTCCCGGAGGGAGTCAGAGTTTCGGTTCTAGCTGCCTGCCATGACCACCCTCTTGCTGGCCATTTTGGTGTTCATAGGACCCTTGACCTCATGCAACGCACCTTCTGGTGGCCTGAGATGGGAAAAGACTGCAGAAGTTATGTGTCTTCCTGTGTTTCTTGCTGAAGGAGTAAAACCACCAGAAGTAAGGCGTGGGGTCTCCTCAGACCACTCCCAATCCCTGACCGGCCCTGGCAAACTATCGCCATGGACTTTATCGTGGAACTTCCACCTTTGGCCGGGTGCTCCGCCATTTTTGGGGTTGTAGACCGGCTTACTAAGATGGCCCACTTTCTACCCCTCAAAGGTACCCCCTCTGCAAAAGAAACTGCAGAAGTCTTCATTAGGGAGATTGTGTGACTCCACGGGGTACCCACGAACATTATCTCGGACAGAGGGGTACAGTTCATGTCCCGCTTTTGGAGGGCCTTGTGTAAGCTACTAAAAATTGAATTATCTATGTCCTCAGCTTACCACCCGCAGACAAACGGGCAAACAGAGAGGACAAACCAGACCCTGGAACAATATCTCCGGTGCTTTACCACCTTCGTCCAGGACGACTGGGTAGCATTACTACCATTTGCGGAATTTGCCTTTAATAATTCACGACATTCCATTACCGGGCAATCTCCCTTCTTTGCCAATTATGGTTTTCATCCTTCCTTTCTGCCCGACGTCCCATCTGATTCTGGAGTGCCCGCAGTTCAGGTCACCATTGACTTCTTCACGAGTAACAACAAACTTCTGCAGGACACCTTGGCCAAGGCTCAGATAGCGTCCAAAAGAATCTTTGATGGGAAAAAGAGGGGAGAACTGATTCTCCAACCAGGTGCCCAGGTCTTTTTATCCACAGCTAACCTGCGCTTGGCCTGACCATCCAAGAAGTTGGCTTCCAGGTTTATCGGCCCATTCCCCGTTAAAATAAGACTCAATGCCGTGTCCTATGAGTTATCCTTACCTGATACCCTACGGATCCATCCTGTGTTCCATATCACTCTTTTTTAAAACCCGTGGTTCCCGACGCCTTCCCCGGCAGAAGCCCTGGACCTCCGGAACCAGTGATGGTGGATGGCGACATGGAGTACGAAGTTGAGGCTGTACTTGATTGCCGGAAAAGAGGTAACCAGCTTCAGTTCCTTATTAAATGGAAGGGTTATGTGCCGGAAGAGAATTCCTGGGAACCTGAGAGTAACATTTATGCCGCAGACCTGATCCAGGCGTTTTTTCTTGCCCATCCTCAGAAAAGCAGTTTGTTGGACACCCGGAGGTTGCCCTTAAGGGGGGGGGCAATGTTAGGAATGCTTCCTGAGCACACTGATGTGCTGTCATGAATCTGCAATCTAAAACCTAGAGGAGACTAATTGCAGTAATTGGCAAAGAGGCTGCCTTATTTAAACAGCTCAGAAGCACTGTGTCTTTGCTGACTTGTCTGCAGCTCTTCCTGTGTTCCTGAAGCCTGCTTCCTGTTACCTGTTTGATATCCGTTTTGACCTTTGGCTTGTTCCTGACCTTGTTGACCTGCTGCCCGTCCTGACCCCCGGCTTCTTTGACCATTCTCTCGGATCTCCCTTGTCTGCTTATCTGCCTTCGGATCTTGATCGGCTTCTTCCTTGGTGGGGTGACCCTGAGGACTGCGACCTGGTATCCACACGCAGCAAAATCCATCCTCACCACTAGAGGCTCTGGTGAAAACCGGTGGATACTTAGATTCCGCACCTCAGGTTAGCCTGTGTCACTTACCTTGGGGGTTCCTGTCTAAGCACCGCCCTCTGGCACACGTGGAGCCTTCCTCTGCCATCAGGCTACCACTTGTATCCCTAACAGCCGCCTTCCTGCCTCTATGTCCGAAGCTATAGTTGTTTTCCTGCTGAAGCCCGGCAAGGATCCGCTTTTGTCGGATTCCTAAAGGCCCATATCTCTACTCACAACGGATGTTAAAATTCTAGCTAAGATACTGGCCACTAGGCTGTCCTCTGTTGTCCAGGGGGTTGTCCATAGGGATCAATCGGGGTTTATCCTGACCAGATCGACGGCACTTAATCTCCGCCGACTATTTCTGAACCTTCAGATCCCAGTAGACAACCCTGGGAACCGGGCAGTCTTTTCGCTAGATGCCGCTAAGGCATTCGATAGTGTTGAATGGGTGTACCTATGGGAAGTTCTCAAGCGCTTTGGTGTGGGAGAGAACTTTCTGAACTGGGTGTGGGTACTGTACGCTGCCCCCACGGGCAGACTGAGGGTGAACGGGGAGCTTTCTGGACCCTTCTGTTTGCACAGGGGGACTAGGCAGGGCTGCCCGCTATCTCCATTGCTGTTTGCCATGGCACTGGAGACCTTAGCGGCGCGGATTTGGTCCTCCCCTGACATAGTGGGGTTCAGAAGGGGCTCCCATGCAGACGTTATCTCACTCTATGCGGATGACACACTGCTCTACCTAGGTGATACAGGGGAATCCTTGCGGGCGGTAATGTCCCTTATTGACTATTTTGGGTCCCTGTCGGGATTTTCCATAAATTGGGATAAATCAGTTTTAATGCCCCTTGATCCCATAACTCAGCCTCTTCCGGACTGTGCATCCACAGTGCGAGTGGTTGACTCCTTCAAATATTTGGGGATCCAGGTGTCTCCTGATCCTACCCAGTATATCACACTGAACCTCGTACCTCTGCTGCAAAGTTCCCTTGTTGGTGGCTGGGCGAGTCAATCTAATTAAGATGGTGTGGGCTCCTCAACTTCTTTATGTCTTGCACAACTCCCCAATCTGGATACCCAGGAAATGGTTCTATAGGATTGACTCCCAGTTCCGAGAACTGATCTGGTGCAAAAAAGTGGCTAGGATTAAATTGGCTACCCTTCACATGGGCAAGTCCCCAACCCCAGAGTATATTTTCTAGCCTTCCAGGTTCAGCATATGGGGGGCTGGGGTCTTTTGGATCCATTCGATCCTATTGGGTCCTTATTGGTCCCTACTGACTCGCCTCACCCTGTCCTTGTACACCTTGAAGCGGGGTTCTCCAATATGGGGACTCGGTTACCCACACTCGCCTTGATTCGCATGGTGTGGCGCTGTGTCAAGGGGATGTTGCAGATCACGGGTTACCTTCCTCAGACTCCGATTTGGCATAATCGCAACTTTTCGGAACTGTTTCATCTAGAGGGCGTGGAGATGTGGGAGGCCCATGGTGTATATTTTATAGCACAATTGTTCAGAGCTGGGGTACTGAAATATATTCAAGACTTACAGAGGGAGTTTGATGTTCCTAGGCACTGTTTCTTTCGCTACCTACAATTGAGACACGCGATGATGGCCCAGGCAGGCTTGGCTTCTTTGACACCCGACACTCACTGCCTGTTGGGTGAGGTGTTTCGGGTCTCGGACAAGAATATGATCTCACAGGTTTATGTCCTTCTGTTGGGATCCGTGCAGGACCCCTCTTCCCTCCCTGCTCGTGCGGGGTGGGAGGGGGGATCTTGGACCCATAGATGGGGAGACGTGGGATCTTTGCCTCTCATCGATCCCTTTGGTGTCGGTGTCGGCCTCCCATAAGATATCTCACTTATTTCTGTTTCACAGAGCATACAGAACACCGATGCAGCTGTACCGTTGGGGACGCAGATCTACTCCCTTGTGCCCCAAATGTGAGAGAGACCAGGGTACACTTATACACATGATGTTTAGATGTCCCAAGCTGTTTCGCTACTGGGGGAAGGTAATTGACACGATCTCTAAAGTGTATAATTTTCAGCTACTAAGGGATCCTGTGGTCTGTCTGCTTGGTGCTCTGGAGGTGGACACTCTGACCCCAAATGCTCACGTTGCCGTGTTGCGATTGTTGTATATTGCTCGCAAATTAATTACTAGATTTTGGATCGCCTCCAGGGTGCCGAGCATGGGCCAGTGGATAACACAGGTCAATGCCTCTTTAATCAGGGAAAAGCTGACATACCAGCATTGAAATGCTCACAAGAAATTTGCCTCGTTATGGCAACCTTGGTTGGATGACCCGGCCTTGGCTCCCCCCAGTTGGTTATGGATCGGCTGCTCATTGGATAGGGTAGCATTTCTTGAGAAGAGTGCAGAGTCCTCCCATCCTTTCCCTTCCTTTCCCCCCTCCCCCCTCCCTTTAAGTTTTCTGCCACTGTTTTCCTTTTTTCCCTTCCCTTCTCCTTTGCACTTAGTACTTCAGGTGGGTTTTTGCTACTTTACGGAGGTGTGTGCTATATTGCTAGATGTTCATGGTCCTATTACTATTGGGAGGGAATAACTGTATGTTTTTATTTATCCTTCACGTATGCACATGGGAACATGCTAAGGTTTGTTTACTTGGCTGTAATTTTCACCTGAATGCGATGGTTTATGGATGACCTTTTCCTGTACTGTTGCTGTTATATCCTTTATATATTTGTATTTTTCCGAACACTGGTTCTGTAACTGATTATGTCTACCGTTCATGTTATTTATTCAGTGTACTGTTTATACTCAATAAATATTAAAACATTTTTTAAACCTTTGGTGATCAAATGCAAAAAATAAATGCTTTTTAGACACTTGGAGACCAAAATAGAGTCATTTTGACCCAAACAAATGTATCAGGCGGTTGGTTACCAAATGCAATTATCTTGTCCAAAACCGGCTTTTTAAGACTCTAATAGACGAAATAGTCATTTTGACTAAATGTTTATTTCAGACCTTTGGTGACCAAATGTAGTTATTTTGACTAAAAGGGGCTTTTTAGACACTTGGAGACCAAAATAGAGTCATTTTGACCAAAAAATGTTTTCAGATCACTGGTTACGAAATGTAATTATCTTGTCTAAAACCGGCTTTTTAAGACTCTAAAAGACAAAAATACAGTCGTTTTGGCTAAAAAAGTTTTTCAGACCATTGGTGACCAAATGCAGTTATTTTGACTAAAACAGGCTTTGGAGACCTAAATAGAGTCATTTTGACCAAAAACATGTTTTCAGACCATTGGTTACCAAATGCAGTTATCTTGTCTAAAAGCGGCGTTTTGAGACTCTAAAAGACAAAAATATAGTCATTTTGGCTAAAAAAAGTTTTTCAGACCTTTGGTGACCAAATGCAGTTATTTGACTAAAAAAGGCTTTTTAGACACTTGGGAGACCAAAATAGAGTAATTTTGACCAAAAACATGTTATCAGGCCTTTTGTTACGAAATGCAATTATCTTGTCAAAAAGCGGCGTTTTAAGACTCTAAAAGACAAAAATACAGTAATTTTAGCTAAAAAAAAGTATTTTGACTAAAATAGGCTTTTTAGGCACTTGGAGACCAAAATAGAGTCATTTTGACCCAAACAAATGTTTCAGGCAGAAAATGCAATTATCTTGTCCAAAAGCGGCTTTTTAAGACTCTAATAGACGAAAATACAATCATTTTGACTAAATTTTTTTTTCACACCTTTGGTGACCAAATGCAGTTATTTTGACTAAAAAAGGCGTTTTAGACATTTGGAGACCAAAATAGAGTCATTTTGACCAAAAACATGTTTTCAGGCCATTGGTTACCAAATGCAGTTATCTTGTCTAAAAGCGATGGTTTGAGATTCTAAAAGATAAAAATACAGTCATTTTTGGTAAAAATGTTTTTCAGACCTTTGGTGACCAAATGCAGTTATTTTGACTAAGAAAGGATCTTTAGACACTTGGAGACCAAAATAGAGTCATTCTGACAAAAACATTTTTTTCAGGCCATTGGTTACCAAATGCAGTTATCTTGTCTAAAAGCGATGGTTTGAGACTCTAAAAGACAAAAATACAGTCATTTTGGCTAAAAAAAAGTTTTTCAGACCTTTGGTGACCAAATGCAGTCATTTTGACAAAAAAGGATTTTAAGACACTTGGAGAGCAAAATAGAGTCATTTTGACCAAAAACATGTTGTCAGGCCTTTTGTTACGAAATGCAATTATCTTGTCTAAAAGCGGCGTTTTAAGACTCTAAAAGACAAAAATACAGTAATTTTAGCTAAAAAAAGTATTTCAGACCTTTGGTGAACAAATGCAGTTATTTTGAAAAAAGAGGCTCTTTAGACACTTGGAGACCAAAGATAGAGTCATTTTGACCAAAAAAATGTTTTCAGGCTATTTGTTACCAATGCAGTTATCTTGTCTAAAAGCGGCGTTTTGAGAATCTCAAAGACAAAAATACAGTCATTTTGGATAAAAGTTTTTCAGACCTTTGATGACCAAATGCATTTATTTTGACTAAAAAAGGCTTGTAAGACACTTGGAGACCAAAATAGAGTTATTTTGACCAAAAACATGTTGTCAGGCCTTTTTTAAGAAATGCAATTATCTTGTCTAAAATCGGCGTTTTAAGACTCTAAAAGACGAAAATACAGTAATTTTAGCTAAAAAAAGTATTTCAGACCTTTGGTGATCAAATGCATTTATTTTGACTAAAATAGGCTTTTAAACACTCGGGAGACCAAAATAGAGTCATTTTGACCAAAAATGTTTTCAGATCACTGGTTACGAAATGTAATTATCTTGTCTAAAACCGGCTTTTTAAGACTCTAAAAGACAAAAATACAGTCATTTTGGCTAAAAAAGTTTTTCAGACCATTGGTGACCAAATGCAGTTATTTTGACTAAAACAGGCTTTGGAGACCTAAATAGAGTCATTTTGACCAAAAACATGTTTTCAGACCATTGGTTACCAAATGCAGTTATCTTGTCTAAAAGCGGCGTTTTGAGACTCTAAAAGACAAAAATATAGTCATTTTGGCTAAAAAAAAGTTTTTCAGACCTTTGGTGACCAAATGCAGTTATTTGACTAAAAAAGGCTTTTTAGACACTTGGGAGACCAAAATAGAGTATTTTGACCAAAAACATGTTATCAGGCCTTTTGTTACGAAATGCAATTATCTTGTCAAAAAGCAGCGTTTTAAGACTCTAAAAGACAAAAATACAGTAATTTTAGCTAAAAAAAGTATTTTGACTAAAATAGGCTTTTAGACACTTGGAGACCAAAATAGAGTCATTTTGACCCAAACAAATGTTTCAGGCGATTGGTTAGAAAATGCAATTATCTTGTCCAAAAGCGGCTTTTTAAGACTCTAATAGACGAAAATACAATCATTTTGACTAAATTTTTTTTCACACCTTTGGTGACCAAATGCAGTTATTTTGACTAAAAAAGGCGTTTTAGACATTTGGAGACCAAAATAGAGTCATTTTGACCAAAAACATGTTTTCAGGCCATTGGTTACCAAATGCAGTTATCTTGTCTAAAAGCGATGGTTTGAGATTCTAAAAGATAAAAATACAGTCATTTTTGGTAAAAATGTTTTTCAGACCTTTGGTGACCAAATGCAGTTATTTTGACTAAGAAAGGATCTTTAGACACTTGGAGACCAAAATAGAGTCATTCTGACAAAAACATTTTTTTCAGGCCATTGGTTACCAAATGCAGTTATCTTGTCTAAAAGCGATGGTTTGAGACTCTAAAAGACAAAAATACAGTCATTTTGGCTAAAAAAGTTTTTCAGACCTTTGGTGACCAAATGCAGTCATTTTGACAAAAAAGGATTTTAAGACACTTGGAGAGCAAAATAGAGTCATTTTGACCAAAAACATGTTGTCAGGCCTTTTGTTACGAAATGCAATTATCTTGTCTAAAAGCGGCGTTTTAAGACTCTAAAAGACAAAAATACAGTAATTTTAGCTAAAAAAAGTATTTCAGACCTTTGGTGAACAAATGTAGTTATTTTGAAAAAAGAGGCTCTTTAGACACTTGGAGACCAAAGATAGAGTCATTTTGACCAAAAAAATGTTTTCAGGCTATTTGTTACCAAATGCAGTTATCTTGTCTAAAAGCGGCGTTTTGAGAATCTAAAAGACAAAAATACAGTCATTTTGGATAAAAGTTTTTCAGACCTTTGATGACCAAATGCATTTATTTTGACTAAAAAAGGCTTGTAAGACACTTGGAGACCAAAATAGAGTTATTTTGACCAAAAACATGTTGTCAGGCCTTTTTTTAAGAAATGCAATTATCTTGTCTAAAATCGGCGTTTTAAGACTCTAAAAGACGAAAATACAGTAATTTTAGCTAAAAAAGTATTTCAGACCTTTGGTGATCAAATGCATTTATTTTGACTAAAATAGGCTTTTTAAACACTCGGGAGACCAAAATAGAGTCATTTGGGAGACCCCCTGGGAATACCAGGTGCTGCAGACTTTTGCCTTTTGCTTTATTCGTTGGCTTTCTTTTTGTTTCTCCTGAGGTGCCATCTTGCCATGGCCAAGTTCAAAGGGGTCAATGGTGGCAGTGGTTATTGCCTATGGCCACATCACCCTTAACGCGCCCAATCTCGTCTGATCTCGGAAGCTAACCAGGGTCGTGCCTGGTTAGTACCTGGGAGACCACCTGGGAATACCAGGTGCTGTAGGCTTTTGGCTTTTCCTTTATTCGTTTGCTTTCTTTTTGTTTCTCCAGAGATGCCATTTTGCCATGGTCAAGTTCAAAGGGGTCGAGGGTGGTAGTGGTGATCGCCAATGGCAACATCACCCTGAACGCACCTGATTTCGTCTGATTCTCCTAAGCTAAGCAGGGTCGGGCCTGGTTAGTACCTGGATGGGAGACCACCTGGGAATACCAGGTGCTGTAAGCTTTTGGCTTTTCCTTTATTTGTTGGCTTTCTTTTTGTTTCTCCTGCAGAGCCATCTTGCCATGGCCAAGTTCAAAGGGGTCGAAAGTGGCAGTGGTGATCGCCTACGGCCACATCACCCTGAACGTGCCTGATCTCGGAAGCTAAGCAGGGACGGGACTGGTTAGTACCTAAATGGGAGACCGCCTGGGAATACCAAGTGCTGTAGGCTTTTGGCTTTTTTTTTTTTTTAAACAATCTTTATTTTTCAACATATAACAAAATCACACCGTACAAGGAAAAAAAAAAAGAACGCACAGTAGAAACAGCAAGTCAAACAATTGGCAAAGTGACAAGTGTTGCATGAGGGGAGCAGCAATCCTAGGCATCAAAAGGTGCTGTAGCTCCGCATACTACAGTAAGCCTCCAGGGCCGGTGATCCGAAGCCCAGGGGCGAGAGGCATGCCACCATGCGCCAGAGGTGGACACAAAAACGGAGCACTCAGGCCGCCAGGTGTGCGAAAAGGAAAGAAAAATCAAAATAGGAACAGCACCCCATCGGGGCCCTCCGGCGGGATACACCCAGAGAGAGGGGGGCTTAAAAAAGAGGCCTCCAACAAACCGCTCTCCGGGAAGTCGCCCCAACAGAGGACAGTCCCATCTCTCGACCCACCACCCAAGCCGGGCAGCGGGGAGGGGGGGGCCAGGCACCCACCACACCACAGCACCCCGTACTAATAGCAGACGGGGTGTCCACGACCCAGTGGGTCCACGGACACGACGCCGGCAGCATGCCTGTCGCCGGGCACATACAACACAAGCAAGTGGCATCACACAGTCAGTGAGAGAAGTAGAACGAAAGGGGGAGAGTATCAGAAGTAGGGGGAAACAAAGAGGGGGAACAGCAGGAAAAGAAGAGGGGGGGGGGAGAGAAACGTACCTGCTATCATCCGGGGCACACCCATCTCCACCACGCATCCCATCCACCGCCCTCCAACAGCCGGCTACACGCAGCTTCCAGTGGCCACCTAAGGAGAGGGGGGCACTGGACCCAGGGGTCGGGCTGGGGGCGAAGGGCCCGCCAAGTCCGTTAAGGACGGGTCAGCAAGCACTAACAGGGCCCTATCGAGGCTGGAGGGCACAAGGGCAGGGTCACCAATGTGATCCAGCCAGGGTCTCCACTTCTCAGCATCGCGGTCCCCAGTTCCCCTGCATTTAGCAAGCCATTCCTCCGCATCTCTGATGCCGTCAACAACTCGCCTCCACTCCGAGCCGCCCGGCACCTGCGGCCTCTTCCAGTACATAGGGATTAATCTCCTGGCAGCATTGAGGAGATGGGGCAGTATACTGCGTCGGTATCGGCTAATCGGCAGGCATGGAACGTGCAGCAAGAAGTGGAGGGGGTCGAAGGGAACCTCAACATCCAGGATGGCTTTAATCTGATCGCGGATGTCCCGCCAAAAGGGGGCGATGACCGGGCACTCCCACCAAATATGGAGGAGAGTACCACGGCCACCACACCCCCTCCAGCAAGTAGCAGGGACGGAGGGGAAAATACGATGAAGGTCGGCAGGGACCCTGTACCATCGAGTCATAATTTTGTAATTCGTCTCTTGCATTTTGGAATCTGTGGAGCTCGAGTGCGTAAGCTGGTAGAGATGAGCCGACCTCGTCTCCGAAAGTTCCCGGCCCAAGTCCCGCTCCCACGCCCGCAGGAATCCGGGCCTGGAAGCAGGAACCGCCTCCCCTAGTAGCTGGTACATTTCCGACACAAGACGAGGGGCCGCCTCGTCCTGTATGAACAAACGTTCAAAGGGTTTGAGAGAGGCAGGAGGGCGAATCGAGGGGCCGTAAACCCGGAAGAAATGGTGCAGTTGGCGGTATTTCCAGAAATTAAGTGGGGAACCACCCCGACGGCCTCCCAGCCGCTCGTAAGGCAACAGTCTGCCCCCCTCCAGCAGCTTACCACAACTAGCATTCCCATCATCCACCCAGGGGTCAAAGAACGACATCTGCTCACCCGGAGGAAACCAGAGGAAACCCCCCAGGGGCGCCAGCGGGGAAACAGGGGGCGCCAGGTCTAGAAGCTTATTGATGCGATCCCAGGTGTCCAAGACCTGGGTTGTCAGAGGAGACGTATAAGTCGACAGCCCCCTGTTTCCCGGGACAGCCAGGGAGCATAGGACAGGTTCCTACCGCCATACACTTCTCCAAGGAAACCCAAAGCTTGGAGTGGGTGTGGAAACGCCAGTTCAAAATACGTTGTAGAACAACCGCCCTATAATAGCGACGCCACATCTGGCAGGCCAAGGCCACCCAGATTTTTCGGGCGCTTCAGGGTAGTCAGTGCGAGGGCGGGGGCGCTTCGCGTTCCATACAAAATCAATGAGCATGCCGTCAAGGTGAGTGAAGAAACCGCGGGCAGGGGGATGGGTAGCATTTGCAAGTAAAACAGCACCCGAGGGAGGACAGTCATTTTAACAATGTTAACCCTCCCTAGCCAAGTGAAAGCCGTCTTAGTCCAATGGAGGAAGTCCTGTTTGATGTTAGATAGCAGTCGGGGGTAGTTCTGAGCGTATAGCGTGTCGAAGCTGTTGGTAAGTTGGATCCCGAGGTACCTCATAGACGTGGCGGTCCATGTGAAGGGAAAGGCAGCCCTAAGGGCCCCGGAGAGGGACGAGGGGACGGACACCGGCAGTATCTCCGATTTGGTGAGATTTATTTTAAAGTTGGAAACAGCGCCAAAGCGCTCCAGTTCCCGCATCAGGACCGGCAGCGAGAGCAAGGGGTCAGTGAGATGGAATAACAACATCATCAGCGTAGGCCGAGAGTTTGTGCTCCATGTTGCCTACCGTCACACCCCTAATATCGCCATTCGCCCGAACCCTGCTCAAGAAAGGTTCCAGAACAAGGGCAAAAAGAAGGGGCGAAAGGGGGCACCCCTGCCTGGTACCGTTCCTGATCGGAATTAAGTGTCGGCCATAAAAGGCCCCAAAAATTAGCCCACATCAGTTTACCTGACAACTAAGAACGTAGTATTTGGTGGCTGGAGGTACATTAGGCATTCACACAGTATACAGAAGTAAGTTAAGGTGCTCCTAAGGACACTCCAAACACCGATATCCCCGTTCAGGAAGTACCACCACCAAAGGTAAAGGTTGGCCTCTTACCACAATGATTTGACCCCCATGACAGAGATCAAAAACAGCATATTTCAACCTCCACTGGCAAATCCTGCACCGGCTCACTCTCTGATCACTTCCACTTCCTCACAGATAGTTATAACATGTAAAGAGGGAAACAACTGCCATAGTGTAGTACCATTAAACAACTTTATTGGACACAATTCTCAAAGTGGCAACTCACATTTGGCTGTAGTTTGTATGGCGTGTGTAAATCAGGGTGTCCTCGAGGCTCGATTCCTGCTGAAAAAATGTCCGCCGCATCCCCTCCGTAGCTCCTCCTACGCGTTTCGTCAGAGACTGATGTCATCAGGGGGTGTGGCCTGCAGTGAATGTCCACAATTTATGCGCTGACGGAGACGGATAGGCGGGGCAATAGACAGGTCCCGGATCCCGGAAGAAAGACACTTGCGTGTCAGCGACCGCAAGCGGCATTTCACAAGAAGAGACATTAGAATGCGGTTCACGTGCGTACCAACGTCCGGAACCAAACATTAACATTAATCAAGACCAATATTAGCACTCATACAATATTCAGTGCAAAATAGATCTTATGCAGATGGATACAGCATATGTAAGCCCAATTGAGCTAAACACACAAGTATCCATTAGCTTTGCATGATTAGATGGTCACAATGGACCACAGTGGAAACCGGTGCCATCTCTCAGCAGAAATAAAAAAATCGGGAGACTCCGACCACACCGCCAAATACAACACTAATACATAAAAGATATATTAGCAATATTACCAATCATAAATCTAAAATACATGATCTTAAATAAAAACATATTAAAAAGGCCTCTCAAAAAGAAAATACAGATAAAAACACATGAACTCATTTGTTATAGGCTAAATGGTAACTAGTATACAGGCAATCTACCTTCAAACTATGAATTATGAATTATTGATGAAGGAATTGATGTCCCAATCAATATTGAGGGGCATAGGATTTGAAGCGGTAAATCCAACTGGTCTCCAACTGGGAGACCCCTCTCGTCAGATTGCTACCCCTCCAATTACCCGGGAATTTATCAATCCCCATAAAAATAGTGCCACTAGGATCTTTATTATGGCAGAGAGCATAGTGCCTTGGCGCGCTATGTTTAGGGAAACACATTACCCTGAACGTGCCCTATCTCGTCTGATCTTGGAAGCTAAGCGGGGTTGGGCCTGGTTAGTACCTGGATGGGGGACTTCCGGGGAATACCAGGTGCTGTAGGCTTCTGGCTTTTCCTTTAGTCGTTGGCTTTCTTTTGGTTCTCCTGTGGTGCCATCTTCTCCCCTGTATATGAATGATGATCATACGGTTCTACTATGTAGAACCGTTGATCACCATTCATACATCTGAAGCCACAGCCAATCACAGTAGAAAGCACGCCCCTAGGGACACACATTCAAAAAAAGTTAACCCCTTCACTGCCAGTGTATTTTTATAGTAACAGTGCATATGTATAGCACTGATTACTGTAGAAATGTCACTGGTAACCCCATAAGTGTCAAAAATGTCAGTCAAGGGTCCGATCTGTCCGCCGCAATGTCGCAGTACCGCAAAAAAAATCGCAGATCGCCGCCATTACGCGTTAAAAAAAAACAACAAAAATGACAAAAATCTTTCCCTTTGTTAGTAAACGCGATAACTTTTGCGCAAACCAATCAAAATACGCTTTTTGTGATTTTTTTTACCAAACATAGGTAGCATAAAACAAATTGGCCGAAAATGTTAAAAAATTTTGATTTTTACATTTTTTTTGGGGGGGGGGTGGAATTTAATATAAAAAAATGTGAAAAATATTGCTATTTTTGCAAAATTTACGCTCTTTTTTTGTTTATAGCGCATGATCAAAAAATCGCACAGGTGATCAAATACCACCAAAAGAAAGCTCTGTTTGTGGGAAAAAAAAGGACGTCAAATTTGTTTAGATACAGCATCGCACGACCGCGCAAGTGTCCGTTAAAGTCACGCAGTGCCGAATCGCAAAATACCCCCTGGTCAGGAAGGGGGTAAAATCTTCCGGGGCTTAAGTGGTTAAAACTCTAAAAGACAAAAATAAAGTAATTTTGACTAAAAAATTTTTTTCAGACTTTTGGCTGACCAAATGCAGTTATTTTGACTAAAAAAGGCCTTTAAGACACTTGGAGACCAAAATAGAGTCATTTTGACCAATAACATTTTCAGGGCATTGGAGAGCAAAATGCAGCGATCTTGACTAAAACCGGCTTTTTAAGACTCTAAAATACAAAAATTCAGTCATTTTGAATAAAAAAAATGTTTCATTCACAGGATACAGAAGTAAGTGTCGGCCGTAAAAGGCCCCAAAAATTAGCCCACATGGGTTTACCTGACAGCTAAGAACGTAGTATTTGGTGGCTGAAGGTATATTAGGCATTCACAGGGTACAGAAGTAAGTGTCGGCCTGTATAACCTCAAAAAATAGCCCACATGGGTTTAAATGACAGCTAAGAACGTAGTATTCTTTGGATGAATGTACATTAGGCATTCACTGGATACAGAAGTAAGTGTCGGCCATAAAAGGCCCCAAAAAATAGCCCACATGGGTTTACCTGACAGCTAAGAATGTAGTATTCTGTGGCTGAAGGTACATTAGGCATTCACAGGGTACAGAAGTAAGTGTCGGCCTGTATAGGCCCCAAAAATTAGCCCAAATGGGTTTACCTGACAGCTAAGAATGTAGTATTCTGTGGCTGAAGGTACCTTAGGCATTCACAGGATAAAGAAGTAAGTGTCGGCCATAAAAGGCCCCAAAAATTAGCCCACATCAGTTTACCTGACAACTAAGAACGTAGTATTTGATGGCTGGAGGTACATTAGGCTTTCACAGGATACAGAAGTAAGTGTCAGCCTGTATAGGCCCCAAAACCTAGCTCACATGGGTTTAACTGACAGCAAATAACATAGTGTATTTGATGGCTGAAGGTACATTAGGCATTCACAGTATACAGAAGTAAGTGTCGGACTGTATAGGCCCCAAAAATGAGCTCACATGGGTTTAACTGACAGCAAAGAACGTAGTGTATTTGATGGCTGGAGGTACATTAGGCATTCACAGTAGACTGAAGCAAGTGTCGGCCTGTATAGGCCCCAAACATTAGCTCACATGGGTTTAACTGACAGCACAGAACATAGTATTTGATGACTGGATGTACATTAGGCTTTCACAGGATACAGAAGTAAGTGTCAGCCTGTATAGGCCCCAAAACTTAGCTCGCATGGGTTTAACTGACAGCAAAGAACATAATGTATTTGGTGGCTGAAGGTACATTAGGCATTCACAGTATACAGAAGTAAGTGTCGGCCTGTATAGGCCCCAAAAAATAGCTCACATGGTTTTAACTGACAGCAAAGAACGTAGTATTTGATGGCTAGAGGTAAATTAGGCATTCACACAGGAGAAACAAAAAGAAAGCCAACGAATAACCTGAGGTGCCATCTTGCTATGGCCAAGTTCAAAGGGGTCGAGGGTCGCCTACAGCCACATCACCCTGAACGCGCCCAATCTGGTCTGATCTCAGAAGCTAAGCAGGGTCGGCCTGGTTAGTACCTGGATGGGAGACCGACTGGGAATACCAGGTTCTGTAGGCTTTTGGCTTTTCCTTTATTCGTTGGCTTTCTTTTTGTTTCTCCTGAGGTGCCATCTTGCCATGGCCAAGTTCAAAGGGGTCGAGGGTGGAAGTAGTGATCGCCTACGGCCACATCACCCTGAACACGCCCAAACTGGTCTGATCTCGGAAGCTAAGCAGGGTCGGGCCTGATTAGTACCTGGATGGGAGACCGCCTGTGTAGTGGAGGAGTAGTTTAATCTACATGGGCTCTGCTGGTAGATAGGAAAACAGGTAATAATCCAACTAGGCAGGTACAGCATGCAACAATCCAGGTAGCGTTATACAATCCTTCCTTCCCAAGAACTAGATGACACATAGGCTGGGAGTCAACTCAGAATGCATTGTTTATTGAAAACACCAGAGATCTACACTTCTCCAAAACCCCCTCCCTCTTCGAGTGATTCCACACAAATACACAGCCCAAAATATGCTTACAAGGCAGACAGGAACAATAGGACAATGGAATGCAGTTATTCACAAAAACAAACCCCACCCCACTAGCAGGGGTCCATGAAACTCTGCTGCCATATTCTAGCAATCTGCAATATATCTTTATATATTTCCTCAGGGACACTGTTCAGTAATATTATGGCCAGTCTTTCAACACAAGCCACACTCTCGGTGTTCATTCCGCTACAGCCTGGGAATACCAGGTGCTGTAGGCTTTAGGCTTTTCCTTTATTCATTGGCTTTCTCTTTGTTTCTCCTGAGGTGCCATCTTGGCATGGCCAAATTCAAAAGGGTCGAGGGTGGCAGTGGTGATCGCCTAAAGCCACATCACCTTTAATGCGCTCAATCTGGTCTGCTAAGCTAAGCAGGATTGGGCCTGGTTAGTACCTGGAGGGGGGACTGCCTGGGAATACCAGGTTCTGTAGGCTTTTGGCTTTTCCTTTATTCGTTGGCTTTCTTTTTGTTTCTCCTGAAGTGACATCTTGCCATGGCCAAGTTCAAAGGGGTTGAGGGTGGCAGTGGTGAACACCTATGGCTACATCACCCTGAACACACCCCATCTCGTCTGATCTCGGAAGCTAAGCAGGGTCAGGCCTGGTTAGTACCTGGATGGGAGACCGCCTGGGAATGCCAGGTGCTGCAGACTTTTGACTTTTGCTTTATTCGTTGGCTTTCTTTTTGTTTCTCCTGAGGTGCCATCTTGCCATGGCCAAATTCAAAGGGGTCAATGGTGGCAGTGGTTATTGCCTATGGCCACATCACCCTTAACGCGCCCAATCTCGTCTGATCTCGGAAGCTAAGCAGGGTCGGGCCTGGTTAGTACCCGGGAGAATGCTTGGGAATACCAGGTGCTGTAGGCTTTTGGCTTTTCCTTTATTCGTTTGCTTTCTTTTTGATTCTCCAGAGATGCCATTTTGCCATGGCCAATTTCAAAGGGGTCGAGGGTGGTAGTGGTGATCGCCAATGGCCACATCACCCTGAACGCACCTGATTTTGTCTGATCTCGGAAGCTAAGCAGGGTCGGGCCTGGATAGTACCTGGATGGGAGACCACCTGGGAATACCAGGTGCTGTAAGCTTTTGGCTTTTCCTTTATTCGTTGGCTTTCTTTTTGTTTCTCCTGAGGAGCCATCTTGCCATGGCCAAGTTCAAAATGGTCGAGAGTGGCAGTGGTGATCGCCTACGGCCACATCACCCTGAACGCGCCTGATCTCAGAAGCTAAGAAGGGTCGGGCCTGGTTAGTACCTAAATGGGAGACCGCCTGGGAATACCAAGTGCTGTAGGCTTTTGGCTTTTCATTTATTCGTTGGCTTTCTTTTTGTTTCTCCTGAGGTGCCATTTTGCCATGGCCAAGTTCAAAGGGGTCGAGTGTGGCAGCACTGATTGCCTATGGCCACATCACCCTGAAAGAGCCCAATCTTGTCTGAATTCGGAAGCTAAGCTGGGTCGGGCCTGGTTAGTACCTGGATGTGAGACTGCCTGGAAATACCAGGTGCTGTAGGCTTTTGGCTTTTCCTTTTTTCGTTGGCTTTCTTTTTGTTTCTCCTGAGGTGCCATTTTGCCATGGCCAAGTTCAAAGGGGCCGAGGGTGGCAGCAGTGATCGCCTACGGCCACATCACCCTGAACGAGCCCAATCTCATCTGATCTCGGAAGCTAAGCTTTGTCGGGCCTGGTTAGTACCTGGATGTGAGACCGACTGAGAATACCAGGTGCTGTAGGCTTTTGGCTTTTCCTTTATTCGATGTCTTTCATTTTGTTTCTCCTGAGGTGCCATTTTGCCATGGCCAAGTTCAAAGGGGCCGAGGGTGGCAGTGGTGATCGCCTACGGCCACATCACCCTGAACGAGCCTGATCTAGTCTGATCTCGGAAGCTAAGCAGAGTCGGGCCTGGTTAGTACCTGGATGTGAGACCAACTGGGAATACCAGATTCTGTAGGCTTTTGGCTTTTCCTTTATTCGTTGTCTTTCATTTTGTTTCTCCTGAGGTGCCATCTTGCCATGGCCAAGTTCAAAGGGGTCGAGAGTGGCGGGGGTGATTGCCTACAGCCACATCACCCTGAACGTGCCCTATCTCGTCTGATCTCGGAAGCTAAGCGGGGTTGGGCCTGGTTAGTACCTGGATGGGGGACTTCCGGGGAATACCAGGTGCTGTAGGCTTCTGGCTTTTCCTTTAGTCGTTGGCTTTCTTTTGGTTCTCCTGAGGTGCCATCTTGCCATGGCCAAGTTCAAAGGGGTCGAGGGTGGCAGTGGTGGTTGCCTACGGCCACATCACCTTGAACGCGCCCAATCTCGTCTGATTTTGGAAGCTAAGCAGGGTCGGGCCTGGTTAGTACCTGGATGGGAGACCGCCTGGGAATATAAGGTGCTGAAGGCTTTTGGCTTTTTCTTTATTCGTTGGCTTCTTTTCGTTTCTCTTGAGGTGCCATCTTGCAATGGCTAAGTTCAAAGGGGTCGAGGGTGGCAGTGGTGATTGCCTATGGACACATCACCCTGAACGCGCCCGATCTCATTTGATCTCGGAAGGTAAGCAGCATCAGGCCTGGTTAGTATCTGGATGGGAGACCGCCTGTGTAGCGGAGGAGTAGTTTAACCTACATTGGCTCCGCTGGTAGACAGGAAAACAGGTAATAATCCAACTAAGCAGGTACAGCATGCAACAATCCTTCCCTCCCAAGAACTAGACGACACATAAGCTGGGAGTCAACTCAGAATGCCTTGTTTATTGAAAACACAAGAGAGCTACACTCTGCCAAAACCCTCTCCCTCTTTCAGTCATTCCACACAAACACACATCCCATAATATGCTTACAAGGCAGACAGGAACAATAGGACAATGGAATGCCTGTATTCACAAAAACAAACCCCACCCCACTAGCAGGGGTCTATAAAACACTGCTGCCATATTCTAGCAATCTGCAATATATCTTTATATATTTCCTCAGGGACACTTTTCAGTAATATTATGGTCATTCTTTCAACACAAGCCACACTCTCAGCGTCCATTCCGCTACAGCCTGGGAATACCAGGTGCTGTAGGCTTTTGGCTTTTCCTTTATTCGTTGGCTTTCTTTTTGAGAAGTTTGTGTCGGCCTGTATAGGCCCCAAAAAATAGCTCACATGGGTTTAACTGACAGCAAAGAACATAGTATTTGATGGCTAGAGGTACAGTAGGCATTCACACAGTATACAGAAGTAAGTGTCGGCATGTATAGGCCCCAAAAATTAGCTCACATGGGTTTACCTGACAGTTAAGAATGTAGTATTTGGTGGCTGAAGGTACATTAGGCATTCACAGGATACAGAAGTAAGTGTTGGCCTGTATAGTCCCCAAAAATTAGCCCACATGGGTTTTACTGACAGCTAAGAACGTAGAATTCTGTGGCTGAAGGTACATTAGGCATTCACACAGTATACAGAAGTAAGTGTCGGACTGTTTAGGCCCCAAAAATTAGCTCACATGGGTTTAACTGACAGCAAAGAATGTAGTATTGGATGGCTAGAGGTACAGCAGGCATTCACACAGTATACAGAAGTAAGTGTCGGGCTCTATAGCCCCCAAAAATTAGCTCACATGGGTTTACCTGACTGCTAAGAACGTAGTATTTTGTGGCTAAAGGTGCTGAAGTTACATTAGGCATTCACAGGATACAGAGGTGTCGGCCATAAAAGGCCCCAGAAATTAGCCCACATGGGTTTACCTGACACTTACCTTCAGTCACAGAATACTACATTCTTAGTTAAACCCATGTGGGCTAATTTTTGGGGCCTATACAGGCCGACACATACTTCTGTACAATGTGAATGCCTAATGTACCTTCAGCCACCAAATACTACGTTCTTAGCTGTCAGGCTAATTTTTCGGGACTTTTATGGTCGACACTTACTTCTGTATCCTGTGAATGCCTAATGTACCTTCAGCCACAGAATGCTAAATACATTCATTTTGACAAAAAAAATTTCAGACTATTGGAGACCAAGTGCAGTGTCTAAAACCAGCTTTTTAAGACTCTAAAAGACAAAAATACAGTAATTTTTGACTAAAAAGTTTGTCAGACCTTTGGTGACCAAATGCAGTTATTTTGGCTAAAAAAAGCTTTTTAGACACCTGGAGACCAAAAAAGTCATTTTGACCAAAGAATTTTTTTCAGGCCATTGGAGCCAAATGTCTAAAATCTTGTCTAAAACCGGCTTTTTAAGGCTCTAAAAGACAAAAATATAGTCATTTAGACTAAAAAAACAATTTCAGACCTTTGGTGCTTTTTAGACACTTGGAGACCAAAATAGAGTCATTTTGACCAACAATTTCTTTTCAGGCCATTGGAGCCCAAATGGCCGGTTTTAGACAAATCTTGTCTTAAACCGGCTTTTTAAAGCTCTAAAAGACAAAAATACATTCATTTTGACTTAATTTTTTTTCAGACCTTTGGTGACCAAATGCAGTTATTTTGACTAAAAAAAGGCCTTTTAGACACTTGGAGACCAAAATAGAGTTATTTTGACCGAAAACATTTTTTCAGGCCATTGGAGCCCAAATGGCCAGTTTTAGACAAATCTTGTCTAAAACCGGCTTTTTAAGGCTCTAAAAGACAAAAATACAGTTATTTTGACAAATTTTTTTCATCAGACCTTTGGTGAGCAAATACAGTTATTGTGACTAAAAAGGCTTTTTAGACACTTGGAGACATAAATAGAGTCATTTTGACCAAAAATAATTTTTCAGGTCATTGGAGCCAAATGGCCGGTTTCAGACAAATCATGTCTAAAACCGGCTTTTTAAGGCTCTAAAAGAAAAAAATACATTCATTTTGACTAAAAAAAATTTCAGACCTTTTGTGACTAAATGCTGTTATATACTCTAAAAGGCTTTTTAGACACTTGGAGAGCAAAATAGAGCTCCAATAGCCCGAAAAAAAAGTTTTTTGGTCAAAATGACTCTATTTTGGTCTCCAAGTGTTTAAAAAGCCTTTTTCTAGTCAAAATGCATTTGGTCACCAAAGGTCTGAAAAAAATGTATTCAAATTGACTGTATTTTTGTCTTTTAGTGCTTTAAAAAGCCGGTTTTAGACAAGATTTTAGACATTTTGGCTCCAATGGCTTGAAAATCTTTTTGGTCAAAATGACTCTATTTTGGTCTCCAAGTGTCTAAAGAGCCCTTTTTAGTATAAATAACTGCATTTGGTCACCAAAGGTCTGAAAAATAAATTTAGTCAAAATGAATGTATTTTTGTCTTTTAGAGCCTTAGAGATTTGTCTAAAACTGGCTATTTGGGCTCCAATCGCCTGAAAAAAAATTTTGGTCAAAATGGTCTGGAAAAAAAATGGCCTGAAAAAAAATTTTGGTCAAAATGACTCTATTTTGGTCTCCTTTTGTGGTCAAAATAACTGCATTTGGTCACCAAAGGTCTGAATTTTTTTAGTCCAAATAACTATATTTTTGTCTTTTAGAGCATTAAAAAGCTGGTTTTAGACAAGATTTTAGACATTTGGCTCCAATGGCCTGAAAAACATTTTTTGGTCAAAATGACTCTATTCTGGTCTCCAAGTGTCTAAAAAGCCTTTTTTAGTCAAAATAACTGCATTTGGTCCCCAAAGGTCTGAAAAAAAACTTAAGTCTAAATGAATGTATTTTTGTCTTTTAGAGCTTTAAAAAGCCGGTTTAAGACAAGATTTGTCTAAAACCGGCCATTTGGGCTTCAATGGCCTGAAAAACATTTTTTGGTCAAAATGACTCTATTCTGGTCTCCAAGTGTCTAAAAAGCCTTTTTTAGTCAAAATAACTGCATTTGGTCCCCAAAGGTCTGAAAAAAATTTAGTCAAAATGAATGTATTTTTGTCTTTTAGAGCCTTAGAGATTTGTCTAAAACTGGCTATTTGGGCTCCAATAGCCTGAAAAAAATTTTTGGTCAAAATGGTCTGGAAAAAAAATGGCCTGAAAAAAAATTTTGGCCTGAAAAAAAATTTTGCTCAAAATTACTCTATTTTGGTCTCCTTTTGTAGTCAAAATAACTGCATTTGGTCACCAAAGGTCTGAAATTGTTTTTTTTAGTCTAAATTACTATATTTTTGTCTTTTAGAGCCTTAAAAAGCCGGTTTTAGACAAGATTTTAGACATTTGGCTCCAATGGCCTGAAAAAAAGTTTTTTGGTCAAAATGACTCTATTTTGGTCTCCAAGTGTCTAAAAAGCCTTTTTCTAGTCAAAATAACTGCATTTGGTCACCAAAGGTCTGAAAAAAAATGTATTCAAATTGACTATATTTTTGTCTTTTAGTGCCTTAAAAAGTCGGTTTTAGACAAGATTTTAGACATTTGGGCTCCAATGGCATGAACATTTTTTTTGGTTAAAATGAGTCTATTTTGGTCTCCAAGTGTCTAAAAATCTTTTTTTTTAATATAAATAACTGCATTTGGTCACCGAAGGTCTGAAAAAAAATTTGTCAAAATGAATGTATTTTTGTCTTTTAGTGTCTTAAAAAGCCGGTTTTAGACCATATTTGTCTAAATCCGGCCATTTGGGCTCCAATGGCCTGAAAAAAAGTTTTTGGTCAAAATGACTCTATTTTGGTCTCCAAGTGTCTAAAAAGCCTTTTTAGTCAAAATAACTGCATTTGGTAACCAAAGGTCTGAAAAAAATTTAGTCAAAATGACTATATTTTTCTTTTAGAGCCCTAAAAAGCCGGTTTTAGACAAGATTTTAGACATTTGGGATCCAATGGCCTGAAAAAATTTCTTTGGTCAAAATGACTCTTTTTTGGTCTCCAGGTGTCTAGAAAGCTTTTTTTAGCCAAAATAACTGCATTTGGTCACCAAAGGTCTGACAAACTTTTTTAGTCAAAAATGACTGTATTTATGTCTTTTAGAGTCTTAAAAAGGCGGTTTTAGACACTGCACTTGGTCTCCAATTGTCTGAAATTTTTTTGTCAAAATGAATGTATTTAGCATTCTGTAGCTGAAGGTACATTAGGCATTCACAGGATACAGAAATAAGTGTCGGCCATAAAAGTCCCCAAAAATTAGCCTGACAGCTAGGAACGTAGTATTTGGTGGCTGACGGTACATTAGGCATTCACAGGGTACAGAAGTAAGTGTCGGCCTGTATAGGCCCCAAAAATTAGCCCACATGGGTTTAACTAAGAACGTAGTATTCTGTGACTGAAGGTAAGTGTCAGGTAAACCCATGTGGGCTCATTTCTGGGGCCTTTTATGGCCGACACTTACTTCTGTATCCTGTGAATGCCTAATGTACCTTTAGCCACAGAATACTACATTCTTAGCAGTCAGGTAAACACATGTGAGCTAATTTTTGGGGGCTATAGAGGCCGACACTTACTTCTGTATACTGTGTGAATGCCTGCTGTACCTCTAGCCATCCAATACTACATTCTTTGCTGTCAGTTAAACCCATGTTAGCTAATTTTTGGGGCCTAAACAGTCCGACACTTACTTCTGTATCCTGTGAATGCCTAATGTACCTTCAGCCACCAAATACTACATTCTTAACTGTCGGGTAAACCCATTTGAGCTAATTTTTGGGGCCTATACATGCCGACACCTACTTCTGTATACTGTGTGAATGCCTACTGTACCTCTTGCCATCAAATACTACGTTCTTTGCTGTCAGTTAAACCCATGTGAGCTATTTTTTGGGGCCTATACAGGCCGACACAAACTTCTCAAAAAGAAAGCCAACGAATAAAGGAAAAGCCAAAAGCCTACAGCACCTGGTATTCCCAGGCTGTAGCGGAATGGACACTGAGAGTCTGGCTTGTGTTGAAAGAATGACCATAATATTACTGAACAGTGTCCCTGAGGAAATATATAAAGATATATTGCAGATTGCTAGAATATGGCAGCAGTGTTTCATAGACCCCTGCTAGTGGGGTGGGGTTTGTTATTGTGAATACCGGCATTCCATTGTCCTATTGTTCCTGTCTGCCTTGTAAGCATATTATGGGATGTGTGTTTGTGTGGAATGACTCAAAGAGGGAGAGGGTTTTGGCAGAGGGAAGGATTGTATAACACTACCTGGATTGTTGCATGCTGTACCTGCTTATTTGGATTATTACCTGTTTTCCTGTCTACCAGCGGAGCCAATGTAGATTAAACTACTACTCCGCTACACAGGCACTAACCAAGCCTGACGCTACTTAGCTTCCAAGATCAGGCGCGTTCAGGGTGATGTGGCCGTAGGCGATCACCACTGCCACCCTCGACCCCTTTGAACCCTTTGAACTTGGCCATGGCAAGATGGCACCTCAGGAGAAACAAAAAGAAAGCCAACGAATAAAGCAAAAGCCAAAAGTCTACAGCACTTGGTATTCCCAGGCGGTCTCCCATCCTGGTTACAGGCCTGACCCTGCTTAGCTTCCGAGATCAGACGAGATCGGGCCCGTTAAGGGTGATGTGGCCATAGGCAATAACCACTGCCACCATTGACCCCTTTGAACTTGGCCATGGCAAGATGGCACCTCAGGAGAAACAAAAAGAAAGCCAACGAATAAAGCAAAAGCCAAAAGTCTACAGCACCTGGTATTCCCAGGCGGTCTCCCATCCAGGTACTAACCAGGCCTGACCCTGCTTAGCTTCCAAGATCAGACAAGATGGGGTGTGTTCAGGGTGATGTGGCCATAGGCAATAACCACTGCCACCATTGACCCCTTTGAACTTGGCCATGGCAAGATGTCACTTCATGAGAAACAAAAAGAAAGCCAACCAATAAAGGAAAAGCCAAAAGCCTACAGCACCTGGTATCTAGTGGGAGGGAAGGATTGTATAACGCTACATGGATTGTTGCATGCTGTACCTGCCTAGTTGGATTATTACCTGTTTTCCTATCTACCAGCAGAGCCCATGTAGATTAAACTACTCTTCCGCTACACAGGCGGTCTCCCATCCAGGTACTAACCAGGCCCGACCCTGCTTAGCTTCCGAGATCAGACCAGATTGGGCATGTTCAGGGTGATGTGGCCGTAGGCGATCACTGCTTCCACCCTCGACCCCTTTGAACTTGGCCATGGCAAGATGGCACCTCAGGAGAAACAAAAAGAAAGCCAACGAATAAAGGAAAAGCCAAAAGCCTACAGCACCTGGTATTCCCAGGCGGTCTCCCATCCAGGTACTAACCAGGCCCAACCCTGCTTGGTATTCCCAGGCTGTAGCGGAATGGACACTGAGAGTGTGGCTTGTGTTGAAAGAATGACCATAATATTACTGAACAGTGTCCCTGAGGAAATATATAAAGATATATTGCAGATTGCTAGAATATGGCAGCAGTGTTTCATAGACCCCTGCTAGTGGGGTGGGGTTGGTTATTGTGAATATCTGCATTCCATTGTCCTATTGTTCCTGTCTGCCCTGTAAGCATATTATGTATATATATGACCAGAGCGCTAAAAAACCTCCGACACAGAAGATGTGTATGGTGAATCAAATGCAAAGCAGGGAGGGGGGAGAGGGGGGAAGGGGGGGGGGGAAAGGGACAAAAAGGCTAACAAAGGACTAAGCAGTAGATAAAACTAATAAGATAAAATTACTGTATAGTATGAGATCAACATGTAGACCAAAGGGGATAGTCCATATGCACCGAGCCGCTCTTCCACAGACCAAGAGGAGATTCTGTATAAGCAAAAAAACAAAGAGGAGAAGCGCTCTAAGTGCAGACAGTTTATTCATACATATAAGACAATGTGTGTGGTAACTCACAAGACATGAATGAAGGTCAGGCTGTGTGACACCATTAGATCTTAGGACATCCTCTGGGGGGAGGGGGGTTGTAACATCCACTCCAAGGCGCCGTCCGTAGCTGAGTCAATGTTGATGGGAGGAAAGAAAGCCGGCTGCCTCCCGCCTCAGTGTACGGTGTGTGGTCAGATGGAGATGACCGGCGGCTGCAAAGTTCCGTAGGAGGATGGACGCTCTCCCGTCACCAGGGGTGGTGTGATCAAACAGCAATAGAACGGCAAGCACGACGCGTTTCTGAGCATGCGCGGGGTCAGTATACCCGGCGCGCTCTTTCTTCAGGTGCTGGAGCGCCGTTGACTCTACAAAGTTTATATATAGCTCAATTGATTAGTGATTCACCACAGCTGGAAAAAAAGGGGAGGGGGAGTACCTCGGAACAAAAAGGATTTGGAACCAGAGCTAGAAGCAACCAGTTCGTTGAAAAACAGCAACTTTAAAATCAGTTATACATGATTGCACGGCATTAAAAACATACATCAAAGGTGGATTGTACTCGGCTGGCTGGCCACAAATTCACAAGTATGGGGCTAAAGCAATAATTTCTCATAAGACTCAGATATATGCTATAATGGATAATAGGTGATAATTAATGGTAATAATCGAAGTTGGACAAGTGAGCCTGAACATATCCTGACTCCTAACAATAATAATAAGGATATAAATATATACGTACATAAAAAATCATAAACATAGATAAAATAAAATAAAATACAATCTAAACCTATGGACCCCAGGTATGTGGAAGGGGGAAGGGGAAGAAAACTTATAATGTTGGTATATTTAGAACTAGTGGTCCAGGAAAACATAATGTACCATAATAAAATATTGCGACATGATAGAACATGCATCAAGCAGCACAATACACAACTACTATTAAAAATTATCTATAAAAACCCCTGAATGTAATGTATATAAAAATATGTTTATATAAAAATATATATATATATATATAAAAACCGTCTGATTTAGAAGGTGTATTGAAAACTCAAATAAAAAATACATATAGATGAATAAAAGGAAAAAATAACTGCTAGTAAAGGCAACATATCACACAAGGGGCCCAAGCCTGCATGTGATTGTTAACAAATTCATATGTCAAGATGTAAAATGTATATATATAAGGTCATTAAAAAGGGATAAAAAGAAACCATTGTATTAGTTGGAACGAAGGAGGAGAGGGAGGAAAGAAACCTCAATTATAGAATGGTATGTACTTCTAGTTCCTCGTTCAATCCTTGAGGGGCGAGAACATCTAATGTGTATATCCCTAATACATATACATATGTACATATCTAAT
The DNA here is from genome assembly GCF_965119305.1 of Pelophylax lessonae. Classification (NCBI taxonomy): domain Eukaryota; kingdom Metazoa; phylum Chordata; class Amphibia; order Anura; family Ranidae; genus Pelophylax; species Pelophylax lessonae. The sequence goes on from NC_138769.1 coordinate 283,385,947, forward strand.
GTGTATAATTTTCCATAATTTGGAAAAACGTTCTCCTTCTGGTAAATCTTTCGAGATGGATTCAATGACCCAAATTTTTAATCCCTCAGTCGATTTTCCATGGACTTCTAAAAAGTGTCGCGGGACACTATGAAGGTCACTCCCACCTTCAATGAGACGGCGGTGTTTCCCAAACCGTTGCCTTACTGGTCTGATGGTACGACCCACATAAAGAAACTGACACGGGCATATTAAACAATAGACAACATACTCAGTAGAGCAGTTGTAAAAATTATCTAAGACGTAAGTTTTACCATTATGTGTAAAGTCTTTTTGGCCATGTCTCACAAAGGTGCACATTTTGCATAATTTTTTCTTACATGTGTACATGCCTTTCAGCGGGATCATCCAGGGCAAGTGATTGGTAGCCTTGATGTTTTTCAATTTGCTTGGCGCAATCTTGTTTTTTAAAGTAGTGGCCCTCCTGTATGTCACTTTTGGTTTCTCTAAGATGACAGAATTAAGATGGGGGTCCTGTTTTAAAATACCCCAATGTTTGGATAGAATTTTTTCCATTTTTTTATAATGGCAATGAAACCTAGTGATAAATCGAACCGGATGATGTTCATCTCTGGCTTTGGAACTGGGGAGTTTCCCTGGAAGATAAGCTTCATAAGCTAAATTGACCAAATCGTCGGGATAGCCTTTTTCAGAAATTTTTTTCTTTAGATGTTCGCTTTGGGCTACATAATCAAGGTCCCTAGTACAGTTCTGTCTCAACCGACAGAACTGACCTTTAGGTATATTATTTGTCCATTGGGGGTGATGGCAACTATTGTAATGAAGATAGGAGTTTCCACAGGTAGGTTTATTGTAGTTTTTGGCATATATGTGATGTGACTCATGTCCAAGTTCCAAATCTAGAAACGGCATATAGTCTGGATGTGAGACTGAGGTAAAGGAAAGGCCTAGGGTGTTATTATTGCAGTGGGTGACAAAATCGTCGATTTGGGAGGCGGAGCCGTCCCAAATGACGATAATATCGTCTATGTACCGCCCAAAGAAAACAATGTGCTGGGCAAAAGGGTTATTCCGCCAGATGTATCTAGACTCCCAGAAACCCATGGTCAGATTTGCATAGGACGGAGCAAAATTAGCTCCCATGGCTGTCCCATTTATCTGTAAATAAATAGTGTCCTCAAACTGAAAATAATTGTGAGTTAAACAAAATTGTGTTGCTTCCAAGATAAAAGACACTTGATCATGGTGTAAGGAGGAGTCTTGAAGGAGAAAATGTTGTATGGCTTGTAAGCCTATATTGTGGGGAATGGAGGTATATAACGAACTGACGTCCAACGATAGCCAGATGTAACTATTTTCCCATCTATACGGAATGATTTGTTCTAATAAGTGACCTGAATCGCGTATATATGATTGCAGGCTTTGGGCTAAAGGTTGCAGGAAGACGTCAATGAACTGTGAGAGACCACTGGTCACACTGTCCATTGCTGCTACAATGGGTCTACCTGGAGGATGTAAAGGGTCTTTGTGGACCTTTGGTAAGTGATAAAAGTAAGGGGTGTTATAATGGTCCTTTTTTAGGAAAGCTGCCTCATCTTTATTTATCACTTTATTCAGTAACGCCGATTGTACCAATTGTTCAACCTCAATTTAATACGCTGGTAGTGGGTCTTTATGGAGTCTCGTGTATGTTTTGTTGTCATTTAATAATCGACAGGCTTCGTTGATGTAATCGGTCTTGTTTAATAGAACAATACCACCTCCTTTGTCCGCGGATCTTATAATAAGATCGGGATTGTCAGATAATCGCTTAAGAGCCTGAGATTCACCATGATTCAGATTGGAATGGGAGTATTTGATGTGTTTGGACGTATCTGTACACATGGCTTGAAGGTCAGCAAAAACCGTCCTATAAAAAGACTCTAGATATGGGCCTTTTGAGCGGGTAGGGTAAAAAACAGATTTAGGACGTAGGTCAGTATGGACAAAGCGTGGCGATTCTGGGAGATGCTGTGTGAATAACAACATATCCGGATCCAAATCTTCACTCTCACCCGGATCATAAGTGCTAAAAGGACTTCCAGGGATGGCTTCCTCTATGGAAGTAAATACATTACTTTCCGCTTTATCCACGAGGGGGGTATTGTCAGCTTGTTTGGACTTTATATTAAAATAACGTTTTAATATGAGATTCCGTATGAATTTGTTCAGGTCTTGAAATAATTGAAAAGAGTTGGGAAAAGAGGTGGGAGCAAAACTTAAGCCTTTGTGTAGGAGAGATAGGTCATCTTGATTTAATGGAACAGAGGACAAGTTAAAAATCTTTATAGTCTCCGCTGTTTGGTGTTTGTTTTTGGTAGTTCGCTTACCTCCTCTACATCCTCGTCTAATATTTTTCTTTTTTTCTTTCTGATTTTGGTCAGTGGGCTCCCCTCTAAAAAAGACACAGGGAGGAGGGCTGATGTAAGGGGAGCCGTCTCAAGTTCATTGATCATAACAGGGAAGGATATTTCTTCGCTACCTTCAAGCGATCTGGGGGTGACTCCTACCTGACTGGCCCTAACATCCTCCTACGGAACTTTGCAGCCGCCGGTCATCTCCATCTGACCACACACAGTACACTGAGGCGGGAGGCAGCCGGCTTTCTTTCCTCCCATCAACATTGACTCAGCTATGGACGGCGCCTTGGAGTGGATGTTACAACCCCCCTCCCCCCAGAGGATGTCCTAAGATCTAATGGTGTCACACAGCCTGACCTTCATTCATGTCTTGTGAGTTACCACACACATTGTCTTATATGTATGAATAAACTGTCTGCACTTAGAGCGCTTCTCCTCTTTGTTTTTTTGTAAGCATATTATGGGATGTGTGTTTGTGTGGAATGACTCGAAGAGGGAGGGGGTTTTGGCAGAGTGTAGATCTCTTATGTTTTCAATAAACAAGGCATTCTGAGATGACTCCGAGCCTATGTGTCGTTTAGTTCTTGGGAGGGAAGGATTGTATAACGCTACCTGGATTGTTGCATGCTGTACCTGCCTAGTTGGATTATTACCTGTTTTCCTATCTACCAGCAGAGCCAATGTAGATTAAACTACTGCTCCGCTACACAGGCGGTCTCCCATCCAGGTACTAACCAGGCCCGACCCTGCTTAGCTTCTGAGATCAGACGAGATTCGGCGCGTTCAGGGTGATGTGGCCATAGGCGATCAACACTGCCACCCTCGACCCCTTTGAACTTGGCCATGGCAAGATGGCACCTCAGGTTATTTGTTGGCTTTCTTTTTGTTTCTCCTGTGTGAATGCCTAATTTACCTCTAGCCATCAAATACTAAGTTCTTTGCTGTCAGTAAAACCCATGTGAGCTATTTTTTGGGGCCTAAACAGGCCGACACTTACTTCTGTATACTGTGAATGCCTAATGTACCTTCAGCCACCAAATACACTATGTTCTTTGCTGTCAGTTAAACCCATGCAAGCTAAGTTTTGGGGCCTATACAGGCTGACCCTTACTTCTGTATCCTGTGAAAGACTAATGTACCTCCAGCCATCAAATACTACGTTCTGTGCTGTCAGTTAAACCCATGTGAGCAAATGTTTGGGGCCTATACAGGCCGACACTTACTTCACTCTACTGTGAATGCCTAATGTACCTCCAGCCATCAAATACACTACGTTCTTTGCTGTCAGTTAAACCCATGTGAGCTAATTTTTGGGGCCTATACAGTCCGACACTTACTTCTGTATACTGTGAATGCCTAATGTACCTTCAGCCATCAAATACACTATGTTATTTGCTGTCAGTTAAACCCATGTGAGCTAGGTTTTGGGGCCTATACAGGCTGACACTTACTTCTGTATCCTGTGAAAGCCTAATGTACCTCCAGCCATCAAATACTACGTTCTGTGCTGTCAGTTAAACCCATGTGAGCTAATATTTGGGGCCTATACAGGCCGACACTTACTTCTGTCTACTGTGAATGCCTAATGTACCACCAGCCATCAAATACACTACATTCTTTGCTGTCAGTTAAACCCATGTGAGCTAATTTTTGGGGCCTATACAGTCCGACACTTACTTCTGTATACTGTGTGAATGCCTAATGTACCTCAAGCCACCAAATACTACGTTCTTAGTTGTCAGGTAAACTGATGTGGGCTAATTTTTGGGGCCTTTTATGGCCGACACTTACTTCTTTATCCTGTGAATGCCTAAGGTTCCTTCAGCCACAGAATACTACATTCTTAGCTGTCAGGTAAACCAATTTGGGCTAATTTTGTGGGGCCTTTTATGGCCGACACTTACTTCTGTACCCTGTGAATGCCTAATATACCTTCAGCCACCAAATACTACGTTCTTAGCTGTCAGGTAAACCCATGTGGGCTAATTTTTGGGGCCTTTTACTGTATCCTGTGAATGAAACATTTTTTATTCAAAATGACTGTATTTTTGTATTTTAGAGTCTTAAAAAGCCGGTTTTAGTCAAGATCGCTGCATTTTGCTCTCCAAAGCCCTGAAAATGTTATTGGTCAAAATGACTCTATTTTGGTCTCCAAGTGTCTTAAAAGCCTTTTTTTAGTCAAAATAACTGCATTTGGTCACCAAAAGTCTGAAAAAATTATTTTAGTCAAAATTACTTTATTTTTGTCTTTTAGAGTTTTAAAAAGCCGGTTTTAGACAAGATTACTGTATTTTGTCTCCAATGGTCTGAAAATTTTTGTGTGGTCAAAATGACTGTATTTCTGTCTCACCTTGAATGCGCCTCATCTCGGAAGCTAAGCAGGGCCGGGCCTGGTTAGTACCTGGATGGGAGACCACCTGGGAATACCAGGTGCTGTAGCCTTTTGGCTTTTCCTTTATTCGTTGGCTTTCTTTTTGTTTCTCCTGGCCCATTCATTACATGCTCTACACGCTATGTCGTGTATCTTTTGCGTTGCCCATGTGGTTTGGAATACGTGGGCCGCACGATACGCAAGCTGCATGTACGGTTAAACGAGCATGTGGCTAATATTATAAAAGCTTTCCCTAAACATAGCGTGTCGAGGCACTATGCTCTCTGCCATAATAAAGATCCTAGTGGCACTATTTTTATGGGGATTGATAAATTCCCGGGTAATTGGAGGGGTAGCAATCTGACGAGAGGGGTCTCCCAGTTGGAGACCAGTTGGATTTACCGCCTCAAATCCTATGCCCCTCACGGGCTCAATATTGATTGGGACATCAATTCCTTCATCAATAATTCATAATTCATAGTTTGAAGGTAGATTGCCTGTATACTAGTTACCATTTAGCCTATAACAAATGAGTTCATGTGTTTTTATCTGTATTTTCTTTTTGAGAGGCCTATTTAATATGTTTTTATTTAAGATCATGTATTTTAGATTTATGATTGGCAATATTGCTAATATATCTTTTATGTATTAGTGTTGTATTTGGCGGTGTGGTCGGAGTCTCCCGATTTTTTTATTTCTGCTGAGAGATGGCGCCGGTTTCCACTGTGGTCCATTGTGACCATCTAATCATGCAAAGCTAATGGATACTTGTGTGTTTAGCTCAATTGGGCTTACATATGCTGTATCCATCTGCATAAGATTTATTTTGCACTGAATATTGTATGAGTGCTAATATTGGTCTTGATTGACTCTTAATGTGACATCCAGTTAATGTTTGGTTCCGGACGATGGTACGCACGTGAACCGCATTCTAAGTCCGGATGTCTCTTCTTGTGAAATGCCGGTTGCGGTCGCTGACACGCAAGTGTCTTTCTTCCGGGATCTGGAACCTGTCTATTGCCCCGCCTATCCATTTCCGTCAGTGCATAAATTGTGGACGTTCACTGCAGGCCACACCCCCTGACGACGTCAGTCTCTGACGAAACGCGTAGGAGGAGCCTGCGGTGCATCACGCTGAGACCACGGAGGAATCGAGCAGGAATTTTTTCAGCAGGAATCGAGCCTCGAGGACACCCTGATTTAAACACGCCATACAAACTACAGCCAAATGTGAGTTGCCACTTTGAGAATTGCGTCCAATAAAGTTGTTTAATGGTACTACACTATGGCAGTTGTTTCCCTCTTTACATGTTATAACTATCTGTGAGGAAGTGGATGTGATCAGAGAGTGAGCCGGTGCAGGATTTGCCAGTGGAGGTTGAAATATGCTGTTTTTGATCTCTGTCATGGGGGTCAAATCATTGTGGTAAGAGGCCAACCTTTACCTTTGGTGGTGGTACTTCCTGCACGGGGATATCGGTGTTTGGAGTGTCCTTAGGAGCACCTTAACTTACTTCTGTATACTGTGTGAATGCCTAATGTACCTCCAGCCACCAAATACTACGTTCTTAGTTGTCAGGTAAACTGATGTGGGCTAATTTTTGGGGCCTTTTATGGCCGACACTTACTTCTTTATCCTGTTAATGCCTAATGTACCTTCAGCCACAGAATACTACGTTCTTAGCTGTCAGGTAAACCCATTTGGGCTAATTTTTGGGGCCTTTTATGGCCGACACTTACTTCTTTATCCTGTAAATGCCTAATGTACCTTCAGCCACAGAATACTACGTTCTTAGCTGTCAATTTTTGTCTTTCAGAGCCTTAAAAAGCCGGTTTTAGACAAGATTTTAGACATTTGGCTCCAATGGCCTGAACATTTTTTTGGTTAAAATAACTATTTTGGTCTCCAAGTGTCTAAAAAGCCTTTTTTTTTAGTCAAAATAACTGCATTTGGTCACCAAAGGTCTGAAAAACTTTTTTAGTCAAAATGACTGTATTTTTGTCTTTTAAAGTCTTAAAAAAGCCAGTTTTAGACAAGATAACTGCATTTTGCTCTTCAATGCCCTGAAATTTTTTTGGTCAAAATTACTATTTTGGTCTCCAAGTGTCTAAAAATCCTTTTTTAGTCAAAATAACGGCAATTGGTCACCAAAGGTGTGAACATTTTTTTAGTCAAAATGACTGTATTTTTGTCTTTTAGAGCCTTAAAAAGCCGGGTTTAGACAAGATTTGTCTAAAACTGGCCATTTGGGCTCCAATGGCCTGAAAAGATATTTTCGGTCAAAATTACTCTATTTTGGTCTCCAAGTGTCTTAAAATCCTTTTTTAGTCAAAATAAGTGCATTTGGTCACCAAAGGTCAGAAAAAAAATTTAGTCAAAATATTTTTGTCTTTTAGAGCCTTAAAAAGCCGGTTTTAGACAAGATTTAAGACATTTGGCTCCAATGGCCTGAAAAAAATGTTTTGGTCAAAATGACTCTATTTTGGTCTCCAAGTGTCTAAAAACCTTTTGTTAGTCAAAATAACGGCATTTGGTCACCAAAGGTCTGAAATTTGTTTGGCAAAATGACTGTATTTTTGTCTTTTAGAGCCTTAAAAAGCCGGTTTTAGACTTGATTTGTCTAAAACCGGCCATTTGGGCTCCAATGGCCTGAAAAAAGTTTTTGGTCAAAATGACTTTATTTTGGTCTCCAAGTGTCTAAAAAGCCTTTTTAAGTCAGAGTCTGCAGAGTCGGCGAAACATGTTGGACCTGGGTGACCCCACTACTCTAGGATATGGTTCATAATTTTATGTATTACATATTTTCTATATTGACTGTCTTTTGATGTCTTTGCATCTGTGTCTTTTTTAACAATTTTGTACACATGTATTAATAAAATCATTATATTTTAAATTGGTCTTTTATTTATCTATTCATGCCAAGTAACTCCTGCCTACAAAGTCCCAGGTTGGGTGTTTCCTCAGAATACACAGTTCCCTGTGGGGCTCATTTAGGGTCTTGTGTATTGGAACACCAATACCACTTGATACACTTTTTTCTCATATGTCCTTAGGGATGTGGCAGGACCTTTCTTGGCATACTGGCATTTAGGGTAGGCACCTAACATTTTCTACTTACTTCTGCATCCTGTGAATGCCTAATGTACCTTTAGCCACAGAATACTACATTCTTAGCAGTCAGGTAAACCCATGGGAGCAAATTTTTGGGGCCTATACAGGCCGACACTTGCTTCTGTATACTGTGTGAATGCCTGATGTACCTCTAGCCATCCAATAATACGTTCTTTGCTCTCAGTTAAACCTATGTGAGCTAATTTTTGGGACCAAAACAGGCCGACACTTACTTCTGTATAGTGTCAATGCCTGATGTACCTCCAGCCATCAAATACACTATGTTCTTTGGTGTCAGTTAAACCCATGTGAGCTAATTTTTGGGGCCTATACAGGCCGACACTTACTTCTATATCCTTTGAATGCCTAATGTACTTCCATACTTTAAATACTACGTTCCTTGCTGTCAGCTAAACCTATGTGAGCTAATTTTTGGGGTCTATAAAGGCCGACACTTACTTCTGTATACTGTGAATGCCTAATGTACCTTGAGCCATAGAATACTACGTTCTTAGCTGTCAGTTAAACCCATGTGGGCTAATTTTTGGGGACTATACAGGCCGACACTTACTTCTGTATCCTGTGAATGCCTAATGTACCTTCAGCCTCCAAATACTACATACTTAGCTGTCAGGTAAACCCATGTGAGCTAATTTTTGGGGCCTATACATGCCGACACTTACTTCTGTATACTCTGTGAATACCTAATGTACCTCTAAACAAAACGATTCAGGATGCTCATAATTGTTCGTTATGTTCCGCGAAACGACCTTCTCTTTGCCACAAGTTCTGGTCCTGTCCCTATATCACGACATTCTGGGACCAGGTACTGACCTTCATCAGGGAGTGACGAAGTGGCACATACCCAAAGACCCTATATTGCTCCTGTTCGGTTAATGGGACAAACGCCTCCAAAAGTGGTCTAGCACCCCTGCCTCGCCACATCGTCTGTGGATCCTGACCTGTTTACTGGTGGCCAGAAGGACAATCCTAACTAATTGGATCTCCACGACTCCCCCCTTAGTTTCCCGGGTCAGATAAGAGCTTTCCACACTTCTTTCCATTGACCGCCTCAACGCGGATTTTTCAGCCCCATCCTCACGGAAATCATTTCTACAGAAATGGGACAATTACGTCAAGTACTCCTTCTCCAAATCCGACCCCTCTATGGATCAATATACATTTACGTTCCAGGACTCGCCCAAGAACTCTCCCCCACTCTCACATTCCCCATCAGTTTCCATGCTCTTTTGACTCTGGACCGCCCTGCCCTAATTTGCATAATGTCTGTATTTAATTGTACCTTTTCTGTTGTTGATACTCACGTGTTATATTACAAAATTTTAAACAAAACGATTCAGGATGCTCATAATTGTCTGTTATGTTCCGCGGAACGACCTTCTCTTTGCCACAAGTTCTGGTCCTGTCCCTATATCACGACATTCTGGGACCAGGTACTGACCTTCATCAGGGAAGTGACGAAGTGGCACATACCCAAAGACCCTATATTGCTCCTGTTCAGTTAATGGGACAAACGCCTCCAAAAGTGGTCTAGCACCCCTGCCTCGCTACATCGTCTGTGGATCCTGACCTGTTTACTGGTGGCCAGAAGGACAATCCTAACTAATTGGATCTCCACGACTCCCCCCTTAGTTTTCCGGGTCAGATAAGAGCTTTCCACACTTCTTTCCATTGACCGCCTCAACACGGATTTTTCAGCCCCATCCTCACGGAAATCATTTCTACAGAAATGGGACAATTACGTCAAGTACTCCTTCTCCAAATCCGACCCCTCTATGGATCAATATACATTTACGTTCCAGGACTCGCCCAAGAACTAACCCCACCCCACTAGCAGGGGTTCATGAAACACTGCTGCCATATTCTAGCAATCTGCAATATATCTTTATATATTTCCTCAGGGACACTGTTCAGTAATATTATGGCCATTCTTTCAACACAAGCCACACTCTCAGTGTTAATTCCGCTACAGCCTGGGAATACCAGGTGCTGTAGGCTTTAGGCTTTTCCTTTATTCATTGGCTTTCTCTTTGTTTCTCCTGAGGTGCCATCTTGGCATGTCCAAATTCAAAAGGTTCGAGGGTGGCAGTGGTGATCGCCTAAGGCCACATCACCTTTAATGCGCTCAATCTGGTCTGAGCTCGGAAGCTAAGCAGGATTGGGCCTGGTTAGTACCTGGAGGGGGGACTGCCTGGCAATACCAGGTGCTGTAGGCTTTTGGCTTTTCCTTTATTCGTTGGCTTTCTTTTTGTTTCTCCTGAAGTGACATCTTGCCATGGCCAAGTTCAAAGGGGTCGAGGGTGGCACTGGTGATCACCTATGGCTACATCACCCTGAGCACACCCCATCTTGTCTGATCTCGGAAGCTAAGCAGGGTCAGTCCTGGTTAGTACCTGGATGGGAGACCACCTGGGAATACCAGGTGCTGTAGACTTTTGGCTTTTGCTTTATTTGTTGGCTTTCTTTTTGTTTCTCCTGAGGTGCCATCTTGCCATGGCCAAGTTCAAAGGGGTCAATGGTGGCAGTGATTATTGCCTATGGCCACATCACCCTTAACGCGCCTGATCTCGCAAGCTAAGCAGGGTCAGGCCTGGTTAGTACCTTGATGGGAGACCACCTGGGAATACCAAGTGCTGTAGACTTTTGGCTTTTGCTTTATTCGTTGGCTTTCTTTTTGTTTGTTTTTTGTTTCTTTTTGAAACGGCGCTACCTTTTATATATAAAGTAAAACCAACAGTGTATCCAGACCGTGGGGTAACTTTTAAGATATGTGCAAAATAAAGTGCCAGTGCAAAGAATATGTGTCGGCCGTAAAAGGCCCCAAAAATTAGCCCACATGGGTTTACCTAACAGCTAAGAACGTAGTATTTGGTGGCCGAAGGTATATTAGGCATTCACAGGGTACAGAAGTAAGTGTCTGTATAGGCCCCAAAAATTAGCCCACATGGGTTTAATTGATAGTTAAGAATGTAGTATTCTGTGGCTGAAGGTACATTAGGCATTCACGGGATACAGAAGTAAGTGTCGGCCGTAAAAGGCCCCAAAAATTAGCCCACATCAGTTTACCTGACAACTAAGAACGTAGTATTTGGGGCGTGGCTAGCGATCGGCATGTAAGCAGCGCGGTCTCGGAGCTCCGGCGGCACCTGGTGATCCTTCAGTGATCCTGGCACTAATCCTTTCGATCAACCCCTCAATTTTCGCTGACACGCCTATCCTGGCACCTCCGGAGCCGGCCACCATGGTCAAAATCGGCCCCCAGGGCACCAAGGCAGGAGCGGCCTTCCGAAACAGCCCGGGCCGCGAGGCCTCCCAAGATGGCGCCGGACCCTCTTCACAGCCGCAGCGTCCGCCCAAGGAGAAGTCGGGCCGGGCCGGACAGCCTCCTTCACGGATCCCTGCTTCCTCGGGTAAGCCTGATGGTGTGCCCCAGAAGGCCCGACCCCCGACCACTATTCGGGACCATTTCGCTGATTCCCCCATACTGTCTAAGGGACCCCCAGCTCTATCCCCGGGGCTGCAGGAGGGCTCAGATCCCTGGGCGGCAGATGGGACATGGGATGCGGGGGACTCCCAAGCAGGGGGGGCTCCAGAGGGGGCTACTGAGGCGGGAGATTCAGCTTCTGGGAGCCTCACGTTACAGCACATTATGGAGGCTATTCACACTTGCCAATCCACTCTGACCTCTCAAATTGAGACTGTCCGGCTGGACCTATCTATAGTTAAACATGAAGTGCAGAAGATTCGCACTCGGATCGCTGCTGCTGAACAGCGTATCAGTGATGTTGAGGACACAGTTAACCCCTTGCAGGCAGAGGTCCGCACACAACGGCAGGATCTACAGGTCCATTCTGATAAACTTGGGGACTTGGAGGACAGGATGCGCAGAAATAATCTCCGCTTTGTTGGCTTTCCTGAGAAATCTGAGGGGAGACATGCTGAGGATTTTCTGGAGACCTGGATTAAGGATACTGTAGGTGTGGAACATCTCTCCCCCCTGTTTGCCATTGAACGAGCACACCGGGTTCCTATGCGCCCTCTCCCTCCTGGGGCCCCTCCAAGATCTTTACTGGCAAAATTCCTTCATTTTCGGGACAAGGAAAATATCCTGCGAGCTGCACGCGATCTTCCTGACCTTCAATACAATGGAGTTAAAATCTCTATCTATCCTGACTACTCTGCTGCTACACAGAAGTTACGCATGGCCTTCAATGCGGTCAAACGCAGGCTTAGGGAAGGGCAGTTTGGCTACAGCATGCTTTACCCAGCTAAATTGAGGGTGATCCATGAGGGAAAGGCTCACTTCTTCCTTTCCCCGCAGGATGCATCGGCCTGGCTTGATGGTTTGGGAAGACGGGGCTGAACATGCTTTGATTATTGCAGCTGTTGTTTGCCGGGGGTCTGGGCCTACCTGGGCCCCCTCCATACTGATGCTCGGACTCTGTTGCTGATATCCCCTGTCTGGGGGTGCTGTTATCCTGCTGGCTGGACGACTCCATACTGGACCGGACGGTCTCCCTCATGTGTTCTCTGAGGAGGTTTTCATCCCCTGAACTTGCACCTCTATACTCTGAGGCGGTGCCGCCACCTCCGCAGCTTTTTGTCTTTTTCCCCTTTTTTTCTGGGGGGGAAATTTTTCCTTTTTTTCTCCCCCCCCCCATTTTCCATTTTTCATTTTTCTTGTTTTTATTTTTATTTTTTCTGGTGTGTTCCTGCTCCTTTAGGGACACTGAACTAAAGACATTCTGGCATAGTTATGCCTTCTGGGGTTGTTAGTGTTTCTGGGCTAAAGCTCTCTGCCCGTTTTTATGACAGGGAGCCGGGTGGGGGGTGGGGGGGTGGGTTCATGGGGTTGTGGATTTCAGTTTTCTGTTTTATTTTTACTCCGTATGCTTTTTCTCTCAGCAGTGGTGGTCAGCTCTCTATTAGGTGGTGTTTCAGCGGAGATGTGGTCCGGACGGGCCCCCCGGGGGCTTTCCCTGCCCGTGCGCCCGCTAGGTACTGGTATGTATGTTTTTTCAGGTGGGGGCGGGGCGCTCTCGGAGGGGGTTCTCCTCTGGGTGGGCCGCGTTTCTTCATGCTACTTTCTGTTAATAAATGTCTTTGAGGCTTTTGACATGGAATGTGCGGGGTATGAACTCCAAGATTAAGAGGTCTCTAGTGTTTGATCATTTCAAGCGCTCTAAGGCGGACATCCTCCTTTTGCAGGAGACGCACTTAATGGACCCCAAAACAAGGGCGTTAAAGCGACCACGTGTGGCTCACGCATTCCATGCTACTTACTCCACCTATTCAAGGGGGGTCTCGATCTTGATCTCCAGGGCGTGCCCGGTGCGGGTGCTGGAGGTGAAGACCGACCGGGATGGGTGTTATGTTATAGTGGTATTGAATTTTATGGAACGTTTATTTACAATAGTTAACTTATACCTCCCTCCGCCAGTGGAGGTTGGACGTCTTGATGACTGTATGCGGACGGTCCTCTCCATGGCTCAGGGGTCTTTAATTATAGGAGGGGATTTTAATGCAGTTTTGGATCCTCAAATGGATCGTCTCCACGGCTCGGGGCGACAGTCGCTGGCATTAGCTGACTGGGCTGCGGCGTACGGTCTCACCGAGACGTGGAGATGGAAATATCCGCAGAGAAGGGAATACTCCTGTTATTCCAGCTCTTATGGTACCTTCTCTAGATTGGATATGTGGTTTGTCTCCTCGGAGGTGCTTCCACTGGTCTCCGACGTGGCGTACCTCCCGAGGGCAATCTCAGACCATTCACCCCTGGCGATGACGCTGACGGTGGCCAGGCGTCCGGCTGGATCGGTGTGGCGTATGAGCCCTTACTGGCTCGCGGAACCGATGGTGTCGGCTGAATGTGCTACTGCCATGACTCATTTCTGGGCGGAGAATGCGGAAGGGGTGCAGGACCTCACCTGTTGGGACGCCTCTAAGGCTGTCCTACGCGGGGCATACATGCAGGGGGTTTCTAAGTTCAAAAAGGCAGTGGCAGCAGAAATCGAGGAATTGGCAGATGCTCTGAGTGCCTCCGAACGGGTTTACACTTTGGATCCCACCCCTGAGAATAATAGAACGTGGAAGGCGGCGCAGCGGGCTTACGAGCTGGCCTTGGTGCAGAGGACCCAGAAGCGTCTCCTGTACCAGTCCCAACGTATTTTTGAGACCGGGGACAGGAACGGTCGTTTGCTGGCCTTTTTGGCTAGCCCCGTTCCGGAACCGGTTGCTATCCCTGTTATTTTGGATCATGCGGGGCACTCTCTCTCGGCTACGGAGGACATACTTGGCGCCTTCCACAAATTTTATTCGGACCTGTACACCTCTCGGGCCCATTATACCCCCCCAGAGCTTTATGCTTACGTGGACTCTATTCCTTTCCGCACACTTAGTGTTGAGCAGAGAGCTAGTATGGAGGCCCCTCTGTCGCTGGAGGAGGTGAGGGTAGCCATTAAATCGTTTCCAAAACATAAAACTCCGGGCCCTGACGGTTTTCCGGTAGAATGGTATGTACAGCACGGGGAACTGTTGCTGCCGCGACTCCTGGTGCTCTTCAAGTCGATATTTGATGGTGGCTCCCTCCCTCCTTCACTCCAGGAGGCCCTCATAGTCTTGATCCCTAAGCCTAATAAGGACCCGCGATACTGTGACTCTTACAGACCCATATCGCTTATTAATGTAGAGCTTAAAATCCTTACTAAAATTCTCGCATTGCGTCTTAATGGGATAATTGGCTCTATTGTGGGGATAGATCAGACTGGCTTCATTCCGGGGCGCTCGGCTTATGCGAATATTCGTCGGTTGTTCACCAATCTGCAGGTCCCGAACCCCTCCCGTTTACCAAGGGTGGTCCTCTCACTTGATACACAGAAGGCTTTTGACTCTGTGGAGTGGCCGTACCTGTTCTATGTACTTGAGAGATTTGGGTTTGGAAAGAATTTTTTGATTTGGCTTCGGATCCTATATGCTCAACCTCTTGCCCGTATTAGGGTAAATGGGATGGTTTCTGGTCCACTGCAGATACGACGGGGTACGCGGCAGGGTTGCCCTTTATCCCCCTTGCTTTTTGCGCTCGCAATAGAACCTTTGGCTCAGCTGCTGCGAACTTCCCCCGCTGTCCAAGGGATGTCGGTGGGGTCTCTGGAGGAGAGGGTCTCTCTTTATGCCGACGACATGTTGTTGTATTTAACTGATCCACACACGTCGCTTATGCCCGTTCTCCGACTTATTCGACATTTCGGTTCTTTTTCTGGTTTTCGGGTTAACTGGACTAAGTCTAGTCTGTTTCCTGTCGATATGGACATCCCGCTCTCGCTGCCGACTGACTGCCCCTTGAAGTTTACGTTCTCATTTAAATATCTCGGTGTTCAGGTTCAGCAACCTATATCCTTGTATTTCCAAAATAATCTTGTTCCCTGCCTAAACCTGTTCAAATCTAGACTGGAGCACTGGAAGCATCTGCCTTTAACTCTGACTGGTAGGGTCAACTTATTTAAAATGGTTATGTTGCCGAAATTTCTGTATCTCCTTGCCAACTCTCCACTGTTTGTGCCGAATAAGTTTTTCAGGGATCTTGATTCTCTTATTTCCGGTTTCCTATGGTACCCGAAGGCGCCTAGGCTTTCTGTTGCCACCTTACAGCAGCCGGTGGCGATGGGGGGCCTTGCCCTTCCAAACTTGCGCTTGTATTACTATGCAGCACAGATGGGACATGTCCACGGTTGGCTTTTCCCTCGGAGGAGCAGTGCGGCTACGGCTGTCGAAGCAGCGGTGGTTTCCTCCTATGAAACGCTTGCTAATCTTATTTACCGGCGCTGCGTTGTGTCCTCCGAGGGTACGGCACTCTTGAAATCCTCTCTACAGATATATGTCAGATGTGAGTCTCTGTTGGCGGCGACTCCGGGCCTCTGTTCCCCGAATCAACCCTTATGGTGCAATCCTAGTCTGCCTCACTTCGCTGGGTCTCAGGATGCGGCGCGGTGGGCAGAACGGGGCCTGAAGTATGCCCATCAATTGTTTGAGGGGGGGAATTTTAAGACGTTCTCCCAGTTCCGGGCGGACTTTCGGGTGCCCGGCTCTTGGCAATATCGTTATCTCCAGCTGCGACACGCTGCCTTGGCCCAATTTGGGCCGGGCAGTGTCATGCTAGACAATTCGCCTATGGAAAAGGAATTGTTGCGGGATGAGCACACTAAGCTGACTAGCTCCTACTATGGAATCCTTCTTACTAGTGTGCCATCGCGCCTGGAGGCTGTTAGGGCCGGGTGGACGAGAGACATCCCGGATATCTCGGACGATGATTGGGAAGAAATGCTTGAGGTATATTTTAGGACACCCATCTCAGCCAGGGACCGTCTGATACAGTTACGTATATTTCATAGGACTTATTATACTCCTTATCGGTTGTTTCTGATGAAGCAGAGACCCGCGCCAGACTGTCATAAATGTGGGGGGGACCAGGGAAAATTGCTTCATATGCTGTGGAGTTGCCCGAAAGTTAGACCTTTTTGGTCCCAAGTTACGCACTTTCTCTCGACCTCCTTGGATTTCCCTAATGTCTGCAGCCCTAAGTGGTGCTTACTGGGGATTTTCGGGGAGATTGATCTCAGCACCCATCGGAAACAGCTTCTCCGACTCTTGTTGTTTTATGCCAGGAAAACTGTAGTGATGCAATGGACACAGGTGGACAGGATCCCTCTTGATCTTTGGAAAAATTTAGTCAACCATGTCCTACCCCTGTATAGGCTGACTTATGAGGCCAGGGGCTGTCCAAAAAAGTTCCTGAAAGTTTGGGGTCCTTGGGTTGCTTTGTCTGACACGTGCAGCTCCACACCGCCCTGAGGGTGAGGGCGGTCCGGGTACGGGGGGGGGGCTGTTCTGGGCCCACGCTCCGCTGACGAGTAAGGCTGTGACTCTGACCACCACCTGCATTTTTTCTGCTGAGTTGTTCCTTTTTCTTTGGGGTTTTTTTTTCTTTTTGTTTTGTTTCTGCATATAACGAGCATGTGATGCATGTGTTATACCTAAGGATATCTGCTTTATTCTGACAAATTTGTAAATCTCTGTATCTATGTGTCTATGGGATATCCTTTACCTATATTGCACCTTTGTGTTATTTCATTGATGACCGGTACTACTCTATGACTCACTGTATTTCCAATGTTTTGTAGCATTCTTGTACTGTTCAGGTGATACATTTAATAAACGCAGTTTAAAAAAAAAAGAACGTAGTATTTGGTGGCTGGAGGTACATTAGGCATTCACACAGTATACAGAAGTAAGTGTCGGCCTGTATAGGACCCAAAAAATAGCTCACATGGGTTTAACTGACAGCAAAGAACATAGCATTTGATGGCTAGAGGTACATTAGGCATTCACACAGTATACAGAAGTAAGTGTCGGCATGTATAGGCCCCAAAAATTAGCTGACATGGGTTTACCTGACAGTTAAGAATGTAGTATTTGGTGGCTGAAGGTACCTTAGGCATTCACAGGATACAGAAGTATCTGTCGGCCTGTATAGTCCCCAAAAATTAGCCCACATGGGTTTTACTGACAGCTAAGAACGTAGTATTCTGTGGCTGAAGGTACATTAGGCATTCACACAGTATACAGAAGTAAGTGTCAGAATGTATAGGCCCCAAAAATTAGCTCACATGGGTTTACCTGACAGCTAAGTATGTAGTATTTGGAGGCTGAAGGTACATTAGGCATTCACAGGATACAGATGTAAGTGTCGGCCTGTATAGTCCCCAAAAACTAGCACACATGGGTTTAACTGACAGCTAAGATCGTAGTATTCTGTGGCTGAAGGTACATTAGGCATTCACAGGATACAGAAGTAAGTGTCAGCCTGTATAGGCCCCAAAAACTAGCTCACATGGGTTTAACTGACAGCAAAGAACGTACTGTATTATATGGCTGGAGGTACATTAGGCATTCACAGTATACAGAAGTGTCGGCCTGTATAGGCCCCAAAAATTAGCTCACATGGGTTTAACTGACAGCAAAGAACGTATTATTGGATGGCTAGAGGTACATTAGGCATTCACACACCATACAGAAGTAGGTGTTGGCCTCTATAGGCCCCAAAAATTAGCTCACATGGGTTTACCTGACTGCTAAGAACGTAGTATTCTGTGGCTAAAGGTACATTAGGCATTCACAGGATACAGAAGTAAGGGTCGGCCTGTTTAGGCCCCAAAAATTAGCTCACATGGGTTTAACTGACAGCAGAGAATGTAGTATTTGATGGCTGGAGGTACATTAGGCATTCACACAGCATACAGAAGTAAGTGTTGGCCTCTATAGGCCCCAAAAATTAGCTCACATGGGTTTACCTGACTGCTAAGAACGTAGTATTCTGTGGCTAAAGGTACATTAGGCATTCACAGGATACAGAAGTAAGTGTCGGCCATAAAAGGCAACAGAAATTAGCCCACATGGGTATACCTGACAGTTACCTTCAGCCACAGAATACTTCGTTCTTAGCTGTCAGTTAAACCCATGTGGGCTTATTTTTGGGGCCTATACAGGCCAACACTTACTTCTGGATGGGAGACCGCCTGGGATTACCAGGTGCTGTAGGATTTTGGCTTTTCCTTTATTCGTTGGCTTTATTTTTGTTTCTCCTGAGGTGCCATCTTGCCATTGCCAAGTTCAAAGGGGTCGAGGGTGGCAGTGGTGATAGCCTACGGCCACATCACCCTGAACGCGCCCCATCTTGTCTGATCTTGGAAGCTAAGCAGGGTCGGGCCTGGTTTGTACCTGGATGCGAGACTGCCTGGGAATACAGGGTGCTGTAGCATTTTGGCTTTCCCTTTATTCGTTGGCTTTCTTTTTGTTTCTCCTGAGGTGCCATCTTGCCATTGCCAAGTTCAAAGGAGTCGAGGGTGGCAGTAGTGATCGCCTAAGGCCACATCACCCTTAACACGCCCGATCTCATCTGATCTCAGAAGCTAAACAGGGTCGGGCCTGGTTTGTACCTGGATGCGAGACTGCCTGGGAATACAGGGTGCTGTAGCATTTTGGCTTTCCCTTTATTCATTGGCTTTCTTTTTGTTTCTCCTGAGGTGCCATCTTGCCATTGCCAAGTTCAAAGGGGTCGAGGGTGGCAGTGGTGATCGCCTACGGCCACATCACCCTGAACACACGCCCGATCTCATCTGATCTTGGAAGCTAAGCAGGGTCGGGCCTGGTTAGTACATGGATGGGAGACCGCCTGGGAATATCAGGTGCTGTAGGCTTTTGGCTTTTCCTTTATTCGTTGGCTTTCTTTTTGCTTCTCCTGAGGTGCCATCTTGCCATGGCCAAGTTCAAAGGAGTCGAGGGTGGCAGTAGTGATCGCCTAAGGCCACATCACCCTTAACACGCCCGATCTCATCTGATCTCAGAAGCTAAACAGGGTCGGGCCTGGTTTGTACCTGGATGCGAGACTGCCTGGGAATACAGGGTGCTGTAGCATTTTGGCTTTCCCTTTATTCGTTGGCTTTCTTTTTGTTTCTCCTGAGGTGCCATCTTGCCATTGCCAAGTTCAAAGGGGTCGAGGGTGGCAGTGGTGATCGCCTACGGCCACATCACCCTGAACACACGCCCGATCTCATCTGATCTTGGAAGCTAAGCAGGGTCGGGCCTGGTTAGTACATGGATGGGAGACCGCCTGGGAATATCAGGTGCTGTAGGCTTTTGGCTTTTCCTTTATTCGTTGGCTTTCTTTTTGTTTCTCCTGAGGTGCCATCTTGCCATGGGCAAGTTCAAAGGGTTCGAGGGTGGCAGTGATAATCGCCTATGGCCACATCACGTCTGATCTCGGAAGATAAGCAGGGTCGGGCCTGGTTAGTAGGGATGATCGAACTTTTGAAAAGTTTGGTTCGACCAGAAGACCCGAAAGTTCGGTTCAGATTCCAAGACCTCATTGAAATCAATGGGACCCGAACTTCGGTAATTAAAAAACACAATTTTGAAGCCCTAAAACCCAATAAATGCCCCTAAAAAGTGCCTAGGGTTCTGGGTCATTCCCCAGGGACTATTAATAACACAAAAAAAGTTCTTAAAATTTGTCGTTTTTGATAGAAAGCCAATTATTGAAAAAATTATTGGGAAAAAAAAAAAAGATTTCTTTGGATTTTGTGTCTGTGGGGTCTAAAAGGTGTACCTGTGACGTTTCAGCTCTTTAGCATGTCCAGAACCAGAATTATAGCATGCCAAACCTTCAAAAATGACTTTTTTGCTCAACCTTTCCTTTCTTTTGCTCCTAATCAACTGCACAATGTGTATGATGGGGACATAATGCAGTGCACTGGGAACAAGATTATAGTTTTTTTTTTAAAAAGGTGCTGTCTCTTTAAATGTGCATATAATTAACGGGTGTATTTTCACTATGTCAGGACCCAGACTTGAACCTGGGACCTACAGTGTGTCTGCCAATGACTCTACTTGCTGAGCCACCTGGAATGCTGAACAGCTCCTTGGACAAATCCTTGAATGACCCTGCTGTGAATCTTTATTGCCTTGAACTTTGAACCCTTTGCTCCTCCCATGAACTTCCTGTTTTAAGCCATGTCTTTGCACTTCCTGGTTGGCAGAATATTGTGCCTTCAACAGCCGATATCTCGCTTGTCTCTCCTGCTGCATTCCGTATCTTTGCTACCATCCATTATCGACACTTGGCTTGTTCCTCGACTATGCTTTGCCTAATCCCAACCTGCAACTACTTGTTACCGACCTTTGGCTATTCCTAGACTACGCTTCTGCTTGATCCTGACCTGCTGTATCTGCTACTGGACCCTGGCTTGCTCACCTCCTGGTGGGGCGATCCTGAGGACCGCGACCTGGTACTAACACGCAGCAAAATCCATCTCCACCATCGAGGGAGTCAAACTAGGCCTTGCAGATTGCCGCATGTCTTCCTCCTCCTCCTCCTCAAAGCCTGCAAAAGTTCCCGAAGAATCGTCTTCCTCCTCTTCCACCCCTGGATCCTGCTCGGGCCTCTGGGAGCTAGGCATAATGGGGTCAGGATTCTCAGGATAAAGGGGGCCTTGAGAGGCAAGGAAGTCCTCCTCTTCCTCCTGCTGCTCTGCCTCCAGTGCCCTGTCCATAATGCCACGCAGAGTGTGCTCCAACAAAAACAGTACCGATAGGGTGTCACTGATGCATGCGCTGTCCCGGCTGACCATCCTTGTGGACTCCTCAAATGCAGAGAGGACAGCACATGCATCCTTAATCAAAAGCCACTGCCGTGGTGAAAAGAAGCCCAGGCGCGCTGAGCCAGTGCTGGTGCTGTACTCGCAGAGATATTCATTGAGGGCCCTCTGCTGCATGTACAGGCGCTGCAGCATAGCCAAGGTGGAGTTCCAGCGGGTGGGCATGTCACAGACGAGGCGGTGTACCGGAAGGTGAAACTCGCGCTGCACTTCGGCCAAACGTGCAGTGGCACTGTACGACCGCCTGAAGTGATTGCACACCCTTCTTGCCATCCTTAGCACATCCTGCATTCCTGGGTATGAGTTCAAAAACCGCTGTACCACGAGATTCAGGACATGCGCCAGGCATAGCACATGGGTCAACTTTCCCTGATGAAGGGCGGTCAGGAGGTTTAACCCATTATCGGTAACCACCATCCCTGGCTGCAGCTGGCGTGGTGTCAACCACCTCTGGGCCTGTGCCTGCAGAGCCCCAAGAATCTCAGGGGCAGTATGCTGCCTGTCCCCTAGACACACAAGCTGCGGCACTGCGTGACACCTTTTGGCCTGAGACATAGAATAGCCCTTTGAACGCTTACGTAGTACCTCATCATATTCAAAGGACCATTCTGCAGAGGAGGGCATGGAGGAGGATGAGTAGGAGGAGGAGCAGAAGGGGGTAGAAGTGATCGATCTACCTGGATCAGCGACACCACCAGCTGTTTGCAGACGTGGGGGCAACCTGGCTGCAGCACCGAGCTCTGGCTACAATCCCTTCCGCTGGAAAGCAGTGTCACCCAATGAGCAGTGACAGAAATGTACCGTCCCTGCCCATGTTTGCTTGACCAAGTGTCAGCCGTCAGGTGTATCTTACAGCTGACTGACGTGGCCAGGGACGACACTACATTGCCTTCCACATGTTGGTATAGGGATGGCAGGGCCTTACGAGCAAAGTAATGCCGACTTGGCACCTGCCACTGTGGAACTGCACATTTTGCAAAGTCACGGAAGGGAGCAGACTCTACCAGGTTAAATGGTAACAGTTGCAGAGCCAGTAGTTTTGCCAAACTACTGTTTAGATGCTGGGTATGTGGGTGGCGGGGAGTATACATTTTTTTTCGTTCCAGCATGTGTGGAATCGAAATTTGGCATCTAGATGTTACAGCTGGTGGTGTGCTGGAGGTAGATGCGACACTGCCTGCTATATCATCATCCCTGTCAATGGAGGCTGCCAACAGGTGACGAGTGACTATAGCAGGGCCAGGAACAGACTGATGTGCAGGTGGAGCACGAGAAGCAGCGCGAGGAGGACTAGGAGGCCGACTGACCGATCTTTGGCCCTTTTGTGGGTTCTTCAAATGCTCCTGCCAACAGGCCAAGTGGTGGGTTGTCAAATGCCTGTTTAGGCAGCTTGTACCCAGGTGGTTGACATTTTTGCCACGTTTTATACCCTTCTGACAAATCTTGCAGATCGCAACTGTTCGTTCTGCATGGGATGTCTCAAAAAAGGCCCATCAAGAAGAGGTGTGTATAGTGGCCCGGGAGACAACAGGTGCGGCCTTAGATGGAGCAAGCCGTCTGCTCTCCCCTCTTGCTTGCTCTGCCTCCTCCTCAACCTCAGACCCAACATCAGACTCTATAAAGGACTGAGCATCAGGCGTGGCCCGGGAGACAACAGGTGCGGCCTTAGATGGAGCGGGCTGTCTGCTCTCCCCTCTTGCTTGCTCTGCCTCCTCCTCAACCTCAGACCCAACATCAGACTCCATAAAGGACTGAGCATCAGGCTGGAGTAGATGGCTGACACTGTGGTCAAACAGCTCAGCTGACTCCTCTGCCATGTCTGAAGTTGGGTCTAAGGGAGGACATGAGGTGGACATGGACTCATCTCTATTTGTTCTGCCAACTGCAGAAGACTGACCACTTTTCTCTGCCTGGGTCACTGTAGTTGCAGATGATGCCGATGATGAGGGTTTGGTAATATAGTCCACCACCTCCTGTACGTACTGTGGACGTATAGCTTGGCCACTGCCAGAGAACAATGCAAATGGTGGCCTGGCTGAGGACTGACCACCACGTCCACCCCTGCCTCTAGACACCCTAGAAGCTGTGCCCCTTTCCGCAGCAGGGCCACGTATGCCTTTTCTTGGTCTACCTGGCATATTTGTCACTGAGGCATTGGCAACTCTGTGCGGTGAAAAACGCACACTGCTATGCGACCCACAGTTGTCGCTGAATACAGCACAGCAGATGCGTGTCATGCACACTTGCAAAGCCTTTTGCACAGTGAACATAACGCTTTCAAGAACAGGAGTTAAGTTGTCACTGAGGCAATGTATTTTGCTGACTAGCAAGCACGTATACCTGCTGTAGATATATCAGCACTGTGGAACGTGCTCACTACACAGAACCCTCACACTTTCACTTTCACTTTCCCTACAGAAACTAGATTATTACATCTAACTACTGTGGTACAAAGTTTCCTAACTACACTAGATATCCCTTTCCTCACACTAAAAGAACAGCTCCATACAGCAGAAGACTGACACTGTCCCTTTAATTTTTATTTTTTTTTCTAACTCAAAAAACCAGCACAATCGCTGTATTTCTAACTACACTGACTGGCTGTAAGCTGAATGCAATTCTGCTATATGGAGCTTTAGAAGCACTCGCCTATGCAGAAAACATAGTGTAGCAAAGCAGGAGTAAGAGAAATGCTTCCACTCTCTTCAACAGACTCTGTATCACTGTGCTAGGGGTTAGGCGGGGCTATCTTATATACTGTGGGGTGTATTCACTTCTGATTGGAACCTGGTCTCCGTAGTCACTCCAATCACGTTCCCAGAAGACTCCTGCCCCCTCATTGGCTTTTGCTGATGTTTCTGGGCCAATCACGGGCTTTTACAGCCCAGTTCCTGTACCAGTGCATTTTGGGCGGTTCTGGTGGCCGAATTCCGAACTTTTACCGCAAAAAGTTCGGAATTCGGCCGAATTTCGAACACCCAATGTTCGGGTCGAACCGATTGGCCCGGTTAGAACCTGCATGGGAGACTGCCTGGGAATACCAGGTGCTGTAGGTTTTGGCTTTTCCTTTATTTGTTGGCTTTCTTTTTGTTTCTCCTGAGGTGCCATCTTGCCATGGCAAAGTTCAAAGGGGTCGAGGGTGGCAGTGGTGATCGCCTACGGCCACATCACACCCGATCCTGTCTGATCTCGGAAGCTAAGCAGGGTCGGGCCTGGTTAGTACCTGGATGGGAGATCAGCTGGGAATACCAGGTGCTGTAGGCTTTTGGCTTTTCCTTTATTCTTTGGCTTTCGAGATAACTGCATGTGGTAACCAATAGCCTGAAAAAATGTTTTTGGTCAAAATGACTATTTTCGTCTTTTAGAGTCTTAAAACGCTTGTTTTAGACAAGATAACTGCATTTCGTAACCAATGGCCTGAAAAATCTTTTTGGTCAAAATGACTCTATTTTGGTTTTCAAGTGTCTAAAAAGCCTTTTTTAGTCAATATAACTGCATTTGATAACCAAAGGTCTGAAAAAAATTTAGTCAAAATGACTATTTTTGTCTTTATAGTCTTAAAACGCTTGTTTTAGACAAGATAATTGCATTTGGTCTCCAATGGCCTGAAAAATATTTTTTTGATCAAAATGACTCTGTTTTGGTCTCCAAGTGTCAAAAAAGCCTTTTTTAGTCAGAATAACTGAACCCACGTTGTACCTGGCACTTGATGTTACACACACTTTTCCTGTTATGATGGGAGCTCTTCTGCTGCACTAATGGTTGCTACCTCTCACATGGTTGTTAATTTTGAGGAGACTACACTGGCATCGGTGGTCCCTCTCCGGTTTCCCCCCCTTGGTCATGACTGGGCATGCCCTATTGACTTGTCCCTTCCCCCACACGTGGCAGACTTGTATTGCCTTTTTGTTCCCCCCTTTTTGCCTTTTTTCTGGTCCTGGACTTTGGTTTGATTTTTTTCTTTTCCTGCATGTACTTTGTCGCTCTACTGCTATTATTTTACCCTATGCTGTGGATGTTCCTATTGACTGTTCTCTATGCTGGGGCTGCACCAGTACTGTGTGGGCTGGGCGACTACTCCTGTTGCTCTCTCTATATAGCTGGGCTGTGCTGATGGGGTGTAGTGGGTTCACCCTTTCTGGGTGCCCTCTTTCGCCTCCCTGGCCGGGTTGCCTGAGGCTCCGTGTATGGCTACATTTTGACTATGGCTGATAATATTTGTGTGATGTCCTGGAATGTGCGGGGCCTCGGCAACCCAGTAAAGAGGACGGCGGTGCTCCGCACCATCAAACGCCTGCAGGCAGATGTGGTTTGCCTGCAGGAGACCCATATGTCTCCTTCCACTTCCCCGTGTCTAGCTCCTAGCGTATTTATTCACCAGTTCCACTCTGTTTACTCCACTTATTCGAGAGGGGTGTGTATTTTGATTAACCACTTCCATACCGAGTCATGTAAAATGACGTCGGCAAAGTGGTTGTAAGGATCCGGGCCGCCGTCATATGACGTCGCCCGGATCTCCCCTCCACTGCGCTCCCCCGGGGGCGCGCAGCGCGGCGATCGGGGGTGAGGCTCGTCCCTCGGACATAGCCCATCCCTGATCAAGGTAAACAGCCAATAGAAATTGGCTGTTTACCATGTGATCGGCTGTGTCAATCACAGCCGATCACATGAGCGGCTCCAGCACGAGCCGCTCGTTCTCTCTGCAATGCGCGCCCCTGGGGGCGTGCAGAGCAGCGATGGGGGACGAGGCTCATCCCTCGGACAGAGTCGATCCCCGATCTAGGTAAAGAGCCAATGAAATTGGCTCTTTACCACGTGACCGCTGTGTCCAATCACAGCCGGTCACAAATGTCAACAGAGAACACGGTAACTAGCTGTCACCGTGTTCTCCTCCTCACACACTGATCCTGTGTGAGGAAGAGAGTGTGGTAACAGCTAGTTACCAATTACAGTGCACCCCAAACACACTGATTGCCCCCCCCCAATAAAGAGCACCTGTCACTAGCCCATCAAAGTACCTGAGTACCTGTCACCAGCCCATCAGGTACTCAGATGACAGGTACTCGGGTACTCTGATGGGCTGGTGACAGGTACTCGGGTACTCTGATGACAGGTACTCGGGTACTCTGATGACAGGTACTCGGGTACTCTGATGACGGGTACTCGGGTACTCTGATGATGGGTACTCGGGTACTCTGATGACAGGTACTCGGGTACTCTGATGATGGGTACTCAGGTACTCTGATGACGGGTACTCAGGTACTCTGATGACGGGTACTCGGGTACTCTGATGACGGGTACTCGGGTACTCTGATGACGGGTACTCGGGTACTCTGATGACAGGTACTCGGGTACTCTGATGACAGGTACTGGGGTACTCTGATGACAGGTACTCGGGTACTTTGAGTACCTGTCAACGGAGTACCCGTCATCAGAGTACCCGAGTACCTTCCACCTGCTCATCAGAGTACCTGACGCCTGAAGTACCCGAGTACTTGCCGCCTGCTCATCAGTACCCATCACTACTCATCAGTACTCATCAGTACCTATCACGTATCAGTACTGATCATCAGTACCCATCAGTACAGTAACACCTATCAGTACTACTCATCAGTACCTATCACCTGCCTGTCACCTGCCCATCAGAGTACCCGAGTACCTGCCACCTGCTCATCAGTACCAGAGTACCTGTCACCTGCCCAACAAAGTACCCGAGTACCTGTCACCCTTCATACAGCCACCATGTCCAAGTCCAAAAAGGTTTATATACTTCCTCCATTTAAACCTAAATACCGGTGTTATGGCAGCAGATAGCTGCCATAACCCTGGTATTTTTTTAAACGGTGGACGGTTGGCTTTCCGATAAGGGTGGTCCCAGCGGCGGATTCACCGTGGGATCACCCTTCCGGGATGGCGGAAGAGGCGCCCCCCTTCCCGCCGTGTTCCGGTCCTTTTCCCCGCCGGCAGCGGGGAAAACGATCCGGTCCCAGATCCTCACAGACAGGATGTCGAGTGAGGGCAAGCTTGCCCTCACTTGACTCTATGGTCTTGGAGGACCGGAGCTACGGAAAATGTTGTTGCCTAGCAACCGGTTTAAAGGTCCTTTTTTTTTTTTCATTTTATATAGTAATTTTTTTTTTCTATCTTTTAGTGTACTTGTGAGATCTGAGGACTTTTTGACCCCAGATCTCACAAAAAAGAGGTCCTGTCGTGCCTATTTCTATTACGAGGAATGTTTACATTCCTTTTAATAGAAATAAAAATGATCAATTTTTTTTTTTTACACGGTGTAAAAATAAAAAATAATAAATAAAATAAATAGTAAAAAAAAAAATTAAAGCGCCCTGTCCCCGTGAGCTCGCGCGCAGAAGCGAACGCATACAGAAACCCCGCCCACATATGTAAATGGTGTTCAAACCACACATGTGAGGTATCGCCGCGATCGTTAGAGCAAGGGGAATAATTTGAGCCCTAGACCTCCTCTGTAACTCAAAGATGGTAACCTGTAGAAATTTTTAAATTGTCGCCTATGGGGATTTTTAAGTACCAAAGTTTGTCGCCATTCCGTGAGCGTGTGCAATTTTGCAACATGACATGTTGGGTATCTATTTACTCGGCGTAACATTATCTTTCACATTATGGAAAAAATTGGGCTAACTTTACTGGTTTCTTATTTTTTAATTAAAAAAAGTGAATTTTTTCCAAAAAAATTGCGTTTGGAAGACCGCTGCGCAAATACGGTGTCATAAAAATATTGCAATAATCTCCATTTTATTCTCTAGGGTCTCTGCTAAAAAAAAATATATAATGTTTGGGGGTTTTAAGCAGTTTACTAGCAAAACAACTGATTGTAGCTTGTAAACACCAAATGTGATGCTCCTTGGATGATGATGCTCCTTGGATGTTAGGCCCTTCTATATGGCTAGGCTGTGAAAAAGTCTCACACATGTGGTATTGCCATACTCAGGAGGAGTGGCAGAATGTATTTTGGGGTGTAATTTTTGCTATTTACATGCTATGTGTTAGAAATATCCTATAAATTGACAACTTTGTGTAAAAAAAAAAAAGGTTTTCATTTGTTTCCCACATTTTCCAAAAACTTGTGGAAAAAAATGACACGTTCAAACGACCCATAATGCCTCATAGAATATACGTTGGAGTGTTTACTTTCCAAAATGGGGTCATTTTGTGGACTTTTCCATTGTATTGGTGCTCTAGGGCCTTGAAAAGTGTGATAGGTAGTAAGAAAGTTTTATGTGTATTTATGCTCCTAAAAAGCATGAAGGTGCTTTTTGGACGTGGAGTCTCTTTTTGTGGCCAGGCTGTGTAAAAGTCTCACACATGTGGTATCACCATACTCGGAAGGAGTAGCAGAATGTATTTTTGGGTGTAATTTTTGCTGTGTACATGCTATGTGTTAGAAATAGCTTATAAATTGACAACTTTGTGGGAAAAAAAGAAAAAAAAATTTTCTTCAATTTCCCAAGAATTGTGGGAAAAAATTACAACTTCAAAAAACCCACCATGCCTCTTACTAAATACCTTGGACTGTCTACTTTACAAAAAGGGGTAATTTGGGCGGTATTTGTACTGTCCTGACATTTCAGGGCCTCAAGAAAGGAGATAGGCAGTCAGTACATCTGGTGTGATAAATTTTCAGTAATTGGTACCATAGCTTCTAGACTCAATAACTTTCACACAGACTAAATAATATACACTAATTTGGGTTAATTTTACCAGAGACATGTAGCAGTATACATTTTGGCCCAAATGTATGAAGAAAAAATATTTTTTTGCAAAATTTTATAATTGAAACTAAAAAAAAGTGTTTTTTTTTCAAAATTTTTGCTCTTTTTTTGCATATATAACGAAAAAAAAAACCCAGTTGTGATCAAATACCACCAAAAGAAAGCTCTATTTGTGTGAAAAAAATGATAAAAATTTTGTTTGGTTACAGTGAAAATTGGTCTGGGCAGGAAGGGTGTCTAACTGCTCTGTATGGAAGTGGTTAAGAAGGGGGTACGGTTTCTATGCTCAAAGACTGTGATTGACCCTGAGGGCCGGTTTGTTTTATCCTGCCAACTAGCAAGCCTTAGGTGTGTACTTGTGCCCCCCCCCGTATTCTGCAGGGGTACTTAAACTTATCGTGCCACATATTGCTCAACTTCCTGATGTGCCCCTGCTGATGTTGGGGGACTTTACTGCTGTACTTGACTCTGCCTGGGATAGGTTTTCCTCTCACTCCGGTGGACCTATGCTGGCCGGGGGGGCTACGCCCCTTGCTCGGTTGGTGGGTGAACTCGGACTGACAGATGTCTGGAGGATGGGCCACCCTGAGGTACGAAAGTTTTCGTGCTTCTCGGCGTCACACTCGGGATTGTCTAGGATAGATCTGGGGCTGGGTAATGGTTCGCTACTGCCTCTGGTGGTCGTGGCGGATTATGCATCCCGGTTGGTGTCTGATCATTCCCCCTTTTGGGTCCGTCTGTCCCTCCTGGATAATAGGGGGAAATCCCTTTGGAAACTCAATGCATTCTGGCTGACGCTCTTTCCTAGTCCTGATCCCCTGCCACCCAAACTAACGTCCTTTTTTGCTGACAATTTGGAATCCGCAGAGGTGGGGGTGGTGTGGGATGCGGCTAAGGCATTCATGAGAGGTCAGTTTATACGTACGGTTAATGCCATTAAAACGGACACCAGGCAATGGGAGAATACTGTGTTGGACGCAGTGACTAGAGCGGAGGAAACTTATGTTAGGGACCCGTCAGATGATACTCAGAGGTCGTGGCTGGCTGCCCAATCTATGGCCAAGTCGGTCACGATTCAAAAGGCTGAAAACAAGTGCTTCTTCTTGCAGCAGAGGTATTTTGAGAAGGAAGAAAACACGGGTCATATGTTGGCCATGCTGGTTCGCTCGCAGCAGCCTGTGGCATTTATACCCCAGATTAAGGATCCTCAGGGGGTGCTCTGGCACGCCACGGCTGACATACGGAGAGTACTTGGGAAGTTTTATGCTGATCTTTACTCCTCTAAGATCTCGGCTGACTTACGAGAAATTGCCGATTTTTTTTGGCTTCCTGCGATTTGCCTTCTCTGTCTGCCTGGGATGTGGCTGTGCTTGGGGCCCCCCTTACGGAGAACGAACTTTATGCGGCCTTGAAATCTACTAAGCCTGGTAAATCTCCGGGGGCTGATGGTATCCCATCGGAGGTTTACAGCCGATACGCTGAACAGTTGGTGCCCGTGCTGCTGCGGGTATATAACGAAGCCTTCCGTATTGGCCGCTGTTAGGAATGCTTCCTGAGCACACTGATGTGCTGTCATGAATCTGCAATCTAAAGGGTTAACCTAGAGCAGACTAATTGCAGTAATTGGCAAACAGGCTGCCTTATTTAAACAGCTCAGAAGCACTGTGTCTTTGCTGACTTGTCTGCAGCTCTTCCTGTGTTCCTGAAGCCTGCTTCCTGTTACCTGTTTGATATCCGTTTTGACCTTTGGCTTGTTCCGGACCTTGTTGACCTGCTGCCCGTCCTGACCCCTGGCTTGTTTGACCATTCTCTCGGATCTCCCTTGTCTGCTTAGCTGCCTTCGGATCATGACCGGCTTCTCCCTTGGTGGGGCGACCCTGAGGACTGCGACCTGGTATCCACACGCAGCAAAATCCATCCTCCCCACTAGAGGCTCTGGCGAAAACCGATGGATACTTAGATTCCGCACATCAGGTTAGCCTGTGTCACTTACCTTGGGGGTTCCCGTCTAAGCTCCGCCCTCTGGCACACGTGGGGCCTTCCTCTGCCATCAGGCTACCACTTGTATCCCTAACAGTACAAGTCAGCCATGACGGAGCCTGCAAGAGAAGCCTCACCGTTGGAAGAGATCTGCCAACACCTCGCAGCCCTGTCTCAAACCGTAAAGTCACTTCAAGACGGCTACACACAGCTAGAGGAACGGCTGCGCTCTACGACACTTCAGGGGGATCATCCTGTATTATCTGCTTCCTCTCCTGCTGCAGCACTCTCTGCACCTGCTTCTGGCCCTACCGTAGTGATGCTGCCACCAGAACCTCGAGTTCCTGCTCCCGAAAAATATTCCGGGGATCGCGGTAAATTCCGCGCCTTTCGCAACGCCTGCCAGCTGTATTTCTCCCTGCAACCTCGAACCTTTTCTTTGGAGACCACCAAGGTGGGGTTTGCTTATCTCCCTGCTCCTAGGCGAACCCCAGTTAGCCTAGGAGCAGGGAGATATCGGCTCCTTGAAGAGGGCAGCCCCCATTAAACTCCTTACGATCATTTTTTGAGGCCATGGCACAGCTCTATGTTGACCCGCAGCGATCCTCCACCGCAGAAGCTGCGCTTCATGTTCTTCAGCAGGGTCGCAGGCCCGTAGAACACTACGTCACTGACTTCCGCTGCCTCAGTTCCGATACGTCCTGAAACGAAGCAGCACTCCGGTATCAGTTCCGTCTCGGCTTTCAGAAGGACGAGCTGGCGCGGGTAGGTGTCCCCAACGCCTTGGAAGATTTGATTTCCCAGGCCATTCAAATCGTCCGGTGGCTACGGGAGCGCAGAGCAGAACGATCTCCGCAGCAGTTCAGACCAGCCTGGACGCTACCACGAGTTGCTCATCCTGCATACTTTTCTTCTGCGGGGTCAGCTCTTACCAACCCCGCTCCCGCTGGAGTCGCCTCAGATACGACTGAACCTTGGGATCATACGGCCTGGTTTGTCCCCGGAGGAGAGACGCCGTCACCAGTTGGGTAACCTGTGCCTGTATTGTGGTGAAGCTGGCCACTATGTGCGCTCCTGCCCAGCAAAATACCATAAGTTCATGCCGGCCTCACCATCTGTTGCCAGTTCCTCCCACCTAGCCTTTCCTGTGTCATTACAGCTTCCGGAAGGACTCGTCCCAGTTACCGCAATCATTGACTTTGGAGCCTGCCGTTGTTTCATTGATCGCTCGTTCGCCCTGCATGTTGCGTACCTCTCCGGCTCAAGACTCAGGACCTCACCATCTTCCTGGCTGATGGCTCCCACATCAAATCCGGGCCCGTGACCCAAGAAACTTTTCCCCTTCCTATGGTCTCCTCCTCCGGCCATAAGGAACTGATTAGCCTGGATGTTATCACATCCTCCTTATTTCCCATTATCCTGGGATTACCGTGGTTGCAAGCACATAACCCGCAAGTCAATTGGATCACAGGCACCATCCAGTTCCCATCTCTTTACTGCAAGAATTCCTGTCTACCCGCTCCTCCTGAATTCCCCAAGACTCTGTTCTGTCTTGAATCCGAACCTGATGTATGTTCTGTGGTGCCCAAAGCATACCATGATTTCCTGGACGTATTCAGCAAACGGGGAGCAGAGACCTTGCCCCCCCACCGTCCATATGACTGCCCCATCGACTTGCTCCCAGGAGCCGAAATCCCGTTCGGCCGGATTTACCCACTTTCTGAACGTGAGCTGGACGTCTTAAAGGACTATGTAGACGAAAGTCTGAAGAAGGGGTTCATCCATCCCTCTACCTCTCCAGCAAGGGCAGGTATCTTCTTCGTAGAGAAGAAGGATCACACCCTCCGACCCTGCATCGGTTATAGGGATTTAAATAAAGTTACTATTAAAAAACGTTATCCCCTTCCTCTAGTCCCCGAACTCTTTCAGAGACTCAGATCTGCCATCCTGTTTACTAAGCTGGATCTTCGTGGGGCGTACAACTTGGTGCGCATCCGAGAGGGCGACGAATGGAAGACTGCTTCCCGCACTAGATTCGGACATTTCGAATACCTGGTAATGCCATTTGGCCTTTGTAATGCTCCTGCCACATTCCAACACTTTGTGAACGACATCTTCAGGGATTGGTTGGATATCTTCGTCATCGTATTCTTGGATGACATCCTAATCTTCTCAACATCCCTAGAGCAGCAACGCGAGCACGTTCGAAATGTCCTCGGTCGCCTTCGCCAGCATGGTCTCTACGCCAAGGCCGAGAAGTGCGTTTTTGAGCAGAACAGTATCCCGTTTCTGGGGTTAATAATTTCCACAGAAGGAATAGAGATGGATCCTCAGAAGGTCTCTGCCATTCTGGACTGGCCACCTCCATCAGACAAAAAGGGAGTACAGCGCTTCGTTGGCTTCGCCAATTTTTATAGGAGGTTCATTAAGGGGTTCTCTAACATCATAGCCCCT
Source organism: Pelophylax lessonae (assembly GCF_965119305.1). Classification (NCBI taxonomy): domain Eukaryota; kingdom Metazoa; phylum Chordata; class Amphibia; order Anura; family Ranidae; genus Pelophylax; species Pelophylax lessonae. The sequence goes on from NC_138769.1 coordinate 283,419,240, forward strand.
TACTAAGAAGAACGTCCACTTCCAGTGGACCCCAGAAGCTCAGTCCGCCTTCTCGGTTCTTAAAAAACATTTTACCTCTGCCCCTATCCTAAGTCACCCGGATCCTGCCTTACCCTATCTCCTGGAGGTAGACGCATCGGACGTTGCGGTCGGGGCAGTCATCTCCCAAAGACAGGGAACTAGAGACTTAACTCACCCAATAGCCTTCTTTTCCCGGAAACTCTCTCCCGCGGAGAAAAACTATGATGTCGGGGACCGGGAACTCCTGGCAATCAAAGCCGCTCTCGAAGAGTGGAGATATCTACTAGAAGGAGCATCACACCCGATTCTTATATTTACCGATCATAAGAACCTTGAGTACTTAAGATCTGCAAAGCGACTTAGACCCCGCCAGGCCCGATGGGCACTCTTCTTCTCCAGATTCTCATTCCATATCACCTATCGGCCCGGGTCGAAAAATGTCAAACCGGATGCCCTGTCCCGGATGTTTGATAATACTAAAGAAGAGTTGGTACCTGACACTATCCTGTCAGAGAAAAACTTCCTGCTCACTAGCCTGAAATCCCATCTTGAGCAAGCCTCTGCCAAAATTTCCGGTCCACCTGGGATACCCCTGTCACGCAAGGATGGTTTGTTGTGGGCTAAGGACAAAATATTTGTCCCGGAGGGAGTCAGAGTTTCGGTTCTAGCTGCCTGCCATGACCACCCTCTGGCTGGCCATTTTGGTGTTCATAGGACCCTTGACCTCATGCAACGCACCTTCTGGTGGCCTGAGATGGGAAAAGACTGCAGAAGTTATGTGTCTTCCTGTGTTTCTTGCTGAAGGAGTAAAACCACCAGAAGTAAGGCGTGGGGTCTCCTCAGACCACTCCCAATCCCTGACCGGCCCTGGCAAACTATCGCCATGGACTTTATCGTGGAACTTCCACCTTTGGCCGGGTGCTCCGCCATTTTTGTGGTTGTAGACCGGCTTACTAAGATGGCCCACTTTCTACCCCTCAAAGGTACCCCCTCTGCAAAAGAAACTGCAGAAGTCTTCATTAGGGAGATTGTGTGACTCCACTGGGTACCCACGAACATTATCTCGGACAGAGGGGTACAGTTCATGTCCCGCTTTTGGAGGGCCTTGTGTAAGCTACTAAAAATTGAATTATCTATGTCCTCAGCTTACCACCCGCAGACAAACGGGCAAACAAAGAGGACAAACCAGACCCTGGAACAATATCTCCGGTGCTTTACCATCTTCGTCCAGGACGACTGGGTAGCATTACTACCATTTGCGGAATTTGCCTTTAATAATTCACGACATTCCATTACCGGGCAATCTCCCTTCTTTGCCAATTATGGTTTTCATCCTTCCTTTCTGCCCGACGTCCCATCTGATTCCGGAGTGCCCGCAGTTCAGGTCACCATTGACTTCTTCACGAGTAACAACAAACTTCTGCAGGACACCTTGGCCAAGGCTCAGATAGCGTCCAAAAGAATCTTTGATGGGAAAAAAAGGGGAGAACTGATTCTCCAACCGGGTGACCAGGTCTTTTTATCCACAGCTAACCTGCGCTTGGCCTGCCCATCCAAGAAGTTGGCTTCCAGGTTTATCGGCCCATTCCCCGTTAAAATAAGACTCAATGCCATGTCCTATGAGTTTTCCTTACCTGATACCCTACGGATCCATCCTGTGTTCCATGTCACTCTTTTTTAAAACCCGTGGTTCCCGACGCCTTCCCCGGCAGAAGCCCTGGACCTCCGGAACCAGTGATGGTGGATGGCGACATGGAGTACGAAGTTGAGGCTGTACTTGATTGCCGGAAAAGAGGTAACCAGCTTCAGTTCCTTATTAAATGGAAGGGTTATGTGCTGGAAGAGAATTCCTGGGAACCTGAGAGTAACATTTATGCCGCAGACCTGATCCAGGCGTTTTTTCTTGCCCATCCTAAGAAAAGCAGTTTGTTGGACACCCAGAGGTTGCCCTTAAGGGGGGGGGGGCAATGTTAGGAATGCTTCCTGAGCACACTGATGTGCTGTCATGAATCTGCAATCTAAAACCTAGAGCAGACTAATTGCAGTAATTGGCAAAGAGGCTGCCTTATTTAAACAGCTCAGAAGCACTGTGTCTTTGCTGACTTGTCTGCAGCTCTTCCTGTGTTCCTGAAGCCTGCTTCCTGTTACCTGTTTGATATCCGTTTTGACCTTTGGCTTTTTCCTGACCTTGTTGACCTGCTGCCCGTCCTGACCCCCGGCTTGTTTGACCATTCTCTCGGATCTCCCTTGTCTGCTTATCTGCCTTCGGATCTTGATCGGCTTCTTCCTTGGTGGGGTGACCCTGAGGACTGCAACCTGGTATCCACACGCAGCAAAATCCATCCTCACCACTAGAGGCACTGGTGAAAACCGGTGGATACTTAGATTCCACACCTCAGGTTAGCCTGTGTCACTTACCTTGGGGGTTCCTGTCTAAGCACCGCCCTCTGGCACACGTGGAGCCTTCCTCTGCCATCAGGCTACCACTTGTATCCCTAACAGCCGCCTTCCTGCCTCTATGTCCGAAGCTATAGTTGTTTTCCTGCTGAAGCCCGGCAAGGATCCGCTTTTGTCGGATTCCTAAAGGCCCATATCTCTACTCACAACGGATGTTAAAATTCTAGCTAAGATACTGGCCACTAGGCTGTCCTCTGTTGTCCAGGGGGTTGTCCATAGGGATCAATCGGGGTTTATCCTGACCAGATCGACAGCACTTAATCTCCGCCGACTATTTCTGAACCTTCAGATCCCAGTAGACAACCCTGGGAACCGGGCAGTCTTTTCGCTAGATGCCGCTAAGGCATTCGATAGTGTTGAATGGGTGTACCTATGGGAAGTTCTCAAGCGCTTTGGTGTGGGAGAGAACTTTCTGAACTGGGTGTGGGTACTGTACGCTGCCCCCACGGGCAGACTGAGGGTGAACGGGGAGCTTTCTGGACCCTTCTGTTTGCACAGGGGGACTAGACAGGGCTGCCCGCTATCTCCATTGCTGTTTGCCATGGCACTGGAGACCTTAGCGGCGCGGATTCGGTCCTCCCCTGACATAGTGGGGTTCAGAAGGGGCTCCCATGCAGACGTTATCTCACTCTATGCGGATGACACACTGCTCTACCTAGGTGATACAGGGGAATCCTTGCGGGCGGTAATGTCCCTTATTGACTATTTTGGGTCCCTGTCGGGATTTTCCATAAATTGGGATAAATCAGTTTTAATGCCCCTTGATCCCATAACTCAGCCTCTTCCGGACTGTGCATCCACAGTGCGAGTGGTTGACTCCTTCAAATATTTGGGGATCCAGGTGTCTCCTGATCCTACCCAGTATATCACACTGAACCTCGTACCTCTGCTGCAAAGTTCCCTTGTCGGTGGCTGGGCGAGTCAATCTAATTAAGATGGTGTGGGCTCCTCAACTTCTTTATGTCTTGCACAACTCCCCAATCTGGATACCCAGGAAATGGTTCTATAGGATTGACTCCCAGTTCCATGAACTGATCTGGTGCAAAAAAGTGGCTAGGATTAAATTGGCTACCCTTCAGATGGGCCCAACCCCAGAGTATATTTTCTAGCCTTCCAGGTTCAGCATATGGAGGGCTGGGGTCTTTTGGATCCATTCGATCCTATTGGGTCCTTATTGGTCCCTACTGACTCGCCTCACCCTGTCCTTGTACACCTTGAAGCGGGGTTCTCCAATATGGGGACTTGGTTACCCACACTCTTTTTGATTCGCCTTGATTCGCATGGTGTGGCGCTGTGTCAAGGGGATGTTGCAGATCACAGGTTACCTTCCTCAGACTCCGATTTGGCATAATCGCAACTTTTCGGAACTGTTTCGTCTAGAGGGCGCGGAGATGTGGGAGGCCCATGGTGTATATTTTATAGCACAATTGTTCAGAGCTGGGGTACTGAAATATATTCAAGACTTACAGAGGGAGTTTGATGTTCCTAGGCACTGTTTCTTTCGCTACCTACAATTGAGACACGCGATGATGGCCCAGGCAGGCTTGGCTTCTTTGACACCCGACACTCACTGCCTGTTGGGTGAGGTGTTTCGGGTCTCGGACAAGAATATGATGTCACAGGTTTATGTCCTTCTGTTGGGATCCGTGCAGGACCCCTCTTCCCACCCTGCTCGTGCGGGGTGGGAGGGGGGATCTTGGACCCATAGATGAGGAGACGTGGGATCTTTGCCTCTCATCGATCCCTTTGGTGTCGGTGTCGGCCTCCCATAAGATATCTCACTTTATTCTGTTTCACAGAGCATACAGAACACCAATGCAGCTGTACCGTTAGGGACGCAGATCTACACCCTTGTGCCCCAAATTTGAGAGAGACCAGGGTACACTTATACACATAATGTGGAGATGTCCCAAGCTGTTTCGCTACTGGGGGAAGGTAATTGACATGATCTCTAAAGTGTATAATTTTCAGCTACTAAGGGATCCTGACCCCAAATGCTCACGTTGCCGTGTTGCGATTGTTGTATATTGCTCGCAAATTAATTGCTAGATTTTGGATCGCCTCCAGGGTGCAGAGCAGGGGCCAGTGGATAACACAGGTCAATGCCTCTTTAATCAGGGAAAAGCTGACATACCAGCATCGAAATGCTCACAAGAAATTTGCCTCGTTATGGCAACCTTGGTTGGATGACCCGGCCTTGGCTCCCCCCAGTTGGTTATGGATCGGCTGCTCATTGGATAGGGTAGCATTTCTTGAGAAGAGTGCAGAGTCCTCCCATCCTTTCCCTTCCTTTCCCCCCTCCCCCCTCCCTTTAAGTTTTCTGCCACTGTTTTAATTTTTTCCCTTCCCTTCTCCTTTGCACTTAGTACTTCAGGTGGTTTTCATGGTCCTATTACTATTGGGAGGGAATAACTGTATGTTTTTATTTATCCTTCTCGTATGCACATGGGAACATGCTCAGGTTTGTTTACTTGGCTGTAATTTTCACCTGAATTCGATGGTTTATGGATGACGTTTTCCTGTTCTGTTGCTGTTATATCCTTTACATATTTGTATTTTTCCGAACACTGGTTCTGTAACTGATTATGTCTACCGTTCATGTTATTTATTCAGTGTACTGTTTATACTCAATAAATATTAAAACATTTTTTAAACCTTTGGTGATCAAATGAAAAAAAAAATGCTTTTTAGACACTTGGAGACCAAAATAGAGTCATTTTGACCCAAACAAATGTTTCAGGCAGTTGGTTACCAAATGCAATTATCTTGTCCAAAACCGGCTTTTTAAGACTCTAATCGACGAAAATACAGTCATTTTGACTACATTTTTATTTCAGACCTTTGGTGACCAAATGCAGTTATTTTGACTAAAAGGGACTTTTTAGACACTTGGAGACCAAAATAGAGTCATTTTGACCCAAAAAATGTTTTCAGATCACTGGTTACGAAATGTAATTATCTTGTCTAAAACCAGCTTTTTAAGACTCTAAAAGACAAAAATACAGTCATTTTGGCTAAAAAAAGTTTTTCAGACCTTTGGTGACCAAATGCAGTTATTTTGACTAAAAAAGGCTTTTTAGACACTTGGAGACCAAAATAGAGTCATTTTGACTCAAACAAATGTTTCAGGCGATTGGTTACCAAATGCAATTATCTTGTCCAAAACCGGCTTTTTAAGACTCTAATAGACGAAAATACTCTCATTTTGACTAAATTTTTTTTTCAGACCGTTTGTGACCAAATGCAGTTATTTTGACTAAAACAGGCTTTGGAGACCTAAATAGAGTCATTTTGACCAAAAACATGTTTTCAGGCCATTGGTTACCAAATGCAGTTATCTTGTCTAAAAGCGGCGTTTTGAGACTCTAAAAGACAAAAATATAGTCATTTTGGCTAAAAAAAAAGTTTTTCAGACCTTTGGTGACCAAATGCAGTTATTTTGACTAAAAAAGGCTTTTTAGACACTTGGAGACCAAAATAGAGTCATTTTGACCAAAAACATGTTTTCAGGCCTTTTGTTACGAAATGCAATTATCTTGTTTAAAAGCGGCGTTTTAAGACTCTTAAGACAAAAATACAGTAATTTTAGCTAAAAAAAGTATTTCAGACCTTTGGTGACCAAATGCAGTTATTTTGACTAAAAAGGGCTTTTTAGACACTTGGAGACCAAAATAGTGTCATTTAGACGAATCTAATAGACGAAAATACTATCATTTTGACTAATTTTTTTTCAGACCATTTGTGACCAAATGCAGTTATTTTGACTAAAACAGGCTTTGGAGACCTAAATAGATTCTTTTTGACCAAAAACATGTTTTCAGGCCATTGGTTACCAAATGCAGTTATCTTGTCTAAAAGCGGCGTTTTGAGACTCTAAAAGACAAAAATACAGTAATTTTAGCTAAAAAAGTATTTCAGACCTTTGGTGAAAAAATGCATTTATTTTTACTAAAATAGGCTTTTTAGACACTTGGAGACCAAAATAGAGTCATTTTGACCCAAACAAATGTTAAAGGCGTTTGGTTAGAAAATGCAATTATCTTGTCCAAAACCGGCTTCTTAAGACTCTAATAGACGAAAATACAATCATTTTGACTAAATTTTTTTTCAGACCTTTGGTGACCAAATGCAGTTATTTTGACTAAAAATGGCTTTTTAGACACATGGAGACCAAAAATGAGTCATTTTGACCAAAAAATGTTTTCAGAGCACTGGTAACGAAATGCAATTATCTTGTCTAAAACCGGCTTTTTAAGACTCTTAAACACAAAAAAACAGTCATTTTGGCTAAAAAAGTTTTTCAGACCTTTGGTGACCAAACGTAGTTATTTTGAGTAAAAAGGGCTTTTTAGACACATGGACACCTAAATAGAGTCATTTTGACCAAAAACATTTTTTCAGGCCATAAGTTACCAAATGTAGTTTATCTTGTCTAAAAGCGGTATTTTAAGACTCTAAAAGACAAAAATACAGTCATTTTGGCTAAAAAAGGTTTTCAGAGCATTGGTGACCAAATGCATTTATTATGACTAAAATAGGCTTTTTAGACACTTGGGAGACCAAAATAGAATCATTTTGACCAAAAACATTTTTTAGGCCCATTGGTTACCAAATGTAGTTTATCTTGTCTAAAAGCGGTGTTTTTCTGTAACTGATTATGTCTACCGTTCATGTTATTTATTCAGTGTACTGTTTATACTCAATAAATATTAAAAAAATGTTTTAGACCTTTGGTGATCAAATGCAAAAAAATAAATGCTTTTTAGACACTTGGAGACCAAATTAGAGTCATTTTGACCCAAACAAATGTTTCAGGCGGTTGGTTACCAAATGCAATTATCTTGTCCAAAACCGGCTTTTTAAGACTCTAAAAGACAAAAATACAGTCATTTTGGCTAAAAAAGTTTTTCAGACCTTTGGTGACCAAATGCAGTTATTTTGACTAAAAAGGGCTTTTTAGACACTTGGAGACCAAAAATAGAGTCATTTAGACGAATCTTATAGACGAAAATACTATCATTTTGACTAAATTTTTTTCAGAACGTTTGTGACCAAATGCAGTTATTTTGACTAAAACAGGCTTTGGAGACCTAAATAGATTCTTTTTGACCAAAAACATGTTTTCAGACCTTTGGTGACCAAATGCAGTTATTTTGACTAAAACAGGCTTTGGAGACCTAAATAGAGTCATTTTGACCAAAAACATGTTTTCAGGCCATTGGTTACCAAATGCAGTTATCTTGTCTAAAAGCGGCGTTTTGAGACTCTAAAAGACAAAAATATAGTCATTTTGGCTAAAAAAAGTTTTTCAGACCTTTGGTGACCAAATGCAGTTATTTTGACTGAAAAAGGCTTTTTAGACACTTGGAGAACAAAATAGAGTCATTTTGACCAAAAACATGTTTTCAGGCCTTTTGTTACGAAATGCAATTATCTTGTCTAAAAGCGGCGTTTTAAGACTCTGAAAGACAAAAATACAGTAATTTTAGCTAAAAAAAGTATTTCAGACCTTTGGTGACAAAATGCATTTATCTTGACTAAAGTAGGCTTTTTAGACACTTGGAGACCAAAATAGAGTCATTTTGACCCAAAAAAATGTTTAAGGCGTTTGGTTAGAAAATGCAATTATCTTGTCCAAAACCGGCATTTTAAGACTCTAATAGACGAAAATACAATCATTTTGACTAAATTTTTTTTCAGACCTTTGGTGACCAAATGCAGTTATTTTGACTAAAAAAGGCTTTTTAGACACATGAAGACCAAAATAGAGTCATTTTGACCAAAAAATGTTTTCAGATCACTGGTAACGAAATGCAATTATCTTGTCTAAAATTGGCTTTTTAAGACTCTAAAACACAAAAAAACAGTCATTTTGGCTTAAAAAGTTTTTCAGACCTTTGGTGACCAAACGTAGTTATTTTGACTAAAAAGGGCTTTTTAGACACATGGAGACCTAAATAGAGTCATTTTGACCAAAAACATTTTTTCAGGCCATAAGTTACCAAATGTAGTTTATCTTGTCTAAAAGCGGTATTTTAAGACTCTAAAAGACAAAAATACAGTCATTTTGGCTAAAAAATGTTTTCAGAGCATTGGTGACCAAATGCATTTATTATGACTAAAATAGGATTTTTAGACACTTGATAGACCAAAATAGAATCATTTTGACCAAAAACATTTTTTCAGGCCCATTGGTTACCAAATGTAGTTTATCTTGTCTAAAAGCGGTGTTTTTCTGTAAATGATTATGTCTACCGTTCATGTTATTTATTCAGTGTACTGTTTATACTCAATAAATATTAAAAAAATGTTTTAGACCTTTGGTGATCAAATGCAAAAAAAAAAATTCTTTTTAGACACTTGGAGACCAAATTAGAGTCATTTTGACCCAAACAAATGTTTCAGGCGGTAAGTTACCAAATGCAATTATCTTGTCCAAAACCGTCTTTTTAAGACTCTAATAGACGAAAATACAGTCATTTTTACTAAATTTTTATTTCAGACCTTTGGTGACCAAAATGCAGTTATTTTGACTAAAAAGGGCTTTTTAGACACATGGAGAACAAAATAGAGTCATTTTGACCTAAAAAATGTTTTCAGATCACTGGTTACGAAATGCAATTATCTTGTCTAAAACCGGCTTTTTAAGACTCTAAAAGACAAAAATACAGTCATTTTGGCTAAAGCAGTTTTTCAGACCTTTGGTGACCAAACGTAGTTATTTTGACTAAAAAGGGCTTTTAAGACACTTGGAGACCTAAATAGAGTCATTTTGACCAAAAACATTTTTTCATTCCATTGGTTACCAAATGCAGTTATCTTGTCTAAAAGCGATGGTTTGAGACTCTAAAAGATAAAAATACAGTCATTTTGGGTAAAAATGTTTTTCACACCTTTGGTGACCAAACGTAGTTATTTTGACTAAAATGGGCTTTTTAGACACTTGGAGACCTAAATAGAGTCATTTTGACCAAAAATATTTTTTCAGGCCATTGGTTACCAAATGTAGTTTATCTTGTCTAAAAGCGGTGTTTTAAGACTCTAAAATACAAAAATATAGTCATTTTGGCTAAAAAAAAAAAGGTTTTCAGGCCATTGGTTACCAAATGCAGTTATCTTGTCTAAAAGTGGCGTTTTGAGACTAAAAGACAAAAATACAGTCATTTTGGCTAAAATAGTTTTTCAGACCTTTGGTCACCAAATGCAGTTATTTTGACTAAAAAAGGCGTTTTAGAAATTTGGAGAACAAAATAGAGTCATTTTAACCAAAAACACGTTTTCAGGCCATTGGTTACCAAATGCAGCTATCTTGTCTAAAAGCGATGGTTTGAGACTTTAAAAGATAAAAATACAGTCATTTTGGGTAAAAATGTTTTTCAGACCTTTGGTGACCAAATGCAGTTATTTTGACTAAGAAAGGATCTTTAGACACTTGGAGACCAAAATAGAGTCATTCTGACAAAAACATTTTTTTCAGGCCATTGGTTACCAAATGCAGTTATCTTTGTCTAAAAGCGATGGTTTGAGACTCTAAAAGACAAAAATACAGTCATTTTGGCTAAAAAAAAGTTTTTCAGACCTTTGGTGACCAAATGCAGTCATTTTGACAAAAAAGGCTTGTAAGACACTTGGAGAGCAAAATAGAGTCATTTTGACCAAAAACATGTTGTCAGGCCTTTTGTTACGAAATGCAATTATCTTGTCTAAAAGCGGCGTTTTAAGACTCTAAAAGACAAAAATGCAGTAATTTTAGCTAAAAAAAAGTATTTCAGACCTTTGGTGAACAAATGCAGTTATATTGAAAAAAGAGGCTCTTTAGACACTTGGAGACCAAAGATAGAGTCATTTTGACCAAAAAAATGTTTTCAGGCTATTTGTTACCAAATGCAGTTATCTTGTCTAAAAGCGGCGTTTTGAGAATCTAAAAGACAAAAATACAGTCATTTTGGATAAAAGTTTTTCAGACCTTTGATGACCAAATGCATTTATTTTGACTAAAAAAGGCTTGTAAGACACTTGGAGACCAAAATAGAGTCATTTTGACCAAAAACATGTTGTCAGGCCTTTTTTTAAGAAATTCAAGTATCTTGTCTAAAATCGGCGTTTTAAGACTCTAAAAGACGAAAATACAGTAATTTTAGCTAAAAAAGTATTTCAAACCTTTGATCAAAAATGTTTTCAGATCACTGGTTACGAAATGTAATTATCTTGTCTAAAACCGGCTTTTTAAGACTCTAATAGACGAAAATATAGTCATTTTGACTAAATTTTTATTTTAGACCTTTGGTGACCAAATGCAGTTATTTTGACTAAAAGGGGCTTTTTAGACACTTGGAGACCAAAATAGAGTCATTTTGACCAAAAAATGTTTTCAGATCACTGGTTACGAAATGTAATTATCTTGTCTAAAACCGGCTTTTTAAGACTCTAAAAGACAAAAATACAGTCATTTTGGCTAAAAAAGTTTTTCAGACCATTGGTGACCAAATGCAGTTATTTTGACTAAAACAGGCTTTGGTGACCTAAATAGAGTCATTTTGACCAAAAACATGTTTTCAGGCCATTGGTTACCAAATGCAGTTATCTTGTCTAAAAGCGGCGTTTTGAGACTCTAAAAGACAAAAATATAGTCATTTTGGCTAAAAAAAAGTTTTTCAGACCTTTGGTGACCAAATGCAGTTATTTGACTAAAAAATACTTTTTAGACACTTGGAGACCAAAATAGAGTCATTTTGACCAAAAACATTTTTTCAGGCCATTGGTTACCAAATGTAGTTTATCTTGTCTAAAAGCGGTGTTTTTCTGTAACAGATTATGTCTACCGTTCATTTTATTTATTCAGTGTACTGTTTATACTCAATAAATATTAAAATTTGTTTTAGACCTTAAGTGATCAAATAAAAAAAAATAAATGCTTTTTAGACACTTGGAGACCAAAATAGAGTCATTTTGACAAAAAAATGTTTTCAGATCACTGGTTACGAAATGCAATTATCTTGTCTAAAACCGGCTTTTTAAGACTCTAAAAGACAAAAATACAGTAATTTTGGCTAAAGCAGTTTTTCAGACCTTTGGTGACCAAACATAGTTATTTTGACTAAAAAGGGCTTTTTAGACACTTGGAGACCTAAATAGAGTCATTTTGACATAAAACATTTTTTCAGGCCATTTGGTCACCAAAGGTCTGAAATACTTTTTTAGCTAAAATTACTGTATTTTCGTCCTTTAGAGTCTTAAAACGCAGGTTTTAGACAAGATAATTGCATTTCGTAACAAAAGGCCTGAAAACTTGTTTTTGGTCAAAATTACTCTATTTTTGGTCTCCAGGTCTCTATAAAGCCTATTTTAGTCAAAATTAATGCATTTGGTCACCAAAAGTCTGAAAAACTTTTTTTTAGCCAAAATGACTGTATTTTTGTCTTTTAGAGTCTTTAAACGCATCTTTTAGACAAGATAACTACATTTGGTAACCAATGGCCTGAAAAAAATGTTTTTGTCAAAATGACTCTATTTAGGTCTCCAAGTGCCTAAAAAGCCCATTTTAGTCAAAATAACTACGTTTGGTCACCAAAGGTCTGAAAAACCATTTTAGCCAAAATGACTCTATTTTTGTCTTTTAGTCTCAAAACGCCGCTTTTAGACACGATAACTGCATTTTGCTCTCCAATGGCCTGAAATTTTTTTTTGTTCAAAATGACTCTATTTTGGTCTCCAAGTGTCTTAAACGCCTTTTTTAGTCAAAATAACTGCATTTGGTCACCAAAGGTCTATAAAAAAATTTAGTCAAAATTACTTGATTGTACTCTTTTAGAGTCCTTAAAAGCCGGTTTTTGACAAGATAATTGAATTTGGAACAAATCGCCTAAAACATTTGTTTTGGTCAAAATGACTCTATTTTGGTCTCCAAGTGTCTAAAACGCCTTTTTAGTCAAAATAACTGCATTTGGTCACCAAAGGTCTGAAAAACTTTTTTAACTAAAATTACTGTTTTTTTGTCTTTTAGAGTCTTAAAACGCCGCTGTTAGACAAGATAATTGCATTTCGTAACAAAAGTCCTAATAACATGTTTTTGGTCAAAATGACTCTATTTTGGTCTCCAAGTGTCTAAAACGCCTTTTTAGTCAAAATAACTGCATTTGGTCACCAAAGGTCTGAAAAACATTTTTACCCAAAATGACTGTATTTTTATCTTTTAAAGTTTCAAACCATCGCTTTTAGACAAGATAACTGCATTTGGTAACCAATGGCCTGAAAACGTGTTTTTGGTCAAAATGACTCTATTTTGGTCTCCAAATGTCTAAAACGCCTTTTTTAGTCAAAATAACTGCATTTGGTCACCAAAAGGTCTGAAAAACTATTTTAGCCAAAATGACTGTATTTTTGTCTTTTAGTCTCAAAACGCCGCTTTTAGACAAGATAACTGCATTTGGTAACCAATGGCCTGAAGAAATGTTTTTTGGACAATATGACTCTATTTAGGTCTTCAAGTGTCTTAAAAGCCCTTTTAGTCAAAATGATTGTATTTTCGTCTATTAGAGTCTTAAAAAGCCGGTTTTGGACAAGATAATTGCATTTTCTAACCAAACGCCTGAAACATTTATTTGGGTCAAAATGACTCTATTTTGGTCTCAAGTGTCAAAAAAGCCTATTTTAGTCAAAATAAATGCATTGTGTCACCAAAGGTCTGAAATACTTTTTTTAGCTAAAATTACTGTACTTTTGCCTTTCAGAGTCTTAAAACGCCCTTTTAGACAAGATAATTGCATTTCGTAACAAAAGGCCTGAAAACATGTTTTTGGTCAAAATGACTCTATTTTGGTCTCCAAGTGTCTAAAAAGCCTTTTTAGTCAAAATTACTGCATTTGGTCACCGAAGGTCTGAAAAACTTTTTTTAGCCAAAATGACTGTATTTTTGTCTTTTAGTCTCACAACGCCGCTTTTAGACAATATAACTGCATTTGGTAACCAATGGCCTGAAAACCTTTTTTTTTTTAGCCAAAATGACTATATTTTTGTATTTTAGAGTCTTAAAACACCGCTTTTAGACAAGATAAACTACATTTGGTAACCAATGGCCTGAAAAAATATTTTTGGTCAAAATGACTCTGTTTAGGTCTCCAAGTGTCTAAAAAGCCCATTTTAGTCAAAATAACTACGTTTGGTCACCAAAGGTCTGAAAAACATTTTTACCCAAAATGACTGTATTTTTATCTTTTAGAGTCTCAAACCATCGCTTTTAGACAAGATAACTGCATTTGGTAACCAATGGCCTGAAAAAATGTTTTTGGTCAAAATGACTCTATTTAGGTCTCCAAGTGTCTTAAAAGCCCTTTTTAGTCAAAATAACTACGTTTGGTCACCAAAGGTCTGAAAAACTGCTTTAGCCAAAATGACTGTATTTTTGTCTTTAAGAGTCTTAAAAAGCCGGTTTTAGACAAGATAACTGCATTTCGTAACCAGTGATCTGAAAACATTTTTTGGGTCAAAATGACTCTATTTTGTTCTCCATGTGTCTAAAAAGCCCTTTTTAGTCAAAATAAATGCATTTTGTCACCAAAGGTCTGAAATACTTTTTTAGCTAAAATTACTGTATTTTTGTCTTTCAGAGTCTTAAAACGCCCTTTTAGACAAGATAATTGCATTTCGTAACAAAAGGCCTGAAAACATGTTTATGGTCAAAATGACTCTATTTTGGTCTCCAAGTGTCTAAAAAGCTTTTTTTAGTCAAAATAACTGCATTTGGTCACCAAAGGTCTGAAAAACTTTTTTTAGCCAAAATGACTATATTTTTGTCTTTTAGAGTCTCAAAACGCCGCTTTTAGACAAGATAACTGCATTTGGTAACCAATGGCCTGAAACATTTGTTTGGGTCAAAATGACTATTTTGGTCTCCAAGTGGCTATAAAGACTTTTTTAGTCAAAATAACTGCATTTGGTCACCAAAGGTCTGAAAAACATTTTTACCCAAAATGACTGTATTTTTATCTTTTAAAGTCTCAAACCATCGCTTTTAGACAAGATAGCTGCATTTGGTAACCAATGGCCTGAAAACGTGTTTTTGGTCAAAATGACTCTATTTTGTTCTCCAGATGTCTAAAACGCCTTTTGTAGTCAAAATAACAGCATTTTGTCACCAAAGGTCTGAAAAACTGCTTTAGCCAAAATGACTGTATTTTTGTCTTTTAGAGTCTTAAAAAGCCGGTTTTAGACAAGATAATTGCATTTCGTAACCAGTGATCTGAAAACATTTTTTGGGTCAAAATGACTCTATTTTGTTCTCCATGTGTCTAAAAAGCCCTTTTTAGTCAAAATAACTGCATTTTGGTCACCAAAGGTCTGAAATAAAAATTTAGTAAAAATGACTGTATTTTCGTCTATTAGAGTCTTAAAAGGCCGGTTTTGGACCAGATAATTGCATTTGGTAACTTAACGCCTGAAACATTTGTTTGGGTCAAAATGACTCTAATTTGGTCTCCAAGTGTCTAAAAAGAATTTTTTTTTGCATTTGATCACCAAAGGTCTAAAACATTTTTTTAATATTTATTGAGTATAAACAGTACACTAAATAAATAACATGAACGGTAGACATAATCAGTTACAGAAAAACACCGCTTTTAGACAAGATAAACTACATTTGGTAACCAATGGGCCTGGAAAAATGTTTTTGGTCAAAATGACTCTATTTAGGTCTCCAAGTGTCTAAAAAGCCAATTTTAGTCAAAATAACTACGTTTGGTCACCAAAGGTCTGAAAAACATTTTTACCCAAAATGACTGTATTTTTATCTTTTACAGTCTCAAACCATCGCTTTTAGACAAGATAACTGCATTTGGTAACCAATGACCTGAAAAAATGTTTTTGGTCAAAATGACTCTATTTAGGTCTCCAAGTGTCTTAAAAGCCCTTTTTAGTCAAAATAACTACGTTTGGTCACCAAAGGTCTGAAAAACTGCTTTAGCCAAAATGACTGTATTTTTGTCTTTTAGAGTCTTAAAAAGCCGGTTTTAGACAAGATAATTGCATTTCGTAACCAGTGATCTGAAAACATTTTTTGGGTCAAAATGACTCTATTTTGTTCTCCATGTGTCTAAAAAGCCCTTTTTAGTCAAAATAACTGCATTTTGGTCACCAAAGGTCTGAAATAAAAATTTAGTAAAAATGACTGTATTTTCGTCTATTAGAGTCTTAAAAGGCCGGTTTTGGACCAGATAATTGCATTTGGTAACTTAACGCCTGAAACATTTGTTTGGGTCAAAATGACTCTAATTTGGTCTCCAAGTGTCTAAAAAGAATTTTTTTTTTGCATTTGATCACCAAAGGTCTAAAACATTTTTTTAATATTTATTGAGTATAAACAGTACACTAAATAAATAACATGAACGGTAGACATAATCAGTTACAGAAAAACACCGCTTTTAGACAAGATAAACTACATTTGGTAACCAATGGGCCTGAAAAAATGTTTTTGGTCAAAATGACTCTATTTAGGTCTCCAAGTGTCTAAAAAGCCCATTTTAGTCAAAATAACTACGTTTGGTCACCAAAGGTCTGAAAAACATTTTTACCCAAAATGACTGTATTTTTATCTTTTACAGTCTCAAACCATCGCTTTTAGACAAGATAACTGCATTTGGTAACCAATGGCCTGAAAAAATGTTTTTGGTCAAAATGACTCTATTTAGGTCTCCAAGTGTCTTAAAAGCCCTTTTTAGTCAAAATAACTACGTTTGGTCACCAAAGGTCTGAAAAACTGCTTTAGCCAAAATGACTGTATTTTTGTCTTTTAGAGTCTTAAAAAGCCGGTTTTAGACAAGATAATTGCATTTCGTAACCAGTGATCTGAAAACATTTTTTGGGTCAAAATGACTCTATTTTGTTCTCCATGTGTCTAAAAAGCCCTTTTTAGTCAAAATAACTGCATTTTGGTCACCAAAGGTCTGAAATAAAAATTTAGTAAAAATGACTGTATTTTCGTCTATTAGAGTCTTAAAAAGCCGGTTTTGGACAAGATAATTGCATTTGGTAACTTACCGCCTGAAACATTTGTTTGGGTCAAAATGACTCTTATTTGGTCTCCAAGTGTCTAAAAAGAATTTTTTTTTTTTTGCATTTGATCACCAAAGGTCTAAAACATTTTTTTAATATTTATTGAGTATAAACAGTACACTGAATAAATAACATGAACGGTAGACATAATCAGTTACAGAAAAACACCGCTTTTAGACAAGATAAACTACATTTGGTAACCAATGGGCCTGAAAAAATGTTTTTGGTCAAAATGATTCTATTTTGGTCTCCCAAGTGTCTAAAAATCCTATTTTAGTCATAATAAATGCATTTGGTCACCAATGCTCTGAAAACCTTTTTTAGCCAAAATGACTGTATTTTTGTCTTTTAGAGTCTTAAAATACCGCTTTTAGACAAGATAAACTACATTTGGTAACTTATGGCCTGAAAAAATGTTTTTGGTCAAAATGACTCTATTTAGGTCTCCATGTGTCTAAAAAGCCATTTTTAGTCAAAATAACTACGTTTGGTCACCAAAGGTCTGAAAAATTGCTTTAGCCAAAATGACTGTATTTTTGTCTTTTAGAGTCTTAAAAAGCCGATTTTAGACAAGATAATTGCATTTCGTAACCAGTGATCTGAAAACATTTTTTGGGTCAAAATGACTCTATTTTGTTCTCCATGTGTCTAAAAAGCCCTTTTTAGTCAAAATAAATGCATTTTGTCACCAAAGGTCTGAAATACTTTTTTAGCTAAAATTACTGTATTTTTGTCCTTCAGAGTCTTAAAACGCCCTTTTAGACAAGATAATTTAATTTCGTAACAAAAGGCCTGAAAACATGTTTTTGGTCAAAATGACTCTATTTTGGTCTCCAAGTGGCTAAAAAGACTTTTTTAGTCAAAATAACTGCATTTGGTCACCAAAGGTCTGAAAAACATTTTTACCCAAAATGACTGTATTTTTATCTTTTAAAGTCTCAAACCATCGCTTTTAGACAAGATAGCTGCATTTGGTAACCAATGGCCTGAAAACGTGTTTTTGGTCAAAATGACTCTTTTTTGTTCTCCAAATGTCTAAAACGCCTTTTTTAGTCAAAATAACTACATTTGGTGACCAAAGGTCTGAAAAACTATTTTAGCCAAAATGACTGTATTTTTGTCTTTTAGTCTCAAAACGCCGCTTTTAGACAAGATAACTGCATTTGGTAACCAATGGCCTGAAAACCTTTTTTTTTAGCCAAAATGACTATATTTTTGTATTTTAGAGTCTTAAAACACCGCTTTTAGACAAGATAAACTACATTTTGGTAACCAATGGCCTGAAAAAATATTTTTGGTCAAAATGACTCTATTTAGGTCTCCAAGTGTCTAAAAAGCCCATTTTAGTCAAAATAACTACGTTTGGTCACCAAAGGTCTGAAAAACATTTTTACCCAAAATGACTGTATTTTTATCTTTTAGAGTCTCAAACCATCGCTTTTAGACAAGATAACTGCATTTGGTAACCAATGGCCTGAAAAAATGTTTTTTGGTCAAAATGACTCTATTTAGGTCTCCAAGTGTCCTAAAAGCCCTTTTAGTCAAAATAACTACGTTTGGTCACCAAAGGTCCTAAAAACTGCTTTAGCCAAAATGACTGTATTTTTGTCTTTTAGAGTCTTAAAAAGCCGGTTTTAGACAAGATAATTGCATTTGGTAACCAATGGCCTGAAACATTTGTTTGGGTCAAAATGACTATTTTGGTCTCCAAGTGGCTAAAAAGACTTTTCTAGTCAAAATAACTGCATTTGGTCACCAAAGGTCTGAAAAACATTTTTACCCAAAATGACTGTATTTTTATCTTTTAAAGTCTCAAACCATCGCTTTTAGACAAGATAGCTGCATTTGGTAACCAATGGCCTGAAAACGTGTTTTTGGTCAAAATGACTCTATTTTGGTCTCCAAATGTCTAAAACGCCTTTTTTAGTCAAAATAACTGCATTTGGTCACCAAAGGTCTGAAAAACTATTTTAGCCAAAATGACTGTATTTTTGTCTTTTAGTCTCAAAACGCCGCTTTTAGACAATATAACTGCATTTGGTAACCAATGGCCTGAAAACCTTTTTTTTTTTAGCCAAAATGACTATATTTTTGTATTTTAGAGTCTTAAAACACCGCTTTTAGACAAGATAAACTACATTTGGTAACCAATGGCCTGAAAAAATATTTTTGGTCAAAATGACTCTATTTAGGTCTCCAAGTGTCTAAAAAAGCCCATTATAGTCAAAATAACAACGTTTGGTCACCAAAGGTGTGAAAAACATTTTTACCCAAAATGACTGTATTTTTATCTTTTAGAGTCTCAAACCATCGCTTTTAGACAAGATAACTGCATTTGGTAACCAATGGAATGAAAAAATGTTTTTGGTCAAAATGACTCTATTTAGGTCTCCAAGTGTCTTAAAAGCCCTTTTTAGTCAAAATAACTACGTTTGGT